>NW_022589706.1:52158316-52463525 GCF_004348235.1 Phoca vitulina
AAGGTATTAATATTATTAAAGAGTAGATATTGTTGTAATAATTTAAAGGAGATGCATATAGGAGATGCACAGTGGTTTTTTTTTTAAGGCTCCTATCTCTGACAAATCTAAAGATTTTTTTGGCTCTGGCGGGGGAGGTGATGAGCAAAGGGCAGAGAAGTCCCTTCTACATGGTCTGGTGGCCGTTACCAGTATGGCTCCTAAGGCAGCAGCAGAGAGCAGGGGATGGAAGGTGAGAACCTCAAGCATGTTACGAATGCCTCTTTGATGTCCCTCCCCTAAACACACACAAAAAAGTCAAAGTGAATCAGGACGGCACAAAAATTAATTTGTTGCAATGCCAGACATGCTTGAGAAGACATGCCCTGTTCTAGTTCTCTTGTCAAACTAAGTTCAATTCTCTGTTACAAGTAAGCACACCTATATGTTACCTCAAGGCATCAGGAGAACAGTACAACCCAAATCACACCATGGCAATAATAGAAGAAAAAAAACCCCACACAAACAAAATAAACCCTTAAGGGCCAAGAAATTGGTTCTTTCTTAACTTTGTTGCCACTGAAAATTCAATGTTTCCAAATATTACCAAAGTACCTTTCTTATTTTCTCCTTGGGCTCTTAAAAGGGTCTCATGTAAGTGCTTGCATGGAGTCTGGGTTCTACTGCAGTAATAGCCAACTAACACATCCTCGACAAGAACTAGATGCACCTTTTCCAGTCCCTCACAGAAATCTCAGTCGGCCTACGTTTTCAAGCCTGCAGAGGTCTATCAAGCACTTTAGAATATTACAGCTCTGGTTGCATTCCCACAAAATTTAAAAGATAACAATTTTCCACAGCCAAATGAGATAGTAATAGCTAACCTTTAGTGAGCTGTTAACTATAATATGAGATAATCTGCATTAACTCATTTAATTTTTATGATTTTAGAAATTGAGTACAAGTCCCATTTTTTTGATAGGGAAACTGAGGCTTAGAAATTGTTTGCCCAAAGTAAACATTAACTAGGCTGAGAAATCAGGATAATGAACTCATGTAGACTTTAGGCCCACATGCTTAAATTCTATACTGCAGGCCCCCAACACATATAATAATAGCAGCTTAGAGCTAAAGTACTGATTTCTGTATGCCAAGCTTTTCCAAACAAAAGCTGCATCCCTATGAAGAAATAAATATAGTTTTGACAAACATTTTTGTAGGTGGAAGAAGCTCAGTCACTTGTGAAACTTTTTAAGATTTTATTTGTTTATTTGAGAGAGAGTGAGACAAAGCACAAGCAGGGGGAGGGGGAGAGGAGAGGGAGAAGCAGACTCCCTGCTGAGCAGGGAGCCAGATGCCAGACTCGATCCCAGGGTGCTGGGATCATGACCTGAGCCAAAGGCAGATGCTTAACCGACTGTCCCACCCAGGTGCCCGTGAAACTCTTTCAAATGCCAGTGCCTGGGTCCCACCATGGGAGACCAGTGGTTCTGGGTTTGAGTCTGAGTGTACATGTATTTTTGTGATTCTGAGTGAAAATATTCCTCATGATTTCTCAGAGTGAAAAAAATTGGTCCTAACCCACATGGCTGTTTGCAGCCATAGACAGAAGAAACTTAATTAAATCATCTAGGAAAGAAAATGTGACAACAGGATACACATTTCTTCAGTCTAGCCGGAACTCCAGTTAAATCAGTTATCTTATTAGAGTTTATCACTTACAAACATAAAACTCAAGAAGGGAAAATTTCAAATCAAGAGCTTGTTTATGACTTTAAGATCCCCATAACCTAGGAGGGGAGGGGCAGGGATCTGTCACATACACAATTTCTTCCTCTTTCAGAGACTGTCGTTTCAAACACCCTTGTCTTCTTGCAAAATTTAGACATTTAGAGAGGTTTCTCCTATAGTACCCAGGATTTCACTGAACTTCCCTTCTTTCCCGTAACGTAGGGGAATCTCACTTAAAGTCTTTATTTAAAAGTTTTAATTTAATTAAAAGTACCTATTGAAGTTTCTAAATATTCCATTCCATGTTATTTCCTGTCCCTGCATTCTTGGCGCACTGGTACTGAAGTGAATGTGGGCTTTCTCTAGGAACTTAGCTTCTGATCCTTCTTATAAACAGGATGGATTGAATTGGTTCATAGGCACCCGCTCAGCAGTTTGTAGCCTTGTGTCTGCCTTGGTCCCTTCCTCATAATCTTCTGGTCGTCTCTCTGGAATCCCCATCTCAACAGGTTTGCAAGCTTTATTTTGGTCCTCGGGTAGCCATTATATCATATGTATATCACAGTGCTACTTCAGGCTTGAAAGTCTTTGGCTAGACTCCTGCTTCTTTGATGAGGTTCCCTTCGTCTGTACATAATTCATCTGGAATAGTTACCTCACATGATTTCTGACCTGTAGTGCACTTTATGCTCCTTAAAGCTAGTGGTCCTGGGGGCTCACGGAAGACCAACCTAAGCTTGGCCAAGTACCCCATCCTGAGCTTGATTTCTTGATATTTTGATTATCCAGATTTTAGCAACTTCTTCTAATTCATGTTTTCTAACAGAAGTGGGGTCTTGAAAGTTCTACAGCAAAGTCTTCCAAAGTCTGACTTCGTCCTCAGCTCTCAGCCCTCTTGTCTTCATTTGGTCCCCTCCAGCCAGGAACATCCTACTTACAGCTTTTGCACTCACTGTTCTCCCCACCTGGGAATGTTCCTGTCAGAGCCGCACAGGGAGGGATTCCTTTTGCCCAGTCAGTCTCAGGTCGGCTGTGTCTCCCCACACCATTCGTCATCACAGTACCATCTGATCTGTCCCAGAGCCCACATGCTCTTGGCGACTACTTCCATTGACTTGTTTACTTGTGTATGATCATATTCTCCAGAAGGAGAATCTAAGCTCTACATAATGAACTCTGTGCTTTCATTTTTACCACTGGCCTCAGTGCCTAGAACAGAGTCTGGTACCTGGTGGATACTCAGCAAATATTTGCTCCTTGAAAATTTCATTTCCATTTCCCTATCAGATTCCCCTGAATCTTTTTAAAGGTCCAATCAAGTTGCTAAAATTTCAACCTTAGGCTGGTCCCATTCTCCCTTTTTGCTATTTATTTTCTCCTTTCCACTGATCCTACCTTAACTAAAAGACCAATCTATATATATATATGTATATATATATATTTCCCTTTCATGTGGGAGAAAAAATTTTGAAAAAGCTGTTTATTTACCATTGATTGCAGGATTTTAATATATGTTCAGGTTCTGTAGTATTGTTGTATGTTGATTTTTAAGAAAATCTGGACCTGAGCTAGGAAAATATAAATGCCACATTTACTTTAGATTTAAATTAAATCGACCCATTCTATTATTTTCATCAGCATGGTAATTTTTCATCTTGAAAAATATTTTATTTTAAAAATATATACATATATAATTTTATATAAATTCCCAAATTATATCCCAATGCTATTGCTTTTGAATTTGTAATTCTTCAGTTTCCTTTAATTGCTGTCCACTCCTTGTTCTCTTCTGCTTCCATATCACAGATAACCCATGTTAGCAACTGAGTTCTATTATTCTAGATTTTTTTACACTTTTGTAACCATTCACATACATACATACGCAAACATGTTTGCGTATGCACACAGGCATATCAGTCTTTTTGTCATCATTTTTCAAAAATGTCCATCTCTTTTTTTCTTACACATTGATACATTGTGGAAAGCCTCCCTGCCAATTACTATACATGAAATTGAAATTTTACATGTCTGTATATCCCATGTATTATCTCATGATATGGATAATAAGAAACAATCAATTCAACCAATTATCACTTTATAAACATTCGCTTTGTTTCCAGAGGTTTTGTTTGGTTTGGTTTTATCAAAAAACAAGGTTATAATAAAAATTGTTCATAAATTCTCTTATTTTAAGTTCAAGAGGTAAAAATACAAATTTTAATGTATGTTGCCCTATTACTTCTAAAGTGTTACAAATATTCACATTTTTATGAGAAAATTATGAAACTACTCATGTCCCTACAAACATAGATGTTATAACTCCTCAATTTATAATTATTACATTTATTTAAATCTCTTCACTTGTGAAGTTAGTATTTTTCCATGCTTTTCAGATATGTGGATTTGCTTTTGTGTAAATTGTTTAATCAATATCCTTCTCCATTTTTTCTGTGGGCTATTTGTCATCTTCTGATGAATTTTTAAGTGTTCTTTGAGTATTGTCAATATTAACTCTTGTAAATACTTTCCAATTTGTCTACTGTATTTGCTCATAACTTTTACTATGCACATTCAAATTATGTTTTTATAATCAATGCATTTAATTCTTATGTAAATTCTAAGATTTTAGTGTTTGATTACTACAGCTTTGTAGTATATCTTGAATTGCGATGCCTCCAGCTTTGTTCTTCTTTCTCAGGATTGCTTTGGTTATTCGGGGTCTTCTGTGGTTCCATACAGATTTTAGTATACTTATTCAGTTCTGTGAAAAATGCTGTTGGTATTTTGATAGGAATTGCATCGAATCTGTAGATTGCTTTTGGTAGTATGAACATTTTGACAATATTAATTCTTGCAGTCCGTGAGCATGGGATATCTTTGCATTTGTTTGTATCATCTTCAGTTACTTTCATCAGTGTTTTATGGTTTTCAGAGTACATGTCTATCACCTCTTTGGGTAAGTTTATTCTTAAGTATTTTATTCTTTTTGGTGCAATTGGAAATAGTGTTGTTTTTTTAATTTCCTGCAACTTTGTTGTTAGTGTATAGAACACTAAGGATTTCTAAATACTAAGGTATTTTGTATCCTGCCATTTGACTGAATTCATTTATAACTTCTAGTAGTTTTTTGGTGGAGGCTTTAGAATTTTCTATGTAGTATCATGTTGTCTACAAAGAATGAAACTAACTTCTTTACTAATATGCCTCTTATTATGATGCCTTTTATTTCTTTCCTTTTTTTTTTTTTTTAGAGAGAGAGAGAGGGCGTGCACACACAAAAGGATGGGGGCTAGGGGGCAGCGCAGAGGGAGAGGGAAAGTCTTAAGCAGGTTCCATGCTGAGTGTGGAGCCTGACACAGGGCTCAATCTCATGACCCAGAGATCATGACCTGAGCCAAAATCAAGAGATGGACACTTAGCCAACTGAGCCACCAGGGTGCTCAGGATGTCTTGTATTTTTTTTGTTCTCTGACTGCTGAGACTAGGACTTCTAGTACTATGTTGAATAAGAGCGGTAAGAGTGGACATCCTTGTCTTCCTAATTTTAGAGGAAAATTCTCAGTTTTTCACCATTGAGTATGATGTTAGCTGTGAGTTTTCGTATATGCCCTTTATTATGTTGGTGTATGTCTAAACCCACATTGTTGAGATTTTTTTATCATGAATCACTGTTGAATCTTGTCAAAATTTTTTCTGCATCTATTGAGATGATCATATGATTTTTATCCCTTGTTTTGTTGATGTGGTGTATGACATTGATTTGTGTGTACTGAACCATCCTTGTACTTATGGAATAAATCCCACCTGATTATGGTGCATGATCTTTTGAATGTATTGTTGTATGCCATTTGCTAATATTTTGTTGAGGATTTTTGCAATTATGTTTATCATGTTCATCAGTGATATTAGCCTGTAGTTTCTTTTTTTGTGGTGTCTTTTTCTAGTTTTGGTATCAAGGCAATGCCAGCCTCATAGAATGTATGTGGAAGCTTTCCTTTCTCTTCTGTTTTTTGGAATAGTTTGAGAAGAATGGGTATTAACTCTTCTTTAAATGGGAGAATTCACCTGTGAAGCCATCTGGCCCTGGACTTGTATTTTTTGGTAGATTTTTGATTACTCATTCAATGTCATTACTTGTAATTGGTCTGTTCAGATTTTCTCTTTCTTCCTGGTTCAGTTTTGGAAGACTGTATGTTTCTAGGAATCAATCTATTTCTCTTAGGTTGTCCAGTTTGTTGGCATATAATTTTTCATAGTACTCTGTTATAATTCTTTGTATTTCTGTGGTGTTAGTTGTTACTTCTCTCTCATTTCTGATTTTATTTACTTGGGTCCATTTTCTTTTTATCTTGATCAATCTGGCTAAGGGTTTGTCAATTTTGTTTATCTTTTCAGAGAACCAACTCTTGGTTTCATTGATTGTTTTTATTGTTTTTTGGTTTCTACATCATTTATTTCTGCTCTGATCTTTATTATTTCCTTTCTTCTACTCACCTGGGCCTTTGTTCTTTTTTCAGTTCCTTTAGGTGTAAGATTAGACTATTTGAGTTTTTTCTTGTTTAAGGTAGACCTGTGTTGCTATCTACTTCACTCTTAGAACTGCTTTGCTATGTGAAGAGATTTTGGACTGTTGTGTTTTCCTTTTTTTTATATAATTTTTTATTATGTTATGTTAGTCATCATACAGTACATCATTAGTTTTTGATGTCGTGTTGTGTTTTCATTTTCACTTGTCTCTATGTATTTTTTTTATTTCTTCATTGATTTCTTCATTGACCTTTTTTGTTTAGTATCATGTTGTTTAGCCTTCACTTGTGTTTTTTCCAGTTTTTTGTCCTGTGATTTATTTCTAGTTTCATATTGTTGTGGTCAGAAAAGATGCATGGTATGCTTTTAATCTTCTTAAATATATTGAGGCTTGTTTTATGGCCTAATATGTGATCTGTTTTGGAGAATGTTCCATGTGTACCTGAAAAAATGTGTATTCTGTTTTTGTTTGGATGGAATGGTCTGTATATATCTGTTGTGTCCGTCTGGTGCAGTGTGTCATTCAAAGACATTGTTTCCTTATTGATTTTCTGTCTTTTTGATCTATCCATTGTTTTAAATGGAGTGTTAGAGGGGTGCCTGGGTGGCTCAGTCGGTTAAACGTCTGCCTTCGGCTCAGGTCATGATCCCAGAGTCCTGGGATCGAGCCCTACATCGGGCTCCCTGCTCAGCGGGAAGCCTGCTTCTCCCTCTCCCACTTCCTCTGCTTGTGTTCCTGCTCTCGCTCTCTCTCTCTCTGTCAAATAAATAAATAAAATCTTTAAAAAATAAATAAATAAATGGAGTGTTAGAGTCCCCTACTATTAGTGTATCACTATCGATTTCTCTGTTTATGTCCATTAATATTTGCTTTATGTGTTTAGGTGCTCCAGTGTTGGGTGCATAGATATTTACAATTGTTTTAGGCTCTTGTTGGATTAATCCCTTTATCATTATGTAATGCTCTTCTCTGTCCCTTGTTAGTCTTTTTTTTTTAAGTCTATTTTTCTGATATAAGTATTGCTACCCTGGCTTTTTTTTTTTTTTTAAACTTCCACTTGCCTGGTGAATGTTTTTGCATCCCTTTACTTTTAGTCTGTATGTATCTTTAGGTCTGAGGTGAGACTCTTGTAGGCAGTATATAGATGGGTCTTGCTTTTTTATCCATTTTGCCACTCTATGTCTTTTGATAACATTTAGGCATTTGCACTTAAAGTAATTATTGATAGGTATACACTTGTTGCCATTTTAAAGTTTTGTTTTCTGGTTGTTTTTGTGGTTCTTTTTGTTCCTTTCTTCTTCTCTTGATCTCTTTCTTTGTGATTGAGGAATATCTATAGTGTTTTGTTTGGCTTTTGTTCTCTTTATTTTTGTGTATCTATCATTGGTTTTGGGTTTGTGGTTACCATGAGGTTTATCTATAACATCCTAAATAAATAGCAGTCCATATTAATTTGATGGTCATTTAAGTTCAAACACATTCTAAAACAAATAAAAACAGAAAAAGAAAAAATATTTTGTTTCTTTGTCCCCTTCCCTTTTTACTCCTTTCTCCACCTTTATGTATATGTTGTCAAAGTTTACATCTTTTCATTCATATTTTTCTTATGTATAATTATGGACATTTATTTTCCACTTAAATAAGTCCCTTTAACATTTCTTATAAGACTGGTTTAATGGTGATAAACACCTTTATCTTTCGTTTCTCTGGGAAGCTCTATCTCTCAAATATGAATGATAACCTTGCTGGGTAGAGTATTTTTGGTCATAGGTTTTTCCTTTTAGCACTTTGAATGTATCATGCCACTCTCTTCTGGCTTACAAAGTTTCTACTGAAAAATCAGCTGATAGCCTTATAGGTTTTCCCTTGGAAGTAAGGTGGTGTGTGTCTCTGGCTGCTTTTAAGATTCTTTCTTTATCTTTAACCTTTGACATATTAATAATTATGTGCTGTGATGTGGACCTCCTTGGGTTCATCTGGTTTGGAACTCTCTGGGCTTCTTGTACTTGGATGTCTATTTTCTTCCCTAGGATAGGGAAGTTTTCAGTTATTATTTCTTTAAGTAATTCTCCTACACTTTTCTCTCTCCTTCTGGGACCCCTACAATGTGAATGTTTGTCACTTGATGTTGTCCAAGCGATCTCTTACTATATCCTTATTTAAAAAAAATCTTTTCTTTTTTTGCTGTCCAGCTTGTGTGCTTTCCATTACCCTGTCCTCCAGACTGCTGAAATGCTCTTATGCATCCTCTAGTCTCCTATTGATTCCTGCTAGTATGGTTTTTATATCAGTTATTGTATTCTTCAACTCTTTTTTTAACATTTTCTATCTCTATATTGAAGGTCTCACTGGGTTCTTCCACTCTTTTCTCCAGCCCAGTGCATATCTTTGTGGTCATTACTTTAAATTCTTTATCAGGCATATTGCTTATTTCATTTAGTTCTTTTTCTGAGATTTTTTCTTGTTCTTTCTTTTGGATCATATTCTTCCATCTCCCCATTTGGTTGACTTTTTGTGTTTCTATGGATTAGGTGAAGCAGCTACTTCTCCTAAAGTTGAAGGAGTGGTCTTATGTATGGTGTCCCCTATGTAGACTGTGTGTGCTAGGCAACCTTTCCTGGTTGGCTGGAGCTATGGACATATATGCTAGTTACTCTTTTAAACCATGGCATATCTCTGTCTCTCTTCCTATACTCTTGTCATACTTTCTATCTTTGGTTGTTCAGTAGCTATTCAGTCAGCCCTCAGTTCTTCTTCAGGAGGAATTGTTCTATTAATAGGTATAATTTGGTGTGTGCCATGGAGGAACACAGAGTCTTCCTAGGTCACCATCTTGAACTGGAACTCCTACGATATTGTTTTAAAAACTGCTTTTCATTGCTTTCTGTAGTTTTTTCCCCCCTGTATTATGTTGAATTTATCTGAGGTTTATCTAGAATTAACCTTGTTAGTTACCAAATGTTTACCTTTTAATTATTTCTAACTTTATTATTGTATAGCCACAGATTATGCCAAGTATTCATAGATAGCTCCTAAAACTAATACAGAGACCATTAAAAATAAACAAGGAAAATACATAAGAGAATAACATGTAAACATGTAAAACAAAAAAAAAAGAGAGAGAGATGCTCAAATGGTCTAGTAATCAGAGGAGTCAAATTAAAACAAGAGAGTGATGTCACAAGATGACTGAATAAGATATCCTTTGCTCATATACTCCTCTCAACAACCACAGTTTGGCATCCATCCACCAGTTGGCATCCACCAACAAGTACCTTGTTGGCAACTGTAGGATCCAGATAGGAGATTGTGAAATTTCATGCAGTCTAAGAAGAAGGAGAGTTTAAAAAAAAAAAAAAAGGCACCCACCCTTGCAGGTGACTGTCAAATATGGTCCCAGCTACAGACCCAGAAAGAGTTCTGTATCCCTGAGGATTTGGCTACAGCTGTTTGACTTTCGTTCTGTCAACGACACCTGGGAGGCACCTGGGAGTCTCACTTATGTACTTAGTGATATGCAGACTTCAGTACAATTTCTGGACCTTGAAGGGGCCTGTGCACTGGCTCTAGCCCCCCTCAGCCATGGTCGAGGAGCCCCTGGAGAACACTGATTTAAGCAATCAGCCACAAATAAGAGGGCCTTAGTGGAAGTCCAGGAATCCAGGTGGAGAAATTCCAGTACACCACTGAGAAAAAATATCAGAGGTTAGACACATTGGAGAGAATAAGAGGAACAGGTTCATTTTACCTACACCACCATCCCATGAAGGGGATACAGCTCAGTCCCAAGGGAGCCTTTCTTGGCCCATGATTGCTCCTGCGGGGAACATTAGAGCATGAGAGTGAGCACCCAGCTTTTCCAACTGTGTGTGATGCTGCCAGAAAGGCCCTTTTATCTTCTGCCCCATTCAGAGTACTGAGTCATGAGCTGCACAGCTGGGAGCACAGCAGCCAGGGCTTGAAATAGATGCAGATCCTAGTAATTTTGTCACAGACTGCATTGGGAGACCCACCTATGAGCCACTGGGGACTCCTCGCCTGAATATTTGCCCAATTGGCCCACTGGCACCCTCCAGAACTTTGCATGCCTCACCCACATATCTACCCACCCACCTTGTGGCCAGCTCCTATTGGGAGCTCCAGGGCACAGAGAGAAACCTTTTGCAGATGGTAAGTGGGCACAGTCGATAAGCTAGCCCTAATATGTGGGCCTGGGAGAGATCACAAACTTGAGCATTTAGTAGTGCTCTCAGGAAAATAGCAGGATCAAGAGAAGACCTATAAGCTTAAGAATCCTGCTACAAAAGGAAACAAGAAGCATGGAGCGAGTGTATCCGTAAGGTCTGCAAAAACCTAAGAATACCTAGCAGGACTAATGGAAGGTTTTTGTCCTGGTATTTGTGAATAAACACTGAAGGAAAAGACTGTTCCTGTAAATGTGAAGACAGCCACACAGGACTTTAAGGAATATGAGAAATTAAGGAAACATGACACCACCAAAGGAACACAGTAATTTTCCAGTACCTGACCCCAAAGACATAGAGATTTGTGATTTACCCAATAAAGAAATCAAAATAGCTGTTTTAAGGAAGTTCAATGAGCTACAAGAAAGCAGTTAATTCAAAGAAATCAGGAAAATAATACATGAATAAAACTAGAAGTTTAACAAAAAGATAGAAATCAGAAAAAAGAACCAAACAAATTCTGGAGCTGAGGAATACAGTACATAAGATGAAAAATATGATAGAGAGTGTCAACAACAGGAAGGACCAAGCAGAAGAAACCATGATGTAAAGGACACAAGGAGAAGTCATTAGAAAATGGGTAAGTATTCATATGGTGAATATTAGAAGCAGGTCAGAGGGCAGCTGTGATGTCTTGGTTACATAGAGATACGCTGGGTGGATTTAAGACCTGCTCTGTCAGAACATTATTTATTCCTTCTTTCTCTGTAGCAGCTCTGTAAAACGTGCATAATAATACCTACCTCAAGAGTTAAGTATAGAACAAGTTAATCCATGTAAAGTATTTAGGACAATGGCTGTTACACAGAGGGAGCTCATTAAATATTATTAAGAGTAAAAAGAGTGAAGTAGATCTATCTATATGTACATGGAGGAATGTTGAAAACACTACATTGAGTTCAAAGGAAGAAGTTGCAGAGTTAAATATGCACTATGATAACTGAAATCAATAGTAAATCAAATCCCCACAAATCAGTACATTTTAATGTTTGCAAATATTTGTAGGGAGAATGTTAAAAAATGGAATGTAATCATATATAAATGCATGTAATGATTGCCTGAAACAAAAGGACAAAGTATTGGAAAGCTTTTTAAAGTTACATTTTGTTTCATTCATAAAAATAACAATCTTGCAACAAATAAGGCAAAGGTGAATGAGTGAAATCATCTAAAATCCCTAGCAACACCTGTAGTAAAATTATCCCCATTGTTGATATTTTCCATTTATTCCAGATAATGTGTATTTATGAACAACTAAAGTAGCACAGGTATTTATTTTATCTAAATTGGTTTCCATAATCACATTCTGAATCCTCTGAGGTACCTCTTCTTCTAAGTCATCTTGAGCTACAAGAGAGCAGTTAATTCAAAGAAATCAGTTTTCTTTGATTGTACTAAATTTTGATTATTGAACACAACTTGAATTTTACTTCATTAGCAATACCATTTGTTCCTATTAACACCCTGAGAGACAAAGAACATCTAGAGAATTGTAGGACTCCGAGTACTATGCATTCATGAACTGGAATTAAAAGTTCCTAAGCAATAGGGTTCTTGATACCAAGAGTAGCTCATAAGTCTTACTCATAATATAAAATTATATTTAAAATTTTTCAAAAAAATAAAAATACAATAAAATTTTAAAGTTGAAAAGTTAAAAAATGAAGTCAAAGTGGAGAAAATTTTATAAAAATGTAAAAAGGAGGCATCTGGGTGGCTCAGTTGGTTAAGCATCTGCCTTCAGCACAGGTCATGATCCCAGGGTCCTGGGATCAAGTCCCACATCAGGCTCCCTGCTCAGTAGGGAGCCCGTTTCTCCCTCTCCCACTCCCCTTGCTTTTGCGCTCTCAACACACATACATACCACATCTTCTTTATCCATTCATCTGTCAATGGACATCTGGGCTCTTTCCATAGTTTGGCTATTGTGGACATTTCTCTTTCTGCAATATACAGATTTCTGTATATTGATTTTGCATCCTGTGACCTTACTGAATTCATTTATCAGTTCTAGTAGTTTTCTGGTGAAGTCTTTAGGGTTTTCTATATAGAGTATCATGTCATCTGCAAATAGTGAAAGTTTTACTTTTTCTTTAGCAATTTGGATGTTTTTTATTTCTTTTTGTTCTCTGATTGCTATGGCTAGGACTTCTAGTACTATGTTGAATAAAAGTGATGAAAGTAGAATCCTTGTCTTGTTGCTGACCTTAGGGTAAAAGCTCTCAGTTTCTTCCCATTGAGTATGATGTTAACTGTGGGTTTTTCATATAAGGCCTTTATTTTTTGAGGTATGTTCCCTCTCACTCCAACTTTTTGAGGTTTTTCATCATGAACAGATGTTGAATCTTGTCAAATGCTTTTTCTGCATCTAATGAAATGGTCCTATGGTTTTTATCCTTTCTCTTGATGTGGTGTATGATATTGATTGATTTGTAAATATTGAACCATCCTTACATCCTGGGAATAAATCCCATTTGATCATGGTAAATGATACATGATTAATGTATTGAACTTGGTTTGCTAATATTTTGTGAATTTTTGCATCATTTTTTTAAGATTTTATTTTTAAGTAATCTCTATATCTAATGTGCAGCTCAAACTTATAACCCCGAGATCAAGAGTCCCATACTCTGCTAAAGGAGCCGTCCAGGCACCCCAGCATCATTTTCATCAGAGATATTGGCCTATGGTTTATTTTTTTGTAGTGTCTGTTTTTTTGTATCAGGGTAATGTTGGCTTCCTAGAATGAATTTGGAAGCTTTTCTTCCTTTGCTATTTTTTTTAAAATAAACTATTCCAAAGAAGAATAGGTATTCTTTATTTTTTTAAGATTTTATTTATTTATTTGAGAGAGAGAGAGAGAGAGAACATAAACAGGGGGAGAGGGGTAGAGGGAAAGGGAGAAGCAGGTTCCCCGCTGAGCAGGGAGCCTGATGCGAGGCTTGATCCCAGGACCCTGAGATCATGACCTGAGCTGAAGGCAGATGCTTAAACGACTGAGCCACCCAGGCACCCCTTAACTCTTCTTTAAACGTTTGGTAGAATTTACCTGTGAAGCCATCTGGCCCTGGACTTTTTTTGTTGTTGTTGGGAGCTTTTATGATTACTGATTCAATTTCATTGCTGGTCATTGATCTGTCCAAATTTTCTATTTCTTCCTGCTTCAGTTTTGATAGGTTATATGTTTCTAGGAATTTATCCATTTCTTCTAAGTTGTCCAATTCATTGGAATATAATTTTTCATAATAGTCTCTTACAATAGTTTGTATTTCTGTGGTGTTGGTTGCTATTTCTCCTCTCTTATTTGTGGTTTTATTTATTTGGGTCCTTTCTCTTTTCTTTTTGAGAAGTACAGCTAGATAGAGGTTTATCAATTTTATTAATTTTTCCAAAGAACCAGCTCCTGGTTTCATTGATTTGTTCTATTGTTTGTTTCTATATCATTTATTTCTGCTCAAATATTTATTATTTCCTTCCTTCTGCTGGCTTTAGGCTTCATTTGTTGTTCTTTTTCTAGCTCCTTTACATGTAAGGTTAGGTTGCTTGTTTGAGATTGTTCTTGCTCCTTGAGATAGGCCTCTATTGCTTTAAACTTCTTTCTAGTTTCATAGCATTGTGGTCAGAAAAGATGCATGGTATGACTTCAGTGTTTTGAATTTGTTGAGACTTGTTTTATGGCTTAACATGTGATCTATTCTGGAGAATGTTCAATATGTACTTGAATGTGTATGCTGCTGTTTTAGGATGGAATGTTCTGAATATATATGTTAAGTCCATCTGGCCCAGTGTCTCATTCAAAGCCACTGTTTCCTTGCTGATTTTCTGTTTGGATGATCTGTCCATTGATGTAAGGGGGTGTTAAAGTCCCTTACTGTTACTGTATTACTATTGATTCATTCCTCTATGTTTGTTATTGTTTTATATGTTTGGGTGGTTTTTTTTTTTCATTTTCATTTCCACTATATTATTATTTTCCCTTGTCACTCAGAAAAACATGGTAATTAATTTTTTTACTTAAATTCTATTAACATATAGTTTATTATTAGTTTCAGAGGTAGAGTTCAGTGATTCATCAGTCTTATATAATACCCAGTGCTCATTACATCATATGCCCTCGTTAATGTCCATCACCCAGTTACCTACCTCTTTCCCCACCAGCAACCCTCAGTTTGTTCCTATGATTAAGAGTCTCTTTTAACTTAAAAAACAAATAAACACACTTAAATACAGATATTTACTATTTAAGCAAGGTATATGCTCAACTTTTGTAGGTTACTTCAGAATGTGAAAAAATTAAGTGAAATTAACATCAAGAAGCAAACAGAGACTTTAAAATATGATACAAAAGTTTAAGACAAATTACTTTCATAGACCAACATTTTTAGGATTCCACAAGCACCAGTTTTGAAATATACTAAAACATTTTAATTACCCATTTTTGTTGTTGTTGCATTTTTAAAATGTAAGATATTTACTAAAATATTTAAAGATGTTTTCTCATATTTTTTGGTTAAGCCTTAGAAATTTTATATTTTTATGCCAACACAATTTAGTAAGGTAGAAGTATATGAATTAGCTCTGCAAATATCCAAACTTTTATATGAATTAAAATACACCATACTCCACAGTTTATTATTTTCTAGCAACCAAATGATCACATGAAAGAAGAATATAAATGATTTTGTGGGAGGTTATTTAATAGAAAACCTTATACTGAAGAAGCAGTGTAGCCTAAGGGTTTCAGTTAAAAAAAACTATGAGTGAGCCTATCAGTGAGCTTTCAGTTAAAAAACAAAAACAAAAACAAAAAAAACAGAGAAGAGAGTGCTAAATGAGAAAAATATGCAGCCAATAATACTTTATCCAGCAAAGCTGTCATTCAAAATAGGAGAGATAAAAAGCTTCCAGGACAAACAGAAGCTAAAAGAATTTGTGATCACTAAACCAGCCTTCCAATAATATTAAAGGGGATCCTTAGCAAAGAGAGAGCCCAAAAGTAACATAGACCAGAAAGGAACAGAGACAATATACAGAAACAGTGACTTTGCAGGTAATACAATAGCACTAAATTCATGTCTTTCAATAGTTACTCTGAATGTAAATAGGCTAAATGCCCCAATCAAAAGACACAGGGTATCAGATTGGATTAAAAAAAAAAAAAAAAAGCAAGACCCATTGATATGCTGTCTGCAAGAGACTCATTTTAGACCAAAGACACCTCTAGATTGAAAGTGAGAGGGTGGAAAACCATTTATCATGCTAATGGACATCAAAAGAAAGCGGGGGTGGCAATCCTTATATCAGACAAATTATATTTTAAACCAAAGAATTATAATAAGAGGCAAGGAAGGATGCTATATCATAATTAAAGGGTGTATCCAACAAGAAGACCTAACAATTGTAAATATTTATGCCCCTAATATGGGAGCAGCCAATTATATAAACCAATTAATAACAGAATTAAAGAAACACATTGATAACAATAAAATAAGAGTAGGGGACTTTAACACCCCAC
The DNA here is from genome assembly GCF_004348235.1 of Phoca vitulina. Taxonomy (NCBI): domain Eukaryota; kingdom Metazoa; phylum Chordata; class Mammalia; order Carnivora; family Phocidae; genus Phoca; species Phoca vitulina. The sequence goes on from NW_022589706.1 coordinate 52,174,314, forward strand.
TCATTGAAATGAACAGATCATCTAACCAGAAGGTCAACAAGGAAATAAGGGCTTTGAATGACACACTGGACCAGATGGACTTCACCAATATATTCAGAGCATTCCATCTTAAAGCAACAGAATACACATTCTTCTCAAGTGCACATGGAACCTTCCCCAGAATAGATCACATATTGGGTCACAAATCAGGTCTCAGCAGGCAACAAAAGATTGGGATCATTCCCTGCATATTTTCAGACCACAGTGCTTTGAAACTTGAACTCAACCACAAGAGGAAATTTGGAAAGAACTCAAATACATGGAGGTTGAAGAGCATCCTTCTAAAGATTGAATGTGTCAACCAGGAAATTAAGGAATAATTTTTAAAAATCATGGAAACAAATGAAAATGAAAACACAACTATTCACAACCTTTGGGATGCTGCAAAGGCAGTCCTAAGAGGGAAGTATATGGCGATACAAGCCTTTCTTAAGAAACAAGAAAGGTCTCAAATACACAACTTAACCCTACACCTAAAGGAGCTGGAGAAAGAATAGCAAATAAAGCCAAAACCCAGCAGGAGAAGAGAATAAAGATCAGAGCAGAAATCCATGAAATAGAAACCAAAAGAACAGTAGAACAGATCAACAAAACTGGGAGCTGGTTCTTTGAGAGAATTAATAAGATTGATAAACCCCTGGCCAGACTTATCAAAAAGAGAAAGGACCCAAATAAATGGAATGAAAGAGGAGAGACCACAACCAACACCAAAGAAATATAATTATAAGAATATATTATGAACAACTATATGCCAACAAATTAGGCAATTTGGAAGAAATGGATGAATTCCTAGAAATGTATAAACTACAAAAACTGAAACAGGAAGAAATAGAAAACCTGAACAGACCCATAACCACTAAGGAAATTGAAGCAGTAATCAAAAATCTCCTAACAATGAAGAGTTCAGGGCTGGATGGCTTCCCAGAGGAATTCTACCAAACATTTAAAGAATTAATACCTATTTTTCTGAAACTGTTTCAAAAAATAGAAATGGAAGGAAAACTTCTGGACTCTATGAGGCCACCATTACCTTGATCCCAAAACAAGACAAAGACCCCCACCAAAAAGGAGAATTAAAGACAAATATCCCTGATGAATATGGATGCCAAAACTCTCACCAAGATACTAGCCAATAGGATCCAACAGTACATTAAAAGGATTATTGACCATGACCAAGTGGGATTTATTCCTGGGCCACAAAGGTGGTTCAACATCCACAAATCAATCAATGTGATACACTACATTAATAAAAGAAAGGACAAGAACCATATGAACCTCTCAGTAGATGCAGAAAAAGCATTTGACAAAGTATAGCATCCTTTCTTGATTAAAGCTCTGCACAGTGTAGGGATAGAGGGAAAATACCTCAATTTCATAAAAGCCATATATGAAAAGCCCACAGTGAACATCATTCTCAATGGGGAAAAACTGAGAGCTTTCCCCCTAAGGTCAGAAATACAACAGAGACATGCACTCTCAGCACTGTTGTTCAACATAGTACTAGAATTCCTGACCTCAGCAGACAACAAAAAGAAATCAAAGGCTTCTGAATTGGCAAAGAAGAAGTCAAACTCTTACTCTCTGCAGATGACATGATACTCTATATGGAAAACTCAAAAGACTCCACCCCAAAATTGCTGAATTCCTGAATGAGTACTAGAAAAGTGGCAGGATATAAAATCAGTGCACAGAAATCAGTTGCATTTCTATACACTAACAATGAGACAGAAGAAAAAGAAATTAAGGAATCAATCCCATTTATAATTGCACCCAAAACCATAAGATACCTAGGAATGAACCTAATGAAAGAGGCAAAAGATCTGTATTCTGAAAACTACAGAACACTCATGAAAGAAATTGAGGAAGACACAAAGAAATGGAAAAATATTCCACGCTCATGGATTGGAAGGACAAATATTGTTAAAATGTCTATGCTACCTAGAGCAATCTACACATTCAATGCAATCCCTATCAAAATACCATCAACTTTTTTTCACAGAGCTGGAACAAATAATCCTAAAATTTGTATGGAACCAGAAAAGACCCCAAATAGCCAAAGAAAGGTTGAAAAAGAAAAATAAAGCAGGTGGCATCACAATTTTGGACTTCAAGCTCTATTACAAAGCTGTAATCATCAAGACAGTATGGTACTAGCACAAAAACAGACACATAGATCAATGGAACAGAATAGAGAATCCAGAAATGGACCCTCAACTCTGTGGTCAACTAATCTTCAACAAAGCAGGAAAGAATATCCAATGGAAAAAGGTCTGTTAAACAAATGGTGTTGGGAAAATTGGACAGCCACATGCAGAAGAATGAAACTGGACCATTTCCTTACACCATATACAAAAATACTCAAAATGGATGAAAGACCTAAATGTGAGACAGGAATCCATCAAAGTCCTAGAGGAGAACACAGGCAGTAAGTAACGTCTTTGACATTGGTCATAGCAACTTCTTACTAGATAGGTGTGCTGAGACAAGGGAAACAAAGCCAAAAATGAACTATTGGGACTTCAGCAAGATAAAGAGCCTTTGCACAGCAAAGGAAACAGTTGACAAAACCAAAAGACAACCAACAGAATGGGAGGAGATATTTGCAAATGTCTTATCAGATAAAGGGCTAGTATCCAAAATCTATAAAGAATTTATCAAACTCGACACCCAAAGAACAAATAATCCAATCAAGAAATGGGCCGAAGACATGAACAGACATTTCTGCAAAGAAGACATCCAAATGGCCAACAGACACATAAAAAAATGCTCAACATCACTCGGATTAGGGAAATACAAATCAAAACCACAAGAGATACCACTCACACCAGTCAGAATGGCTAAAATTAACAAGTTAGGAAAGGACAGATGCTGGCGAGGATATGGAGAAAGGGGAACTCTTTTACACTGTTGGTGGGAATGCAAGCTGGTGTAGCTACTCTGGAAAACAGTATAGAGGTTCCTCAAAAAGTTTAAAATAGAGCTACCCTGGGACGCCTGGGTGGCTTAGTCATTAAGCGTCTGCCTTCGGCTCAGGTCATGATCCCAGGGTCCTGGGATCGAGCCCCGCATCGGGCTCCCTGCTCCGCGGGAAGCCTGCTTCTCCCTCTCCCACTCCCCCTGCTTGTGTTCCCTCTCTCGCTGTGTCTCTCTCTGTCAAATAAATAAATAAAATCTTTAAAAAAAAAAAAAATAGAGCTACCCTATGACTCAGCAATTGCACTACTAGGTATTTACCCGTAAGATACAAATGTAGTATCCGAAGGGGCACCTGCACCCCAATGTCCATAGCAGCAATGTCCACAATAGCCAAACTAGGGAAAGAGCCTAGATTTCCATCAACAGATGAATGGATACAGAAGATGTGGTATATATACAATGGAATACTACTCAGCCTTCAAAAAAATGAAATCTTGCCATTTACAACAACGTGGATGGAACTAGAGGGTATTATGCTAAGCAAGGTAAGTCAATCAGAGAAAGACAATTATTATATGATTTTACTCATATGTGGAATTTAAGAGACAAAACGGAGGATCATAGGGGAAGGGAGGGAAAAATAAAACAAGGTGAAATCAGGGAGACAAACCATAAGTGACTCTTATTCATAGGAAACAAACTGAAGGTTGCTGGAGGGGAATGGTAACTGGGTGATGGACATTAAGGAGAGCATGTGATGTAATGATACTAGGTATTATATAAGATTAATGAATCACTGAACTCTACCTCTGAAACTGATAATACACTATATGTTAATTAATTGAATTTAAATTTAAAAAAAGATTTACTCAAGAGATTAATATAGATAATTAGATGCTTGCAAAATTGTTGGGAGTATTGGAGGATGAGAGTCAGGGAAAGCTACTGCTAAATTTCAGGTTTACTCCCAAATTTTAGAGAATCAGGAAGTTGCAGAACACATAAGAAACTACCACCAGTGATCAAATCTCCCTGTCACAGAGGGTGCATGGCTTGCAAGAATGCTGTGAGTCCACCAAAGCACATGCTACTTCCCTCTGCTGTGAGAGGAGAAATAGTATCACTTCTATCTCTCTTCTGCCCTCCAAACATCATTTGAGTAGCTCTTGTTGTCAGCGTCTAACATGGAGCTCTGCTGGCAAGGTTAGGTACAAAGAAATGCAATGAAGGATATGGGAATGCTGATGAGTTGAGAATAGCCATATGGGATAGTCTATTCCTTTGGCTACTCAGCCATCTTACACATCTTTCTATGCATGTTGAACTTCCAAATTACAAGATTAACAGTATCAGTCTTCTGTCTAAATTGGTGAAAATCTTCCTCTTGGAATTGGAGATGTGCTTACCCTCTTTCCAAATATGGGAAACCCATCAGGCACTGTATCCATTTCGGTGTGATGCTCATTCCTCTTTGAATTCACTCATAATCCTCCTTATATCCAGTAATCTGAAGACTAATTATAAATTTAATCACTGCCAACATGCATTCTATGTTATACTAGTGGAAGGGAAAGAAGGTATATAAAAAAAAAAGTGCACACACACAGATATTACCTAAGAAAGCAAGAGGAAAATATTCATTATCAATATAGCCTTCATTTATGCACTTAGTATTAGATTAGAATTGATATTTGTGACTTCATTCACTACTTATTCATTGTCAATTTGATCTCAGTAGGGATGTTTACTGGTTTTGTTCTTTACCAAGTTGACTGATCCAAACTTTTATTCTTGGTGTCCCACCTGTACTGGGTTGTTGTAGATTCCATTTAGTTTTACCACTGAATGTGGAAGTATTAAGAAAATCTTCTAGAATCTAGACATACCTTCACTGTATGTAACAACAACCCTACATCCCCGTAATAACCTGATAAATCCCTTCAAATGGTGAATCAATCTCCTTCTTTGCCTTCTGGTTAGATGACACTATGATAGTTAAATGAGTTCGCAATTACCCATTCATTGGAGCTATTTTTGTGTTCCCTGGTGGTGGTACTGTTCATTATGAACCAAAAATTTAAACCAGAAATGCTTAAAGATGTAGGGCTAGAATGGAAAAATTTTTTCAGTTGGATTACTATGAGTACTAGGAAAAGGAATCACTGCTGTACTCTGGTATAAGGCCTGTGTATTCTGTTATGGGAAAAACAGCATACAGTGGTTGGTTGTGTTTCAGAGAAAATAGAGCAATTTGTAGGACTGACTTCATTCTGAAAGGTGTTGTTTCCCAAGGAGCTGGTCTATTATTCCTGAGTGATAGTTTCCATGGAAAGACCAGTGGATCCATTGGATACCATATGATTGCTTTCCTTTTTCTGTAAAATATTTCTGGAGCAGAAGTACAATGGGCAATGTGCCTTGAAAATGACTCATGTATTTAGTAAGTGTTAGATAGTAGTACTGACAAAAGTGTTGCAGGAGGAAAGATAAATTGATATCCATAGTAAGAGTCTATTTTAGTAAGGAACAAATCTTACTGCAGTAGTGTTAGCCATTGCGTCAAAAAGGGAAACTTATGTTATTGAACCCACATATAATATCCATGGATGTTCTAATGATAAACCAGTTACCTAAGCACAGGGTAGCTTGGGAAAGAGACTGGGAAACTACCTAGATTAGGTCATATTATATACCTCAGTATAGAGCGTCTCCATTTGGTGGGCATTCACATGAAACATGACCTCACAACCTGTGTTCATTTATTTTTTTAAAAAGATTTTATTTATTTATTTGAGAGAGAGTGTGAGCGAGAAAGAGAGAGCAACAAGCAGGGGCAGAGGGAGAGGAAGAAGCAGACTCCCCACTGAGCAGGGAGCCCAATATGGGGCTTGATCCCAGGACCCTGGGATTACGACCTGAGCCGAAGGCAGAAACTTAACCAACTGAGCCACCCAGGCACCCCACCTGTGTTCATTTAAATTGCCTGTTCTATATACTTCATTCCCAGACCCCATATCACCAGTCTTCCAGCATTGGTCAATTAGTCTTTGATAATTAATCACTATATATTCATATCTTTGGTAATCTCTCATGGCAGACAAACTACACAAGATGAGTAATCAATTTTCTATCCACCAAGAAGACTTCCTTTTCCTGATGCTCCTCAGAGCCACTCCTAAACTGTCTTTTTCTGGTTTGTGTCCACATCCTATGGAACCATTCAGCTTTTCATGAGGAATTCTGCAGGATGCCTTAAGTGCAGATAGAGAGAGGGGTGGTAATACAGCAAAAGGAGATGTGATAGGTGTGTGAGCTTACCTGTATAACTCATTTGTAATTTCAGGACCTACTCAAGTCTGATTATGTATATTCCAATTCAACTGTAAAGTTTGGTAGATCAGAAAATACCCAGAGCACAATAAACAAATCAGGCCACATGGTCATTTATTTTTCCATTGTCAGCAGTTCTGTCTCAACCTAAGCACAGTGACAAGCTAGAAACTGTTTTTGAAAAGGTCATTTGAGATTTTCAAAGGAGAATATGTATATGCTGCAAACCCCTTGGGACTGGGTCTGTTTTTCTCACCCTAGAGTTGCCTGAATTTCCATTCATCATCCCTGCCTGTCACAGATCTTTCAAACACAATTGGATCTCTATGATCTTAAGGCCCAAGTGGCACAGCAACTCATGCCACTGCCTTAATCTGCTGCAAAACCTTCCGTTGCTCTGGGCTCTGCTAAAATTTACCAACTATTAGGGTTATTTAGCAAATACATCAGTAATCTGTAGTAAATATTTTTTATAGAAGTAAGATGAGGTCATCAAGGGCTGTGCTTCTTAGTTGTTGGATACAAGATGAAGCAACGGGCTTTCCTTTTGGTGGGGTAACTCTTCATGCCCTGGAAATTTCATTAAGGTGGCAGGTTCCTGAATTTTTGTGGAGATTATCTCCTACCCTCTGGCACCTATGTGTCTTATCAAGGCATCTACTCTATTGGCTAATTTCTGTTCACCAGCTCTGATTAATATGATTTCATCATTTTAGTAGACCAGTAACTGGAAGGTGAGCAAGGTCCCTGCAAGCTAGATTATGAAACAGAGCTGAAGAATTTACATAGTTCAACATAACCTTGAGGTAAAGGAATGAAGATATACTATTGTCTCTGCACAGTGAAAGCAAATTAGTTCTTGTAGTCTTTGATCATGGCATAGAGAAAGTGATTTTTCAAAGAACTGCATACTGGGTTCCAGGGGCTTTGCTGATTCATTGCTGTAATACGTGTACTTCTGGAATAGTAAACTCAATGAGAATCAATGGTAGATTTAAATTACAATAAGACTCTGTCATTCTCCAAGATCTGTCTTCTTTATTTCTCCACTAAAAACAATCTATTTAAGATTTGTGGATAATTGATAGAGAACTGCACAAATTCAGTGTGCACAATTTGATCAGTTTGGACATACACTGTACACCCATGATACCATCAACACAATCAAGGTAGTAGACCTATCCAACACACCCCAGTTTCCTTGTATTTCTTTGTTTTGGCTTTATTTTGTGGTAAGAACATAGATCTTAACATAAGATCTATCCCCTTAACAAATTTTGAAATGCACAATACCAAAGTGTTAATGATATGTACTATGTTGTATAGCAGATCTCTGGAACTTATTCATCTAGCATAGCAAACTTTATATCCATTGAATACCAACTTCCCATTCTCCTCATTCCTAGCTCCTGGAAACCACTATTATATTCTTTGCTTCTGTGAGTTTGACTATTTAAGATATTTCATGTACTATTTGTCCTTCTGTGACTGGCTTATTTCACTTAGCATAATGTCCTGTAGTTCCATGCATGTTGTCAAAAATGGCAAGATTTCCTCCTATTTTCAGGCTGAATAATATTACATCATATGTATGTATTATATTTTCTTTATCCTTTCATGTGTTGATGGACAGTTGGGTTGTTTCTATATTTTAACTATTATGAATGATACTGCAGTGAACATGAGAGTGCAGATATCTCTTTAAGATCTGAATTTCAATTCATTTGGATATATACCCAGATTTCTGGATCATATGGAAGTTCCATTTCTAATTTTTTGAGGAATCTCAATGGTTTTTTTCTTCCAAGTTTTTATTTAAATTCCAGTTAGTTAACATACAGTATATTTGTTTCATGTGTAGGATTTAGTGATTCATCACTTAAATACAACACCCAGTGCTCATCACAAGTGTCCTCCTTAATACCCATCACCCATTTAACCTATCCTCCTGCCCATTTCCCTTCCAGCAATCCTCAATTTATTCTCTCTAGTTAAGAGTCAGCTTTCTGGTTTCCCTCTCTCTTTTTTCCTCTATGTTCATCTGTTATGTTTCTTAAATTCCACATATGAGTGAAATCATATAGTATTTGTCTTTCTCTGACTGACTTGCTTAGCATAATATTCTCTAGCTCCATCCATGTCATTGCAAATGGCAAGATTTCATCCTTTATGATGGCTGAGTAATATTCCTCTGTGTGTGTGTGTGTGTGTGTGTGTGTGTGTGTGTACCACCTATTTTTCCATTGATCAGTCAATGGACATTTGGACTCCTTCCATAATTTGGCTATTTTTGATAATGCTGCTATAAACATTGGGGTGCATGTATCCCTTCAAATAAGTATTTTTGTATTCTTTGGGTAAATACCTAGTAGTGGAATTGCTGGATCATAGGTTAGTTCTATTTTTAAATTTTGAGGAACGTCCATACTGTTTTCCAGAGCAGTTGCACCAGCTTGCATTCCCACTAACAGTGTAAGGGGGTTCCCCTTTCTCCACATCCCTGCCAACACCTGTTGCTTCATGTCTTGTCAATTTTAGTCATTCTGACAAGTGTGAGGTGACATCCCATTGTAGCTTTTATTTCTATTTCCCTGATGATGAGTGACGTTGAGCATATTTTCATGTGTCTGTTAGCCATCTGGATGTCTTCTTTAGGAAAATGTCTATGCATGTCTTCTGCCCATTTTTCAACCAAATTATTTGTCTTTCAGGTATTCAGTTTTATAAGTTCTTTATGTATTTTGGATACTACCCCTTTATCAGATATATCATTTGCAAATATCTTCTCGCATTCTGAAGTCTGCCTTTTAATTTTGTTGTTTCTTTTGCTTTGCAGAAACTTTTTATCTTGATGAAATCCCAATAATTTATTTTTGCTTTTGTTTCCCTTGCCTCAGACTATCTAGTAATAAGTTGCTACAGCCCATGTCAAAGAAGTTACTTACTTCCTGTGTTCTCCTCTAGTATTTTGATGGTTTCCTTTCTCACATTAGGTCTTTCATCCATTTTGAATTTATTTTTGTGTACAATGTAAGAATGTGGTCCAGTTTCATTCTTTTGCATGTTGCTGTCCAGTTTTCCCAACACCATTTGTTGAAGAGACTTTTTTCCATTGGATATTCTTTCCTGCTTTGTTGAAGATTAGTTGACCACAGAGTTGAGCATCCATTTCTAGGTTCTCTATTCTGTTCCATTGATCTATATGTCTGTTTTTGTGCCAGTACCATACTGTTTTGATCACTAGAGCATTTTAATATATCTTGAAGTCCAGAACTGTGATTCCTCTGGCTTTGCTTTTCTTTTTTAAGATTGCTTTGGCTATTCAGGTTATTTTATTTGATAAAAACCCTCAACAAAATAAGTATAGAGGCAACATACCTCAATATCATAAATGCCATATATGAAAAACCCACAGCTAATATCATCTTCAATGGGGGAAAACTGAGAATCTTTCCTCTACAGTCAGGAACAAGAAAGAGATGTCCACTCTCAGGACTGTTATTTAACATAGTACTGGAAGTCCTAGCCTCAGCAATCAGACAACAAAAAGAAATAAAAGGCTTTCAAATCAGCAAAGAAGAAGTCAAACTTTCACTATTTGCAGATGACATGATACTGTATGTAGAAAACCTGAAAGACTCCACCAGAAATTTGCTAGAACTGATACATGAATTCAGTAAAGTCGCAGGATACAAAATCAATGTAGAGAAATCTGTTGCATTTTCTATACACCACTAATGAAGCAGTGGAAAGAGAAATCAAGGAATCAGTCCTATTTACAATTGCACCCAAAACCTTAAGATCCTAGGAATCAACCAAATCAAAAAGGTAAAAGATCTTTATGCTGAAAACTATAAAACGCTTAGGAAAGAAATTGAAGATGACACAAAGAAATGTAAAAACATTCCATGTTCATGGGTTGAAAGAACAAATATTGTTAAAATGTCTATCCTACCTAAAGCAATCTACACATTTAATGCAATCCCATCAAAATATCACCAGAGTTTTTTACAGAGGTAGAACACACAATCCAAAAATTTCTATGGATCCATGTTTTCCATAGCTGCTGCACCAATTTACATTCCCACCAACAGTGTACAAGCATTGCAGTTTCTCCACAACCTACTAACACCTATTATTGTTTAAAAAATTTAACAGCCATCTGTCTTCTTTATATCACAAATAGGTAAACTTGAATGTTAGAATGAACAACTCTGTCTTTGAGGTCTTGGATAGTGGCACCAATCTCTACATTGTTTCCAGGGATTTGGTAATTGTTTTTGGTTTGTTATCTTTGCTGGGAAGAGGAAGTTACAGGGTCTTAAACTTGACTCTTCCTACCCTAATATCAGTAAATTTATGGATCAGGGAACCAAAGTGGGGATGATTCCAACTACTGAGTACAACTATTCCAAATTTGTATGTAGTAATCGAGGGGAGAAAAGAGCCATTGTGTGTTTGCAGACCCATTGTAAGAGAGACCCAGGCTGAAATATCATTATCACCTGACCTCTCTAAGTCTCCACTATGACCTGTGATTTATATTACCATTTTGGAAATCCACATATTAATAATACAGGAAATCCCAGAAGATCTGGTTATTTTGTTGCCCAGAGAATCATTATTATCTTTACAATTAACTGCAATTTCTTTTATTAAAATATTTATGAACATATTTGAGGTAGTGATGCATAATGCTTCCTCAAGTGAATCCAACTTTCCATTTATTTGAGAGACTTTGAGTCTGTGATGTGGTTCTTGTCTGGAAATTGGGTGAAAGATTATGGTTTTCCATTGTAGTGACTTGAGGCAAGCATCCAATCTTCATTCCTAAAATATGACTTTAAGAAGTTGACCTACTTTAGCTCAAGTCAATAGCATTTTGCAGTGATCTCTGTGAGTCAACAATTCTTACTACAAAATTGAACATGCTTCTAATATTAGGATAAGCACACTCACTTTTTGTTTTGCTGCTCTTGTCTCTGTGCCTCCAAGATCCTGGAGGTGATACCTGGAGTTGAGAATGTAAAACCCTGAGCTTGTCGTTATTTGGGGAAAGGTCAGAAACCAGATCACCTGAGTCCTTATAATCATACTTCCACCATAAAGCCCTAATACAGCAGCTGCTTGGACATTCTAAATCTTGTCTTCAGTAGGCACTTCATTCCATTCAAACGCCTGTGATAATTTAACTCGTTTGCCTCTGCATGCTATAGGTTACAAGTATTCCATTTTCCACTGGTAGGGAGGTCATCATTTAATCAAACTATGTTAAATAACCAATCTTTGATTGCCATTTTTGAGCTTCTATTTTGTCAAACCATTTAGATACTTAACACAATGCCAGTCACAGTTCTATCAGAAGAACAATCTCCCAATAGCAGACAGGCACTTAATTCAGGGAATTATATGTTCACAAAAGCATCAGGTGTACTGGAGAATCAAAAATCAGGGAAAGCTGCTACTGGCTCTGTTTCTCTATCAGGTTTCTGAAAATCAGGAAGGTGTGGAACCAATTATCCTATCTGACTGCAAAGCTGAAATTCACAATTTAGAGAGTACTCAGAGGTTAGTGAAAGACTTTATGTCTGCTGCAGCCCATACAGCTGCCTGTCATTCATTGCTGGAGGAGCAAAATGATCTCTCATAAGATTTTTGTCATATTCTGTCCCTTGAAAGCAAACCACTGGGTCCAGTGCCCATTCAAGGAAGAGGGCATAGATAGCAGGAGGAAGAAGTCATTGGGGGTTATTTTAGAAAGAGCCTCCACAAGGTGGTAAAAGTAATTCCTTCCATCAGAAATAATGGTATTCTAGAAAAGATGTGGGTGATAGGGAAAAAATGAAATTGATGAAGTAGGCAAGTGGCAAATTGTGGGGAATATTTAGTGAAATGACAGGAGAGCTTGTATAAGAGAGACACACTGTTCCTGTGTTGAGGCTAAGGAATGCTAATATTTGTCACCAGAGAGATTCCAGAACAAAAGGGCTTCAAGTGCCTCAGCAAAGGTCTGACAGCTTACAGAGGAACACAGCACTGGCCTGCAGTGGTGGGGACACTTGTTCCTATCCCACAGGTGTGCTGCTGCCAGAGAGATCCTTGCAGCCTCACCTGCCTGCCAAGTATGAACAGGGACATAAGAGGCAAATGACAGAGGGCAATATCAATGCATCTGGATGCCCAGTGGTCAAAGAAATGTGAAACAAAGCACCTGGCACAGGGGGCTCAGAGAAAAACAGAACTGAACATGACAGATAGTTTGCACAAATAGTACTGAGAACATTACAAAATTTAAATTAAAGCATAAAAAGTCTTTGTAAAAGAAAAAAACATCATTATAATGGATTCAAATTATTCTGTAGGCAAGTGGAAAGAGAGAATGTTAAGAATCAAGAACTAAATCAGTGACCTAGACTATCAAGTTAAAGAATTGTTCTCTGAAAATAATATGAGACACAAAATAGAATGAGATGGAAATAATGGATGCTTAAAATGTAAATAATATAAATTCTAGAAGAAAAAGTAATGGAGAAATAACAAGCAATTAATAAATAAAGTGTGTGAATAATGCTGCAATGAACATAGGGATGTATATTCTTTTCAAATTAGTGTTTTCATATTCTTTGGGTAAATACCCAGTAGCAGAATTACTGGATCATATGGTAATTCTATTTTTAATTTTTGAGGAACCTCCATACTATTTTCCCCTGTGGCTACAGCAGTTTGCATTCCCATCAGCAATGCACAAGTGTCTTTTTCTCCACATCCTCACCAACACTTGTTTTTTGTGTTTTTGATTTTAACCATTCTGACTGGTATGAGGTGATAGCTCATTGTGGTTTTTTTTTTTAAAGATTTTATTTATTTATTTGACAGAGAGAGAGTGTGCGCAAGCAGGGTGAGGGGCAAAGGGAGAAGCAGACTCCCCTGCTGAGCAGGGAGCCCAATGCAGCCTCGATCCTGAGACTCCGGGATCATGACCTGAGCTGAAGATAGACACCCAACTGACTGAACCACCCAGGTTCCCCTCATTGTGGTTTTGATTTGCTTTTCCCTGATGATGAGTGATGTTGAGCATCTTTTCGTGTGTCTGTTGGCCATCTGTATGTCTTCTTAGGAGAAATGTCTGTTCATGTTTTCTGCCCATTTTTTAATTGATTTATTTTTATGGTGTTGAGTTGTATAAGTTCTTTATATATTTTGAATACTAACCACTTTTTAGATATGTCATTTGCAAATATCTTCGCCCATTAAGTAAGCTGTCTTTTTGTTTTGAATGTTTCCTTCGTGCAAAAGCTTTTTATTTTGAGTTAGTCCTAATAACTTATTTTTGGTTTTGTTTCCCTGGCCTCAGGAGACATATCTAGAAAGATGTTGCCATGGGCAATGTCAGAGAAATTAGTGCTTGTGCTTTCTTCTAGGATTTTTATCATTTCAGCCTTCAGATTTAGATCTTAAATTCATTTTGAGTTTATTTTTGTGTATGGTGTGAGAAGTGGTCCAGTTTCATTCTTTTCCATGCAGCTGTCCAGGTTTCCCACCATTTTGTGAAGAGACTGTCTTTTTTCCCTTGCATATTCTTGCTTCCTTTGTCATAAATTAATTGACCATACAGTCATGGGTTTATTCTGGGATCTCTATTTTGTTCCATTGATCTGTGTCTATTTTTGTGCCAGTACCATACTGTTTTGATTACTATAGCTTTGTAGTATATCTTGAAATTGGGGATTGTTATATCTCCAGTTTTGTTCCTCTTTTTCAAGATTGGTTTTGCTATTTGGGGTCTTTTGTGATTCCATACAAATTTTTAGGATTGTTCGGTCTAATTCTGTGAAAAATGCTGTTGGTGTTTTGACAGGGATTGCATTAAATGTGTAGATCACTTTGGGTAGTATAGACATTTTAACAATATTTGTTCTTCCAATCCATGAGCATTGGAATATCTTTCCATTTGTGTCATCTTCAGTGTCCTTCATCAGTGTTTTATATTTTTCAGAGTATAGGTATCTCACCTCCTTGGTTAAGTTTATTCCTAGGTATTTTATTCTTTTTGGTGTAATTGTGAATGGGGTTGTTTTCTTACTTTCTCTTTCTGCTACATCGTATTAGTGCATAGACATGTAAAAAATAAAAAAAAATGTAAAAATCCTGGTTTTTTTTAATTTCGTTTTTATCCTTTCTCTAGTTGATGTGATGTTTCATGCAGATATATTGGCAAATATTGAACCATGCTTGCATCCTAGGAATGAATTCCACTTGATCGTAGTGAATGATTTTTTTAATGTTTTGTTGGATTAGGTTTGCTAATATTTTGTGAGGATTTCTGCATTTATATTCATTAGAGATGTTGGTCAGTAGTACTCTTTTTTTTGTAGTGTCATTATCTGGTTTTAGTATCAAGGTAATGCTGGCCTTGAAGAATACATTTGGAAGCTTTCCTTCCTCTTTTATTTTTTGGAATAGTTTGAGAAGAATAGGAATGAACTCTTCTTTAAATGTTTGGTAAATTCACCTGTGAAGCCATCTGGTCCTGGACTTTTGTTTGTTGGGAGTTTTTTGATTATGGATTCAATTTCATTGCTGTTAATCAATGTGTTCATTCAAATTTTCTACGTCTTCCTGGTTCTGTTTTGGGATCTTGTATGTTTCTAGGAGTTTATTCATTTCTTCTAGGTTGTCCAGTTGGTTGACATATAATTTTTCATAATATTCTCTTGTAATCCTTTGAATATCTGTGATGTCAGTTGTTATTTCTTCTCTTTCCTTTCTAATTTTGTTTGAGTCCTCTCTTCTGTTTTTGTTTTTGTTTTTTGATAAGTCTGGCTGAAAGTTTATCAATTTTTTTAAAATTTTATTTTATTATGTTATGTTAGTCACCATATAATACATCTTTAGTTTTTGATGTAGTGATCCATGATTCATTGTTTTCGTGTAACACTCAGTGCTCCATGAAGTACATGCCCTCCTTAATACCCATCACCAGGCTCACCCACCCCCCCTGCCCCCTCCCCTCTAAAACCCTCAGTTTGTTTCTTGGAGTCCATAGTCTCTCATGGTTCATCTCCCCCTCTGATTTCCCCTCCTTCATTTTTCCTTTCCTTCTCCTAATGTCCTCCATGCTATTTCTTATGTTCCACAAATAAGTGAAACCGTATGATAATTGACTTTCTCTGCTTGACTTATTTCACTTAGCATAATCTCTTCCAGTCCCATCCATGTTGATGTAAAAATTGGGTATTCATCCTTTCTGATGGCTGAGTAATATTCCATTGTATATATGGACCACATCTGAAAGTTTATCAATTTGTTGATCTTTTCAAAGAACCAGCTCCTGGTTTTGTTGATCAGTTCTACTCTTCTTTTTAGTTTTTATTTTGTTTAATTTTACTCTCATCTTTATTATTTCCTTCCTTCTACTGGTTTTGCATTTTGTTTATTCTTTTTCCTAGCTCCTTTAGGTCTAAAGTTAGGTTGTTTGACATTTTACTTGCTTCTTGAGGTAAGTCCGTATTGCTGTAAACTTCCCTCTTAGAATACCTTTTGCTACATCCTCCAAATTTTGGACTTTTTTTTTTTTCATTTTCATTTGTCACTGGCTATTTTTTTTTATTTCCTCTTTGATTTCTTGGTTAACCTATTCCTTGTTTAGTAGCATGATATTTACCTTCATGTATTTGTGTTCTTTCCAGACTTTTTCTTTTGGTTGATTTCTAGTTTCATAGCACTGTGGTCAGAAAAGACTACAGTCTTTTTAAATTTGTTGAGACTTGTTTTGTGGCCTAACATATAATCTCTTCTGGAGAACATTCCATGTGTACTATAAAAGAATGTGTATTCTGTTTTATGATGGAATGTTCTGAATATACCTGTTATATCCATCTGGTCCAATGTGTCATTCAAAGCCACCATTTAGTTGTTGATTTTCTTTTTGGGTAATCTATCCATTGATGTAAGTGGGTTGTGAAAGTCCCCTACTATTATTGTATTACTATCAGTTTCTTCCTTTATGTTTGTTGTAGTTGCTTTATGTATTTAGGTGCTCTCATGTTGGGTGCATAAATATTTACAATTATTATATCTTCTTATTGGATTTTTCCCTCTATGATTACGTAGTGTTCTTTGTTTCTTGTTAACATTCTTTGTTTTAAAGTCTATTTTCTTTTGATATAAGTATTGTTACTCCAGCTTTTTTTTCATTTCCATTTGTATGATAAATGCTTTTCCATCCCTTCACTTTCGATCTACATGTATCTTTAGGTCTGAAATGAATCTCTTGTAGGTAGCATGTAAATGGGTTTTGCTTTTTTATCTGTTCCATCACCCTATGTCTTTTTATTAGAGCGTTTAGTCCATTTACATTCAAATCAATTACTGATAGGTATGTACTTATTGATATTTTGTTACTTGTTTTATGATTGTTTTGTAGTTCTTCTCTGTTCCCTTTCTTGCTTTCTTCTCTCACAGTCTTTCTTTCTCTAGTGATACACTTATATTCCTTTTCCTTTATTTTTTTGCATATCTATTTTTGGTTTTTGATTTGTGCTTACCATTATGTTTATATATAACATCTTATACATATAGCAGTCTATATTAAGTTGGTGATCACTTAAGTTTGAACCCATTCCAAAAGCACTAAATTTTTACTCCTCTGCTTCCTACATTTTAGGTGTGTGGTGTCATACTTTATTCCCTTTTGTATTATCAATCTCTTGACTGGTTTTTATAGATCTATTTAATTTTACCTCTTCTGTGCTTTTTAATTTTCTTACTCCTGCTTATGTTCTTTCCACTTAAAGAATCCCATTTAAACATTTCTTGTAAGGCTAGTTTAGAAACTATGAATTCCTTTAACTTATGTTAAATGTGTGGGAAATTCATTATCTCTTCTTCTATGCTCAATGATAGCCTCAATGGATAGAGTATTCTTGATTGCAGGGTTTTTTTCTTTCTTTCTTTCAGCACTTTTAATATATCATGCGACTCTCTTCTGGCCTGCAAAGTTTCTGCTGAAAAATCAGCTGATAGCCTTAGGCGGTTTCCCTTGTATGTAACTGTTTTCTTTTGCTGCTTTTAGAATTCTCTGTTTATCACTGCTTTTTGCTATTTTAATTATTGTGTATCTTGGTGTACACCTCCTTGAGTTGATTTTGTTGGGGATTCTGTCTCCTGGATCTGGATTTCTGTTTCTTTCTCCACATTTGGGAAGTTTTCAGCTTTTTTTTTTTTTTTTTTTCAAATAAATTTTCCACCCCTCTCCCCCTTCTCTCTCTTCTCCTTCTGGGATCTTTATAATGTGAACGTTATTATGCTTGATGGTGTCACTGAGTTTTCTTAATCAATTCTCATATTTTATTATTTTTCAGCTTGATTGCTTTCCATTACTGTCTTCCAGATCGCTGATCCATTCTTCTGCTTCCTCTAATCTACTATTTATTTCCTCTGGTGTATTTTTAATTTCAGTTATTGAGTTCTTCATCTATGATTGGTTCTTTTTTGTTTATCTCTTTGTTGAGTGTATTACTGAGATCCTCCACTCTTTTCTCAAGTCCATTGAGTATCTTTATGATCATTACTTTAAATTTGCTATCAGACATATTACTTATCTCTGTTTCACTTAACTCTCTTGCTGTGATTTTGTCCTGTTCTTTCATTTGAGACCTATTCCTCTGTCTCCACATTTTATCTAACTCTCTATTTTTATGTGTTAGGAAAGTCAGCTATGTCTCCTGCTATCAAAAGTAGTGGCCTTATGAAGAGGTTCTATAGTGCCCTGCATTGCAGTGTTCCCTGATTACTGGAATCTGACACTTCAAGGGTGTCTCCTATGTGTGTTGTGTATTCCCTACCATTGTGGCTAAGCTGCATTTGCCTTCAGTCCAATCATCTACAATGGCTCTCTCTGCCTATTGTGGGCAGGGTTTAGTCCCTGTGTTGTTAGTGGGCCACCTGGGCTGGCTAGAGCTTGATTTGGGTTAGACCAAGCATTTGCCACAGCTGTGGTAGCACCAAAGTTCAGAGCACTGTCCTTGTGTTGTCCTGAGGTTTCACTGGTGGACTGGGTCTTCAGGCCAGCCACATCTGTCCTCTGCCCACTGCTTGGGCCACAGCAGAACTCAAGTGTGTGGTTTTCTTCCCCTCTCCCTAGGCAGGAATCAATTTGGGGTGGTGCTGACCCCTGGGGGCTGCTTGCACACTGCCATCCTTGTGGCACCACTTTGGATGGACCCCTGCCAAGGTCAGATTGGATGAGGCAGGCCTGCAGGAGAATGCAGGAGTGAAGATATGCTGTTAGCAAACTAGATGGAGAGTGTTCAGGCTGCACTTGTTCCCACAGGTGTCTACATATCTAGGTTGAGGGGTACAGGAAAGAATTGGTGACTTCCACCTCTTTTGTTCTTCTAGAAGTCTCCCAAAGATCCCTGCCCCTCCAGCATATGCTCTGAAATAAATAAACAAATCTTCCTCCCATTCACTCCAGGTGTTTTTCAAACTGCTGCTTTGCTGTATCTCAGCAGGGCTATTATTTATGCTGTCTCTTTAAGGGTAGGGACTCAGTTTCTTTTCACCCTCCTGCTCTCCCAGAGCTGACCCCACTAATTTTTAAAATTCCAGGTGTTAAGCCCCACTGATTGTAAAAACTTGTGAGGTTACACCCCTCTCATTTTAAAAGTTAAATATTACAGAGATTTGTCTTCCCAGTGCAGGTCCCTCATGCCTGAGGTACCTGGTGTGCCTGACTTGAGGTCTGTTCCTCTCCCCTCTCCACACTTGCAGCCTCCCTTCCTCCCATGGACAGTCCTACAAATCAGTTGGCTCCCGACCACATCTCCACCCTTTTTGCCCTCCTTGATGTGGCCTCTTCTCTACATTTATCTGTGGAGAGTCCGTTTTGCCAGTCTTCAGGTCATTTTCTGGGTTATTTACACTAATGTGGGTGTTACTTAGGTGTATCCAGGGGAACTAGGTGAGCCTAAGATCTTCCTACTCTGCCATTTTCTCCAGAAGTCCTCTTTTCTCTTTTCTCATTTATTATTATTATTATTTTTCTTTCTCCTGTTCAGCATGATTGCTTTCCATTATTTTGTCCTCCAGGTTGCTAATCCATTCTTCTTCTTCCCCTAGTCTACTCTTTATTCCTTCTAGTGTGTTTTTTATTTCAGTTATTGAGTTCTTCATCTCCAATTGGTTCTTCTTTATATTTTCTAGCTCTTTGTTGAGGGTCTCACTCCAGTAGTCCTTGCTCTTTAAGAGAAAGTGACAGCTGATTCTATCCTAGTTTTAAGTATGGGGTATATAATTGAGGCCTTATCAGTGCTATGAAAAAGAACTTTCTGCAGTGATGGAAATGTTCCATATTTCTCCTATCCAATACAGTAGCCAGCAGACAGTAAGCTATTGAGTACTTGATGTGGTAGTGTCTGTCATGGTAGATAGTGCAGCCTCAGCTAATCAGTGTAATATCATCTGACCACAGTGATTGCTTCAAGGATGGTCATGTAACCTGACTCAGATCATTGAGACTCGTGTAGTTTTCTGAGGATCTTGAGAGAGAGAATTTTTCTTCCTCTTTTGGAAAAGATGCTTTTGGCAATCTCCCTAGATGTGGATGAGGCATCATGTAATCTCAGGAGTAATTGGGAGCCACTCTGGAAATATGAAAGGTAGCTATTTTAAAAATAGGTAGACATGATTGAAGACAATGTAAGTGGGAATAAACCAGTTTTTTTAATGTTAATCTACTGAATCCAATCAAGTTTGTAGTTGATCTTACTTCTATATTTTCCAGTAACATTGCCATAAAATCACTCTTATTGTTAAACACATCTGCGGTGGGTCTCCTCTTGTATCTGAGTATATCCTGATTCAATATTTGTAATGTGGAATATTGTGTTTCAATTAATATATAACTGTTTTAGTTGAACTAAAATGAGTTCTAAAATATTTTTTAAAGCAAGAAAGCAAGACACAAAAGAGAATATATGATATCACATTTAAATGAATGATTTTTAAAAATCCCTGTAAGTGGCAGTTTACAGACAAGTAAGGGGGGGAGCCTGGGATGGTCTATATGGTAATGGATTAGAGTTGGAAACATCAGTGTCAACTCATATTTAGTTTAATATAGATAAACATGGTTACTAGAAATATTTATAGGTATGCATATATACAGGAGTTAGTATACATCTCTATTTCCTTGTTCTATCCTAAAATTTCAGAAAAAGACATTAGGTAAAAATTAAGGTAATATGAATAAAATATAGACTTTGTTAATAATGTGTCAATATTTGTTAATAAATGCACCACACTAATATAAAATGTTAATAGGGAAAACCAAGTTTGGAGTACATGAGAACTCTCTGTATGATGTTTATTTAAAAATCTCTATATATGTGTTACTGTGGAATTTAAGATGGAGAATAGTATACAGTTATGCACAGTAGCCATGTAATAAAGATTGAGGTAGTGAGAAATGGGAAGAAAGAGTTAGAAGAAAAAAACACTGAAGCAAAAGGGAAAATATCCAAGGCATAAATTAATCAAGGCATGGAATAGAAAATACATCAGTGATGTTGTAAAAATAGTTAAATATACTTGTGAACAAAATTGATGAAAAGATGAATCAGATTTTCTTCTTGTATTTCCGTCATTTTTTTGTAGTATCTGTAGTAAAATATCAGAAGCAAATAATGTTGAGACTCATTGAGAGAAAAACATAAATTTTTCCGACCCCATGGCCAAATTTATGATTACGTCCATGTTCACTCCAAGCCTTACAGTCAACCCCCAGAGTCAGACAGAAAATAACTCACCCTGGCACATCCCTGGGTCCCCCATCCACACACCGCAAGCATCTATAGTACAACTGTTAGGTATGATTAACACCTCCCACCAAGTGCTTAACCACTCAAATCCACCCCTAGTGTCTGACTGCTGGATCTGTATAAAGCCCAGTCCCGTCCAATACCTAGGTGTCATCCTCAACCAATCTACCATGTCACCTCCCACCGTGGCACCGGGGACCTCAGATTATCCCTTTCTGGCTCTGGTACCACTGTATGGCAACTCTTCCTCTCCCATCATGGGCCACAGTTGGGTCTGTGTGCCTAACAACACTTTTTTAGCTTGTAATCAAGTTGTATACATCTGCATCACCCTGCAAAATCAATCCTGCACACTTGTAAGTCTCTTACCCGACCTTTCAGTCCTCCACCGGAGTGATGCCCCACTCATATGGAGACCTCCTAGGCACCCTCGAGGATCCCCCACAGCCATCCCTCTTATTGTGAGCCTGCTGGCTGCATCAGGTGTTGCCCTCGGCACCAGTGGCGTCGGGATGTCTCAGGTTCAGTACCAGGGGTTAACTCAACAACTCACAGCAGATTTTTCCACCCTCACTCAGTTGGCCCTGGCCCTGCAGCGCCAACTCAATTTGCTGGCCGCAGTGGTCCTCCAAAACAGACACGGCCTTGACTTGCTCATGGCCGTGCAAGGGGGTCTCTGCCTCTTCCTACAGGAGGAATGTTGTTTCTCTGCTAATGAGTGAGGGGTGGTCCAAGAAACTCTGACCCAATTACAGGAATGAGTACATCACTGGTGGGAAACACTCCAGCAGACAACTTGGTGGGATACCCTCTCACAATGGTTCCCTTGGTTCGCCCCCCTCATCGGCCCCCTCCTATTGCTTCTCCTCATAGTGGCATTTAGTCCTTGTATTCTTAACGCCCTTACTAGGTTTATTACCACTCAAATTGCTAAAATTACACTCCAGTTACTCCTTACTCACTATTGCCCCTTAGAAGATGAAGATGATGCCCAGTAAACTAGGTGTATAAAGGGGCATCAAAAGGGGGAATGATAAGGAAAATCTGTGTCCTAAGATGGCCAAATGAGCCAGCAAGAGTCCCAGTCCTTTCCCCAGGGCTTTTACGGGTTTTTCTCCCTGCTCTACTTCCCACGTGCACCAGTTCGGGTCCTTCTCCCTGCCCCACTTCGTGCACGTGCCAAAAGTGCCAAAAGTGCCAAGTGTGCAGAAGTAGAAGTGTATAAATTGCCCCCTTTGTTTGTGCTCGGGGATCAGACCTTTGGAGACCACTATCCTCTGAGCCCGCCAGTGTTAAATAAACCTCCTATCCTCCAAGATCTCCGAGTGCCACTTGGTTTTTCCGTCAGGCGATCCAGTCCAGGTTCCGTAACATATAAAGTACTTCGTTCCATCCTTTCTGCCTTGGCTGTGTGATCTGTTCTTTTAGTCCACACTCTTTTCCTCACAACTATAAAATCCTATTCAATCTCTAAAAATCAATAAAATGTCAATTCCTGCAAGTCCCTCGAACTTGACAATTAATTACACTCTTCTTCAAGAATCTATAGTCTCTGCAGGGTGAGATTTACCAAACACTATTGACACTCGTTGCATTTATGTTTGTTTCTTATACTTGTTTGTATATGAGAAATATTGGGAGGGTGCTAAAAACACAGGTTCTGTGAGAAGTAACCCCAGATCTGTTGAATCATAACTTCTGTTGATGGTATCCAAATTTATGTTTTTCTCTCAATGAGTCTCAACATTATTTGCTTCTGATATTTTACTACAGATACTACAAAAAAATGACGGAAATACAAGAAGAAAATCTGATTCATCTTTTCATCAATTTTGTTCACAAGTATATTTAACTATTTTTACAACATCACTGATGTATTTTCTATTCCATGCCTTGATTAATTTATGCCTTGGATAATGGGGTCAGTTCCCATAGGGTGATATTGGCCCAACAGGAGAATGATTCCTGTAGCCCATGATGTGGCATTGGGTTCTAAGACTGAGAGGGTGAGCAGTGTACAGTGATTGTTAGAGCAAGAGGATGGGGTGGCGTTGCTTGACAAGGAAATCCGGATGTCACTGGGCTGTTTGAGGTGCCACCTGGTGGACCATTGTTCCATTCCTGGCCAAGTCGCCACCCATGACTCACAACCCCAGGCTTGCGAGCAGAACTGAGGGCAGATGTTTGGCTGTTGAAGCGTAGCCCCCACAGATGTAGATATCTACCAGCTGGTAACCTGAGTGAGGGCCATGGTAGGAACACCATCTATGAGGTTCCCAGGAGGTATCAAGAAGCTGGCATCCATCAAAATGGAGGTTAACCTTTGGTGTGTGCCCATCCCAGGTGGAAGAAGTCAGTGGGGGCACTGGTGCGGGATTGAGGGGGATAAGCTGGAAAGTCCATTTGCCAGTAATGGTGATACGAGAGTTTGCCCCCCTTGCCTGGTCAGGCAAGCTAGAGGCAGTGAGGAGGAACCGCACACCAGGTAGCAGAATACCAGGACTGACTGGGGCCAGGAAAACCATGGTGAAATTCACTCAAGAGTAGACAGCAGAGGGCCAGTAAAAGTGGGATCTATGACCTTAGGTAGAGGGAGCCATCATGGCCAACCCATCAGCAGATGAAACACGTGGACAAGTAAGTGCAGTAATACACCCTAGGGACACCCAATAAGCAAAGACAATAGTAAGCCTCTGGGGGAAAGTCCAGTCAGGAGGGGCAACAGTGTAGAGTCCGACTCCCAAGATGAGGGAAATCATGCCAATGAGAGCCAGGGACTACGGTGAGCAGGTGTCCATCAGTTGGTGGTGTCTCATTGAAGGTGAAGCTGGAGTGGGTTCATGAAGTCTGGCTGGACTCTCCATTGGTGCGGCTCCTCGTCTGAAGGATAAGCTTTCTTCACTCTGGAGTGGTGGACCCACGGGTGACACCTGAGACCTTGAGGGCAGTAGGGGCAGTTAGAACAACAGTGTGGGGCCCTGTCCACTGTGGTTTGAGGGGACCTTTCTTCCAATCTTTGACCCAAATTGAGACCCCTGTCTGGAAGGAGTGTACATTAGACCCTAAGGAGATTGGGGCCCTCTCGGTGGTGTACTTTGGTAATTTATTTAGGGTGGCCCCCAGGGTTTGAAGCTGCTCCTTTATCCCTTTATCTCCAACCTGATGCAAGTTTCCTGGAAGGCTTCCCAAGCACAGGGGAGGCTGTCCATATATTAATTCAAATGGGCAGAAACCTGATGTCCAGGTGTGCAGTGAGCATGCAGGAGAGCTAGGGATAGCTGATCCAGCCATGGGAAGTTAGTCTCCTGACAAAACTTTGCTAAGGTTCCCTCGAGGGTGAATTCATTCATTCTATTTTCCCTGAACTTTGGGGCCGGTAAGCGGTGTGGAATCTCCAGGTGATGTTGAGAGATCTGGTCAAGACCTGTACAATGTCTGCCACAAATGTGGGTCCATTGTCGCTATGGATTGTTAATGGCAGGCCGAACCAGGGCATGATCTCCTGCAAGAGGACTTTAGCTACTTCCCGGCTTTGCTCTGTCCTGGTTGGGAAGGTTTTGACCCACCCAGAGTATGTGCATACTATTACTAGGAGATATCTGAACCCCCTGCTTGGCTGCACATCTGTGAAGTCTACCTCAGATCTTCGAAGGGGGTTGGTCCCATCCTCTGGACACCTGGAGGGGGCCGTGGTGCAGACCGAGCATTATTTTTAGCACATGTTATGCATTGTTCACTCGTTGCCCGGCACAGTGCTGGCAGCTGACTGATGTAGTAGTGCTTCTTGAAAAGGGCCTCTAATGCAGTTTTCCCCAGATGGCTGCCTCATCTGCCAGATGATTTCCCTGCGCTATGGGGTCGTCTCCTTTCTGGTGTCCCTTACAGAGCAGGATTGCTACTTCCTTTGGAAGCCAGATGGCTTCAAGGAGTCTTCTCAGTATCACCTCCTTGTTCTTGATAGTTTTTCCTGCGGCAGTTAGGAGGCCCCTTTCCTTGTAGATGGCTCCATGCGTATGTACAGTAGCAAAGGCATACCGAGAGTCAGTATAGACGTTGACTCGTTTGCCTCCACCGAGAGTGAGGGCTCGGACTAAGGCATATAACTCAGCCCGTTGAGCTGACCATCCAGCTGGTAATGCCTTAGCTTCTAGGACTTCGGTGGTTGTGGTTACTACATAACCTGCTTTCTGGGCACCCTCTTGTAGGTAACTGCTGCCATTGCTGAACAGCGTGAGCTCTGGATTCTTTATGGCTTGATCCCGCAGATCTGGACAGCTCATGTAGACTTCATCAGTCACCTCAGAGCAGTCATGGTTTGGTTCCCCCTCTTCTGTGGGAAGAAAAGTTGCTGGATATAATGTCCTTACTGTTTCGAGGGTGACCTGTGGGTTTTTGCAGAGGAGCCCTGGGTATTGTGTTAGCCGAGAGTTGGAAAGGAAGCGGTGCCCCTGTGCGTTCATGAGGGACACAACTGCATGAGGGACCTTGACGTTAAGTTCTTGCCCAAGGGTAAGTTTGTTGGCCTCCTTGATGAGTTGGACTGTAGAAGCCAGCGCCCTGAGGCATGGTGGCCATCCCGCTGCCATGGGGTCCAGCTTCTTTGACAGGTAAGCAACTGGCCGTTGCCAGGGTCCAACAGTCTGGGTGAGGACCCTGAGCACTATTTTTCCCTTTTCATGCACAAAGAAATTGAAGGGTTTTTCTACATCTGGTAGGCCCAGGGCTGGAGCCCTCCCCAGGGCGGTCTTTATCTCTGTGAAAGCGGCTTCTGTTTCCTCAGTCCAGGAAGGGGGTTCTCAAGCTGGTCCCCTTAAGAGATCATAAAGGGGTCTTGCTATTGCTTAGAACCCAGGGATCCAGATGCGGCAGAATCCTGCAGCCCCCAGGAATTCTCGTAGGCCCCTTTTTGTTTGGGGCTGTGGCAGGGAGATGATGACCCTTTTCCTCTCTGGCCCTAGTTCTCTTTTCCTTTGGGTGAGGAGGAAACCAAGGTATTGGACCTGTTGTTGGCAGATTTGTGCCTTCTTCCATGAGGCTCGGTATCCCGAGTCTGACAGGAGCTGTAGGAGAGCCTTGGTGCCTTTGGTGCAGTCTTCTTGTGTGTCACTGGCGAGGAGGAGGTCATCCACATACTGGAAGAGGGTGCATCCTGTGGCCTCTCTTGGGAAGCTGGTGAGGTCCGCAGCCAGCATTTCCCCAAAGAGGGTTGGTGAGTTTTTAAACCCCTATGGGAGGCACGTCCAAGTCAGTTGCTTCTGGCGCCCTGTATCAGGTTCAGTCCATTCAAAGGCAAACAGTGGCTGGCTCTGGGGAGCTAAGCAGAGGCAGAAGGCATCCTTCAGATCTAGGCAAGTGAACCATCTGGATGACCAAGGAGGGTGTATGGATTCAGGACCAAGGAGGGGATTTGGCCAAGGAGGGTGTATGGATTCGGGACCACTGGGTGCAGAGAGATGGTCCCTTTGTTGATGGCCTGCAGATCTTGAACTGGTCAGTATCCCCCTCCTGGCTTCTTGACTGGCAGGAGTGGGGTATTCCAGGCCGACTGGCACTCAACTAGAATACCTGCTTCTTTGAGTTTAGTCAGATGTTCTTGGATGCCGATCTTACCTTCTTGTGGAAGGGGGTATTGCCTTTGCCTCTGAGGTTGGGCTCCTGGGATCAGTTAAATAATGATAGGGGCCCAATTCCAGGCTAGTCCAGGCGGGTTTTCAGCCCATACTGAAGGGAAGGCAAGTCTGAACTCCAGCAGGCTGCTCGATTGGGCCTGGGCACAGAATAACCTCCATTCTTCTTCCCTTGGTGTGGCAATTGCTAGTATTATAGACCCTGTCTCCTCTTGCCTTTGGTTCAATTAGAGGCTAGTGTGTCCAGTGGGCTCAAAGGTTATCTGAGCCCTAAGCTTGGAGAGTATGTCTCGGCCCAGGAGAGGGATGGGGTAATCAGGCAGATAAAGGAATTCATGTCTGACCTTGTGGCCCCCGAGTTCACACTGGTGAGCCTGGCAAAAGGGCTGTTGTATAGCCCACGTCCCAGTGGCCCCAAGGATTGTAGCAGTCCTTTTGCTGAAAGGGGCCACTGGGGAGGGGACAACAGAGTGCTCGGCCCCAGTATCAACCATAAAAGTCACTGGTTGGCCCCCCACCTTTATTCTGACTGTGGGCTCATAGGGACTTTTCATTATTCTCTTTCTCTTCTCTGTGTTAAACAGGGTGTGGAGTAACTGTTGGTAGTCTTCCCACGTTGGCCGATGAGTCTGGAAAAGGGATTATATGAGGTCTACCATAGCCTATGGTTTCTCAGAGTAGGATGGGGTGTTATGTTTCCAGTTGAGGAGGTCGGTGGTGGAGAAGGGCTGATAATACATCATGGAATGGCCAGGTTGGACCGTCCCATCTTAAGACATCACGCCTCTCAGGTTCCCGCCTCTCTTGTACCAGCATTTGGAGGGTGCTTGCTCCCGGCCTGGGGCACAGCCTGGCTGCTGGTCCTGGAGAAAGGATGTCCATGGTGACATCCCCGTGTGTGGTGGTGCAGAGACAGACAAAGGGGGGGTGCCTCCTGAGGGAAGGAAACCAATCAGATGCCCGTCTGGCTGTGTCCTGAAGGAGCTTAGATGAGGCTTAGCCATAGTGGTCTCAGCGTTGTGACTTACGATCGGAAACTATTCTGATGCCACCACAGACCGTATGCCATTCACCACAGAATCGCAGACGGGCCCACTCAGACTCCGTAGGCTTCTGGGAACCTTAAGGGTGCCTACCCGTGGAGTCACAGAATCAGTCCGCTTGAGCAAGCCGGGTTGGACTGCACATTCACTCACACATTCACACTCCAGAAGTTATTACATTCCCTCCCTGGGAATCCCTACCTGTGAGACCTCTAAGAGGTCTCTGGGAGGTGATCAGGCTCCCCTTCCACCCCAGTGGGGGTGGGTCTATCTGGGTCCTGGGGCCCCAGGCCTTACCAGAATCCAACGTCAGGACCAGGTCCTCACCTGCCAAGTCTCCTCGAGTCCAGCAGGAACAGTGGAGTGGGGACATTGACATTGATAGAGTTAAGACACAGAACATTTCCATCCATAAAGATCCCTCTTGTTGCACTTTTATAACTACATCTACTTCCCTCTCACCTGCACCACCTCAGCCCCTGGCAACCACTCATCCATTCTCTCATTCTATAATCATGTCATATCAAGAATGTTATAAAGATGGAACCATACAGTTTGTGATTTGGGGATTTTTTTTTTTTTTTCCACTGAGCACAATACCCTGGAGATTTATCCAGGTTGTTGTATCTACTGATAATTCATCTCTTTTTATTGCTAAGGAATATTCTGTGCTTTACATGAATCACAGTTTTCACAATTAACTCTGTCTACTTCCAGGTAGACATAGAAGTCTAGGTTTCCCACTCAGAGTGGGTCCAAGGGTGAATGGGTGATGGTTATTGCTGGCTAGGGGGTAGGAGTCCTAATTCTCCAATAGCTCTCTATTGATTCCTTCCTGACCCTGAGAGCTATGTTTGTCTCATAACTGCTTCCAAGTAGCCATCACTGACACTGGATGGGGAGGGCTTGTTACCACCTGCAGTGATGAAAGTCCTAGCTCTCTACTTAGTTTCCTCTGATGCCACCATAGTAAGGGGTAGGCCTTGCTAGAAGTTTAATCTCTTGGCCTTTGCTGGAGCCAAAGTTTTTTGTGTGTTTTTGTTGGAGTAGGGTGATTATTGTTTAAAAGTTTGTTGTCATACTAGTCTGTCTCATTTTTGGTTCTTTGGCTAAGGAGAGCAGACTTTTGAGCACCCATTGGCATTTCCAGTTTGCCTGATTCTACAGCTTCAAGTCTGAAATACATGAAGAACAAAGAAAACACAGGGAACTCTCCACCATGTCTTTGAATCCAGATATTTCTAGCTGGTCTGCTTTCTTCTTTCCCCTATTCAGAATCTTCTTGTATTTGTTTTATATAACATCCATTGTTTTTAGTGGGAAAACGAGGGGAAGGATGCATACTCTGTCTTCCCAGATGCAGAAGCATTTTCCTAGTTTATTCAATTGGGAAAAACTCTGAATACAGTTAAAACCAAATGTCTTTCTAATCTGTGTCTATATGGCGTAACCTGATTTTGCTGGAGAAAAAAAATCATACAATTACATAACTGATCATTTAATTTCATTAATGAAGACTTGGTCTTTGCCTTTCATTCTACAATTCTCTGTAAGTTCTATTTTTCTCTTTTTTAGATAACAATTTCCTAACTTCTCTCTTTGAATCTCTAGTAAACTTTTCTCCCTGTACTTTGCTCTCAACTGGTAGCTTTATTCATTAATACATTAATACTTTATTCATCAATATTCAGTAACACTTTATTCATAATATGTTAATTCAACTAATAATTATTCATTAATACTTTATTCATTAATACATTATACCATTCTAAGAATAAGTATAAATATCTAAGAATATCCATAAATGAGGACATGTCTTAGGATTAGTGGTGCCTAACAGTCACTTTCAGCAAGGTGACAGTCATAATATAGTTGTCATTGGTTACACTGGACAGTTTTAGCTATTCATACTGTTATCATTTCTCTGTCTAAATCTAAAAACACACTATTAATAAGCTCAAAATCATATAAGGGGTAAAAAATGTGGAGTGTTTAATTGTCAACATTTTTTCTTTCTTGGCAGTATGTAAAATAAAGTTGCATCTTACAATTTACCATGTCTTACATTTGATGAGACATAATGTATTATGAAATTAAAAACAATCTGAGATGTCACTCCATTTGTGCAAATACATATTTCTACATAGGTAGATGAATAGACAAACAGATAGATACTTCAAACACATGAGGTGGCTGGTCAGGGAAAAGAGCTTTATTTATATTCACAGAAAGACAGCTGCCAGAATAACATTACAACATAGGTCCCCTATACCCAGCAACTCTGTAGATTGGCACAATGTGAGCCAGATGGAGAAATTACCTACACAATTGGCAGATTTCATTTGGTAGGTGAAGGAATTAGAAAAAAATGATTTTTTTTTTTTTGCATTTATAAAGAGAAAAAAAAATCCCTGCCCCCTCTCCTGAGAGAGACTCCTGAAGATGTAATGGAAAGAATCTGCACTCTAGTTCTTTTGTATATATATAAATAAATCTCTTTAGGGGCCAAATAAGTCCAGTGTGTCCAGCATTCACAACCCAGAGATGTCACCAAGGGCCAATAATCACCCTACTCCATACTTTTGAAGTATAAACACCTAGGAGGATAACACTAAAGTCTTCTGGAAATCTCTGGGATATTCAGTCACTTTGGGAGTTAAATAAATGTCTATCCCATGATGTAACCATTTGGCTCTTGGGGAGACACTAGATTTATTAGCTTTTTGTGAGAGCAATTAACTTCATCAGGGAAACAAATGACTACAGATCTAATCTAAATGTTTCTAGAGGAAGTGAAAGCAAACGTTCTCTGTATTTATACTATATACATTTCTATGTTTCATGGACCTAAGGCTTTGTTATGGAAACCCTGAAAAATCCAGGGAAGATTTATTTTCCCACAGTTACATAATGCTAAAATGAGACTCTTTCTGTCTCTTTTTCATCTGCAGTTCCAAGATAGAACATACCAACTTGTTCTAGTGCCAACTTTATTTATTACACTGGGAACTGTGTTTCCTAGAATCTCCCTAACCTGTATATGTCCACCTTAGATTTGGATAAGAGAGGAGATCTCAGGAAATTAGGGAGGTTAAAGGGAAACAGTAACCATTACTCTTGGATGGAACTAAAAGTGAGAGGAGTGACAAATAGATGAAGTGCTCAGCTTTTGCTCATTCTACTCTGCTCTGCATCAAACTCTTCTTCCCAACTGCTGATCCTGGGAACAAGCAGAGGCAGTAGCCACACTGAGACCCCAGCTTCACACAGACCTCTCTGTAATTCCCTTTATACTGTTTTTGTAAAGCCATTGAACTTGCTTGGCTTCCCAGATGTCCTCTGCACCAGTGCTTCAGAAATGACAGTTTAGTGACTTTTCTGTGATCCTACAACACTCCCCTCTGTAAGTTCACTTTCCCAGCAACTCCCACTCTTATGTAAAGCAGGGGCTATATTATCTACAGCCCCACTGCCCGCTTTCCTTTTTTAAAATAAACCTCTGTTGAAACAGAACTATGCCTATTTGTTTATGTATTGTCTATAGCTGTTTTGTGTTGCAGAGGAGAGTGGAGTAGTTGTAACAGAAAACTTTTTGGCCCACAAAGCCAAAAATATGTACTATCTGGCTCTTTGCTGAAAAATTTGTTGACCTGTGGTGTAAAGTATTAATTCCTACAATAGAGCCCATATCCCACATGGTTCTTCTTTCTGGACTGAATCCTTACTGATATGTCACCTAACCAGGACAAATAAAGGAGGTGGCTAATCATTGACCTAGTAATTCTTTGTTGACCTCCACTACCCACCTCTCAAAATTTTAGAGGCTCAGAGTGCAGGTAACAATTGGAGAAGGAATTTTGCTGGAACAAAATGGTGAAGAGCTGTAGGGTTTTCCTTGTCCACTGTTGTCCCATCCTACTCATGAATGCACATACACACTTGAGAAGCAGGGATATTCCTAATAACATCAAGCCTAGTTAGGGCATGAGATGGAGGTGAGAATGAATTTAAGGAAACTACCATGAATGTGAGACTAAAGACTTGTAACTGATTCAGACTTAATGGGTGGGGAGGCTGGTTGATGCTGCCTATGGTACCAAATAGATGACTGTGTTAGGAAAGTAACTGTACTCCCATTACAACTTCAATAAGGATGCATGTTTCCCATAGAACAGATAGAAGAACTGTAGAGACATCAGCATGGGATTAGTTTAGAAATATCTTCTTCCAAGATGGCTTCCTTCAAGGAATAGGAGGAGCTCGGCAAAAAGATTGGAAGTGTTCCATATAATGAAGTAGACAGAGGAGAGTATCTTCTCTCGGAATTACTCCTTGTCATTGCAATCAGGCTTTCTTCCTACCTACTCTAGCAAAGATAATCTTGTATAGTTTATCCATAATATATATTTTGCCAAATCCAATGGCCACTCTTTTATTCTCATCTTATTCAATAACTTAGCAGCTTTTAAGTATTTGACACAATTGACTATTCTGTCCTTAAAATACTTTCCTCTCTTAGCTTTAGTAACCTCACACTTTCCTGGCTTTTTGTTACCTCACTAAGTCCCCCTTGTCAATCTCCTTCACTGGTTTCTATGCCTAAACTCTAAATATCGGAGGACCTTGAGCTTGGCTCTGGACCTCTCTTCTTCCTATCTACCTGCCCCTTTCCATATGTGACATCATCAGATTCCATAACTTAAAATTCCATCAACATGCGAATAATGTCCAAATTGATCTCATCAGCCCTTATCTCTTCCCTGAACCCCACTTCATATAGCCAATACTTTCCATCTTCATTTGGGCTTCTAAAAGGTATCTTATATGTAATATGTCCAAAAGCACATACACTTCCTAATTTAAATAAATATTGCCACATCCCATTCAGTTCTCAAGCCAACCAGGAGTCTGTTTGCTTGTTCTATTCCTTTGTACCCAACTCATATCCAATTCATTGGCAAACAAAATTAGTACTACCACAACCAAAGATCACCAATTCATCTTTCTGTCTATATTTGCAATGCTGTCACCTAATGTAAGTGATCAGCATCTTCCACGAGAACTGGAATCACTTCTTAACTGATTTTCCTGCTTCCATTCCTGCCCCCTTCTCTGCCCAATCCATTCTACATATAACAACCAGGAAAATATTAAATTGTATATCAGATCATTTCCTCCCTAGCTTAAAACTTTCTGTTAGAATAAAATTCATTCTTTTTATTATGACTTCTAAGAATTTACCTGATTTTTGTCTTTGCCCTCTTGTCTCAATTCTACAAAGGAACAGGAAACAGCATGCTGCAGCAGGGTAAATGCAAATACTTTAATATGGTTGAGGATAAAGCATGTGGAAATTTGGAAAGTGATGACACTGGAAACATAGGAGGAATCAAAGTGAGAAGGACTTAGGAACTTAAAAGTTCAGATCCTCTGAAAAATTTGAGCAATACAATGACTAGATCAAAAATTACATAAGCATTTTTAAGACCAATTGATTGTAACGAAACCAACTTTTCTTATCTTAAATAGTGATTTTTTTAAACAATGGTTTAGATTCATGTTTGTAGTAGATGTTTTAAGTGACCCACTCATTCCATCAGCCTTCCTCTGATTTCAGCAGCAGCTGTAGTGGACAGTTGCTGCACAATACTAGCATTCTATCTTCAAGGTCTCTCCACTCTGGATTCTCTGTTTCAGTGCTTCTCTGGAGGCAGCAGGTCTTTCAGCCTGGGATGTGAGACAACACTTACTGTCCTGACAGGCAATGCTCAAGTAACAGGAGTCTGCCATCCGACTGTTAGGCTTTCAACACATTTACTCAGAATCCTCCTTTATCCACAGTGGTAACCAGCTTGACAACTCATCTTTATTGGTTTTTCTTCTTTTACTTTCCCGTTTACCCTGCTCATTCATTCTTAATTCTTGGAATTTCCTCCCAAATAAACTACATGCACCCAAGTCCCTGTCTTAGTCTCTGCTTTAAGTGGAACCCCAAAATACCTTCCATTCTTTTTTCAAGAACTATTGAGAACATTATGCAATGTGTTAAGAAAAAGTCATTAAAAAGACATGTCATATAATAGTGGCAATTCTTCTAAGAGTATAATTAGAAATCTATGGGACAAAAAAGAAACACCAACAATATTAACACTCTTTTCTACATTCTGTAGCCATGTCTGTTTTTTCCCCTAGTTATTACAACTGACATGAGGTGGCTTTCAGCTAATCATAGAATTATTATTTGTTCCAAGGTTTATTTATTATGTCATTGCTATGTCAAACTTCTATGAAACTAAATAATCTTCAGCTATGAAAGAGGAGAAAAGAAAATGTATTAGGACAAAGGGTTTACAATTGGATTTTGCTTTTTTGTATTTTGCATTTCAAGATTCAAGATTGGTGGTGGTATTGGTGGTGGTACTTTTCCCAGCATTTTTGTTTTATTTTGTTTTGTTCTTACTCCCCTTCTCCTATATGCCTTAATCTATTTTTTTCTTCTGTTAAAAGTAGTTATAGGCCATGTTGAGGTTAGCATAGCATAAAACATGTCTTTTAATTTTAGAGTTGTTGTTTCTGCCTAATTGCCTTGGCAAATGGTGTTCTATTATTAATTTTTTCCACTTTTTATTGATATAATTACTGATTAAGGAGAGCAACTGAATTATTACAGGTTCAATGAACTAGATCCATAGGACAATTTAGACACAAAGAAGTGTTAATCATTATCTAATGAAAAACAAAAGCTTCTGAACCGTCCTACACTGACTACCCTTTCACCCCACTCTGTAGCACATGATTTCTTTGTAGAGAAAATAAAATTTTGAGATGAAATTAATGGGTAAAAATCAAATGACCTTTTGGTAATTTCTAAGACTATCAGTTTAGATGTACATGCATATTGCCACAGTAAGCCAAAATCTAAGAGGAAAGAATGAAGTATAAAGGTGGCTTTCCTCATCTTATAAGCTACAGAAGATCAGGGGCTGTGTCTGGCTTATGTGATACATACTAAAATGCTTGGCAATGACTGCTGGTTCTCAATGTGCCCTCACAAGGTCGTTGTGAGCATTCTTTATATAAAGCATATAAGATTATTGAGTACCAAGCGTGTGTGTATATATATATATATATATATATATATATATATATGCAAAATAAATGTCTTTTTTTTTTTTTTTTGGTATCCCCTATTTCTTGTTTGGTGATCAGAGTATCATTCACTGCTCTCTGTTGAAGGTTAAAAGTAATTTTAGTCCATGAACTAGTTTAGATAGGATACAAAGATTGAGACCCCTTTTGTTGTGCAATAAGAAAAAGTTTTTAGCTTTTGAAGCCCTCAAAGTCTTCTAAGTAAGTACTACTTTAATGGTCCAGAATATGGATCTCATTAACAACTGTGTTTCCATGTGCCTGTAGGCAGGCTACATAATTTGAAACTATTCTTGCTACCTGTAATGTTCTATTTACACCTTTTAGCATATAAAGGCCTTTAGCATATCTTTGATAGACTGACAATTAAAAATTAGTTCTTAATTTTAAGTAAAGGTATTCTGGAAATTCAGATATTGAGAAGTAATCTATGTATTTTTCTGATTTTCTTACTGGTTATAAGGAGATAATTTTATGTCTATTTACTTGAATATTTTAAACTGGATCTCAGAGCAAAACTTTGAAATTGATTTATTACATTAATTTTGTTTAGTATTCAGAATACTTTAAAATCACATTACTGCTATTGTATGCCACTCTTCCAAAACGGATTCTCTTAAAGTTATTTTGGAAGAGTATTAACAACTTATTGCTAATTCATGATAAATGGCAAAATGATTGTTGGTAGAGACTGAGTTGAATATTAACAGTATAAGATGACACGGTGCTTAAGAAAGAGGTATGCATCCTTTGGAAACACAAAAATATGTCCTTTAGATAACTAAACTGTTGATAAACTTTGATATGAATATTTAATGACCAAAAAATTATTATTTTTACAGGTCTGTAATTTCCTCATAAACAGTGTTA
This sequence comes from Phoca vitulina, assembly GCF_004348235.1. NCBI lineage: Eukaryota > Metazoa > Chordata > Mammalia > Carnivora > Phocidae > Phoca > Phoca vitulina. The sequence continues at coordinate 52,210,110 of NW_022589706.1, forward strand.
GAAAAATTGGGAGACAAAAACAAAACTTTTAAAAATCTTTATTTAGCATTAGAAGAGTGTTAGACTCCATCAGAAATGCCAACTGGAGTTTAAGAGGTTATTTCATGCTAGTGTTACTTCGGTGATGTGCATGAGTATTCTGACATGTGGTTTGTGTCCTGAAGGTACTTGACAGCTTGTAGGATTTTGATTTTTAACACTCACCTCCGATCACTGAAAAATCTGAGTTATGGTCCACACAGCAGCTTGCTAGAAATATGTCTAAGACCCACTAGAGATTCTGGGAATTGTTTTACTAAAATCTTTGTTTGCACTGTCCCTAATGCACTGGAAAGAAAATCAAAACAAAATAACACATACACACACAAAAATTTCCATGACTTCTGGTGTTTTCCCTGGAAAGACATATAATACGATTTTTTATTGCCTTCTACTTACAGGATTGTTGCAAGGGCAGACAAACCAGGCTAAAAATATAATCTAGAAAAATGTATATTAAAACTTGAAATTTTGCTGGTTATTTGGGTTGCTAAGTGTTAGTAAATGATCAAGCATTAGTAAATGATTCTCTTGTTTATGTAACCTTTCTTCAGTTGTTATGGGCAAAGGCCCCTCTAAAGGATCTAGAAGAAGATTCAGAGAAATAAGCTAACTTTCTGAATAATAAGATAACAAGAATTTGAGAACTTTCCTTAGGCTGAGGATGAAAGGGGATTTGTTTGCTTTCTGGAAGGTGTTTGCTAGGATTGGTGGAAGAGAAAATTAAAGGGACCAAATGCAGAGAGTAAGAGCAGTTCCCACTGGTTGTTGCTATAGAAAAGGAATTTCTCCTGAGGGTAACACCTCTTCATGGTAGACATGGCTGAGAGATTTAACATTTTTATTATGTTATGTTAGTCACCATACAATACCTCATTAGTTTTTCATGTAGTGATCCATGATTCATTGTTTTCATATAATGCCCAATGCTCCATTCACTATGTGCCCTCCTTAATATCCATCACTGGGCTAACCCGGCTACCTGCCCCTTCCCCTCTAAAACCCTCAGTTTGTTACTTGGAGTCCATAGTCTCTCATGGTTCATCTCCCCTTCTGATTCCACCCCCACCACTTCATTTTTCCCTTCGTTCTCCTAATGTCCTCCATGCTATTCCTTATGTTCCACAAATAAATGAAACCACATGATAACTGACTTTCTCTGCTTGAATTATTTCATTTAGCATACTCTCCTCCAGTCCCATTCATGTTGATGTAAAAGTTGGGTATTCATCCTTTCTGATGGCTGAGTAATATTCCATTGTATATATGGACCACATCTTCTTTATCCATTCATCTGTTGAAGGGCATCTTGGCTCTTTCCACAGTTTGGCTATTGCCAACATTGCTGCTATGAATTGGGATGCATATGGCCCTTATTTTCACTACGTCTGTGTCTTTGGGGTAAATACTCAGTAGTGCAATTGCTGGGTCATAGAGTAGCTCTATTTTTAATTTTTTGAGGAACCTCCACACTGTTTTCCAAAGTGGCTGTGCCAACCTGCATTCCCACCAACAGTGTAAGAGGGTTCCCCTTTCTCCACAACCTCTCCACCACTTGTTTTTTCTTGCCTTGTCAATTTTTGCCATTCTAACTGGTGTAAGGTGGTATCTCAATATGGTTTTGATTTGAATTTCCCTGATGGCTAATGATGATGAACATTTTTCATGTGTCTGTTAGCCATTTGTATGTCGTCTTTGGAGAATTGTCTGTTCATGTCTTCTGCCCATTTTTTGACTTATTTGTTTTTTGGGTGTTGAGTTTGAGAAGTTCTTTATAGATCTTCGAAATCAGCACTTTCTCTGTACTGTCATTTGCAAATATCTTCTCCCGTTCTGTGGGTTGCCTCTTTGTTTTGTTGACTATTTCCTTTGCTGTGCAGAAGCTTTTTTATCTTGATGAAGTCCCAAAAGTTCATTTTGCTTTTGTTTCCTTTGCCTTTGGAGTTGTATCTTGAAAGAAGTTGCTGTGGGCGATGTCGAAGAGGTTACTGCCTATGTTCTCCTCTACGATTTTGATGGATTCCTGTCTCACATTGAGGTCTTTCATCCATTTTAAGTTTATCTTTGTGTATGGTGTTAGAGAATGGTCAAGTTTCATTCTTCTGTATATAGCTGTCCAATTTTCCCAGCACCATTTATTGGAGAGACTGTCTTTTTTCCATTGCATATTTTTTCCTGCTTTGTTGAAGATTATTTGACCATAGTGTTGAGGGTCAATATCTGGCCTCTCTATTCTGTTCCATTGGTCTATATGTCTGTTTTTGTGCCAGTACCATGCTGTCTTGGGATCACTGCTTTGTAATATAGCTTGAAATCATGCAACGCGATGCCCCCAGCTTTGTCTTTTTCAACATTTCCTTGGCAATTCGGGGCCTTTTCTGACTCCATAGAAATTTTAGGCTTGTTTGTTCCAGCACTTTGAAAAATGTTATTGGAACTTTGATCGGGATGGCATTGAAGGTATAGACTGCTCTGGGTAGCACAGACATTTTAACAATACTTGTTCTTCCAATCCATGAGCATGGAACGTTTTTCCATCTTTTTGTGTCTTCTTCAGTTTCTTTCATGAGTGTTCTTTAGTTCCTAGAGTACAGATCCCTTACCTCTTTGGTTAGGTTTATTCCGAGGTATCTTATGGTTTTTGGTGCTATTGTAAATGGAATTGTTTCTCTAATTTCTCTTTCTACAGTTGCATTGTTGGTGTATAAGAAAGCAACTGATTTCTGTGCATTGATTTTGTATCCTGCCACATTACTGAATTGCTGGATGAGTTCTAGTAATTTGAATACCTTTTATTTCTTTTTGTTGTCTGACTGCTGTTGCCAAGACTTCTAATAGTATGTTGAACAATAGTGGCGAGAGTGGGCATCCTTGACGTGTTCCTGATCTTAAGGGAAAGGCTCTCAGCTTTTCCCCATTGAGGATGATACTTGCTGTGGGGTTTTCATAGATGGATTTTATGAACTTGAGGAATGTTCCCTCTATCCCTATACTCTGAAGAGTTTTAATTAGGAAAGGATGCTATAGTTTGTCAAATGCTTTTTCTGCATCAATTGAGAGGACCATATGGTTCTTCTCTCTCCTCTAATTAATGTGTTCTATCACATTGATTTGCAAATGTTGAACCACCCTTGCATCCCGGGGATGAGTCCCACTTGGTCGTGGTGGATGATCCCTTTAATGTATTGTTGGATCCTATTAGTTAGGATTTTGTTGAGGATTTTGGAACCCATATTCATCAGGGATATTGGTCTGAAATTCTCCTTTTTGATGTGGTCTTTGCCTGGTTTGGGGATTAAGGTAATGCTGGCCACATAGAATGAGTCTGGAAGCTTTCCTTCTGTTTCTATTTTTTGAAACAGCTTCAGGAGAATAGGTATTATTTCTTCTTTGAATGTTTGGTAGAATTCCCCAGGGAATCCATCAGTCCTGGACTCTTGTTTTTTGGGAGGTTTTTGATCACTGCTTCAATTTCGTTACTGGTTATTGGCCTATTCAGGTTGTCAATTTCTTCCTGTTTCAGTCTTGGGAGTTTATAGGTTTCCAGGAAGGCATCCATTTCTTCCAGGTTGCTTAATTTATTGGCATATAGTTGTTGATAATAATTTCTAATAATTGTTTCTATTTCCTTGGTGTTAGTCGTGATCTCTCCCCTTTCATTCATAATTTTATTAATTTGGGTCCTTTCTCTTTTCTTTTGGATAAATCTGGCCAGTGGTTTATTGATCTTATTAATTCTTTCAAAGAACCAGCTTCTAGTTTCACTGATCCGATCTACTGTGTTTCTGGTTTCTAATTCATTGATCTCTGCTGTAATCTTAATTATTTCTCTTCTAATGCATGGCTTAGGCATCATTTGTTGCTTTTTCTCTAGTTCTTTAAGGTGTAAAGTTAGTTGATGAATTCAGGATTTTTCTATTTTTTTGAGTAAGGCTTGGATGGCTATGTATTTCCCCCCTAGGACCGCCTTTACAGTATCCCATAGGTTTTGGACTGATGTGTTTTCATTCTCATTGGTTTCCATGAATTGTTTAAGTTCTTCTTTGATTTCTTGGTTGACCCAAACATTCTTGAGCAAAGTGGTCTTTAGCTTCCAAGTGTTTGAATTTCTTCCAAATTTTGTCTTGTGATTGAGTTCCAGTTTTAAAGCATTATGGTCTGAGAATATGCAGAGAAAGAATAATCTCAATCTTTTGGTATTGGATGATACCTGATTTGTGACCCAGTATGTGGTCTATTCTGGAGAAAGTTCCATGTGAGCTCAAGAAGAATGAGTATTCTGTTGCTTTAGGATGGAATGTTCTGTATATATCTATGAGGTCCATCTGGTCCAGTGTGTCATTCAAAGCTGTTATTTCTTTGTTGATTTTCTGCTTAGATGATCTGTCTATTGCTGAGAATGGAGTATTGAGGACTCCTACAATTAACGTACTGTTATCAATACGACTCTTTATTTTGGTTAACTGTTGGCTTATGTAGATGGCTGCTCCCATGTTGGGGGTGTAGATATTTACAATTGTTAGATCTTCTTGTTGGATAGACACTTTAAGGATGATATAGTGTCCTTCTGTGTCTCTAACTACAGTGTTTAGTTTAAAATCTAATTTGTCTGATATAAGAATTGCTACCCCAGCTTTCTTTTGAGGTCCATTGGCATGGAAGATGGATCTCCATCCCTTCACTTTCAGTCTGGATGTATCTTTAGGTTTAAAATAAGTCTCTTGTAGACAGCATATGGATGGGTGCTGTCTTTTTATCCAATCTGCAACACTGTGTCATTTTATGGGAGCATCTCGGCCGTTCACGTTCAGAGTGATTATTGAAAGATATGAATTTATTGTCATCATGTTGTCTATGAAGACCTTGTTTCTATAGATTGTCTCTGTAAATTTCTGTTCTATATCATTCTTGGGGTCTTTCTCCTTTTATAGAAGCCCCCTTAATATTTCTTGCAGGGCCGGCTTAGTGGTCACATATTCTTTCAGTTTTTGCTGGTCTTGGACGCTCTGCATCCCTCCACCCATTCTAAATGAAAGCCTTGCCGGATAAAGTATTCTTGGCTGCATGTTCTTCTCATTTAGTACCCTGAATATGTCTTGCCAGCCCTTTCTGGCTTGCCAGGTCTCTGTGGATAGGTCTCACATTAATTATTCTGATGTTCCTCCCTCTGAATATAAGGCATCTCTTCCCCCTAACTGCCCTTAAGATGCTTTCTTTGGTTCTAAGATTTGCGAGTTTTACTATTACATGCTGGGGTGTTGGCCTCTTTTCCTTGATCTTGGGAGGGGTCCTCTCTGCCTCTAAGACATGAATGTTTGTTTCATTCCCCAGATCAGGGAAGTTCTTAGCTACGATTTGCTCAAATATATCTTCTAGTCCTCTCTCTCTCCCCCCGCTTCAGGATCCCAATAATTCTGACATTGGAACATTTCATGGTGTCACCTATTTCTCTGATTCTATTTTCATGGATTTTGAGTTGTTTTTACCTGGCCTCCTCTTCTTCCTTCTTTTCTATCAATTGGTCTTCTAGATCACTAATTTGTCCTTCTGCCTCACTTACCCTAGCTATTAGATTATCTAGATTAGATTGGATCTCACTGATAGCATTTTTAAGTTCTGCCAATTCAGCTTTCATTTCTGCCCTTAGAGACTCTATGTTGCCATTAATTGATTTCTCCATTCTAACTATTTTCTTCACAACCACTACCCTGAATTCCATTTCTGACATCTTGGTTATATCTGTATCCATTTGTAAATCTGTGGCAAAAGTCACAGTCTCTGAGTCTTTCCTATTTTGGGGGTTCCTCCTCCTCATTCTGGTGAGGGGTGGTTGAAGAGTCCAAATTATTGACCACAACCCAAGCAAGATGCACATGTTTTATAGGGACCTTAGGGTTGCTGGCCTCTTATTCTCCCAGCCTGTCTTCTGGGGGAGGGACCTGCCTTGTGTAACTCAAGCAACCCTGTTTGGGCAGAGTTGCCCTGCCCCCCGGGGGGGGTGGGAATGGGCTTAGTGAAAACCAGTTTTGGGGGGCTTTTGTTCTCTGGAGACTTTCCCTGGTGGCTTTCCGTGTCTCTTCTGAGAGTCAGAGCAGAAGAGATCGTTTCCAACCCTCTGCCTCAGAGCAGAGAGATCACAGTCTGTTCTTCAGTGAGCTCTCCATGCCACACTATCTCTATTTCTGTCTGTGCTACTATAAACTGCAGCGTCCTGGGTTGTGCGCCCCTCAGCAGGGCTCCCAGTCCTCGCCTCCAGGTCAAGGCAGGTCTCTGCCCTTTGTGCTTCTAAAACCACCAGCCACCCCCAGTTCACACACGCGGCCCTGCCACTCCAGGTTTCAGTCCGGGGGGTGCCCTAAATTCGTTTCCCCACCACCACCGGTCTCAGAGTCTGTGCATGGTCCCCAGCGTGGGAGGCCTTTGTGCTCCTGTGTTATTTCACCTTCCCAGTGCCAGCGCTTATGGCAGCTCCCTCCCCCTCCCCTTTATCTTTCAATATCTGCCCTTGGAATCATGGTTCTCCACTTTGTACCTCGAAACCAACTGCCTGTGATATTCTGTTTGGGAGTTCCAGATATATCTTCTTACATCTCAGGCTGATTTCATGGATGTTCAGAGTGGTCTGGTAGATATCCAGCTCAATTCTAGGGACCAGTTGGAATAGGGTCCCCTACTCCTCTGCCATCTTTCTTGGGCATTTCAGACTTAATATTTTTAAATAGAATGTATTCAATTTAAGGGGTGCCTGGGTGGCTCAGTCAGTTGAGCTTCTGACTCTTGATTTCAGCACAGGTCATGGTCTCAGGCTCTGTTCTTGGCTCAGAGGCTGCTGGAGATTCTCTCTCTCCCTCTGCCCCTCCCCTGCTCACAGGTGTGGCACATGCTCTCTCTCAAATAGATAAATAAAATCTTTTAAAAATGTATTCAATTTAAAATTACTCTTAAATTTTAGAAGAAAAAAATGGAAGTGAAACTAAAGGAATTGCTACACTTTACTGAGATTTCCTAATCTGGTTGGTGAGAAGAATCACTCTTCCAGATCTTATGTAAACCCCAAGAGCCTCTTATTTATCCTTTTGGAAGGGGAAGAAGAGACAGTTCCTCTTCAGTACTCCATCTTGAAAGCTTCAGTCACCTTGGTCTCCATGGGTTTCCAACTCCATCTTCCTAATTCAGGAAGTCCACCGGATTCTGCCAGGATTCCCATTCTCTGTGCTGCAGTCTCCTAACTCTCTCAAAGCCACAGGCATCACAGAGCTCATCCCATTTTCCCCATCTCTCAGTGATAACTGTCCTTCCTGCCTGATGTCCACTATATTTCAAACCATTATTTCAATATATTTTGTCCATTATTTGGTTGTTTTAGGTGGGAGAGTAAATCCTCCCCATTATTCTTTTTTTTTTTTTTTTTTTTTTAAAGATTTTATTTATTTATTTGAGAGAGAGAATGAGAGACAGAGAGCATGAGAGGGAGGAGGGTCAGAGGGAGAAGCAGACTCCCTGCCGAGCAGGGAGCCCGATGCGGGACTCGATCCCGAGACTCCAGGATCATGACCTGAGCTGAAGGCAGTCGCTTAACCAACTGAGCCACCCAGGCGCCCTCCTCCCCATTATTCTATCTTGGCTAGAAGCAGCAGCTCCAACTTAATATTTATGCAAATAGAAGATTGTTTTTCAAATTGTGCTGTTGCTATGGATAGTTTAACATTGTTTCTTTAACTGCTTCACTAATTCTCTAACTTTTAAATACTAATTGAAGCATTAAATAAAATACTAGATGGTGAAGGGCACCTGGCAGGCTCAGTTGATTAAGCGGCTGCCTTCAGCTCAGGTCATGATCCCAGGGTCCTGGGATAGAGCCCCACATTGGGCTCCCTGCTCAGCAAGGAGTCTGCTTTTCCCTCTCCCTCTGCCCCTCCCACGTGCTTGTGCTCTCTCTCTCTTTCTCTCTCTCAAATAGATAACATCTTTTACAAAAATTAGATGGTGAAGCCTTGACAAAATGAAAGATGCCAAATAAGGATTTGTAATTTTAAGAAAGATGATTTGTAGGGCATATGTTCTGGTTTTAGAATAGGACATCATATCTGTATTTGTCTTTTTTGAAGCTAAAGCTAAACATTGTAATGCTCCTACTGTTTTTGTATAGTGTTCATATAGCGTACAAGGCTATGTTCTATTAAAGCAACAATAATGTGTCTCCTATTCATAATGTGCATTCATCATCAAGCATAGGGTTTAGTAAATAGAAGACACTTCATAAATGTTGAATCAATATACAGTTTTGAGAACTGTATATTATGGAATTTATATAGTTTTAAGAACATATCAAAATTAAAATTCTTGAAAACATACTTTAAATACTGCTTGAAGAGAGCTACATCAATATGCTTTTAATAAAGTTAACCCATCTCTGGGAATTTTGCAAGAACTAATTAGTAGCACATTTATATACATCAGAGATTTGTGGTCACTCCCTTGTATACTCACATATTCATTGTCACATTCATTTGGCCCAAACGTATCTTATTACTTCGCCTAGATGCAGGAAGCTCAGAAATGTCTTCCTGTCTGCCTAGGAGGAAAACAAAGACACACAAAAATTTACTGATTAGCATATCCTATTGTCTCTAGATCAGTTGCCAAGTATATAAGAATTAAGTCAATTTGTACAGGCAACTTAAAAAAGGACAGTTTACTTATAGAGTTCTTCAATTTTCTTCCCCTTCTCCTCCTCCTCCTGCTTCTTTTTACAATCCAGAGGTCTTTTATTTATTTATTTTTAGACCTATCATGGCATGAATTCATAGGAAATGAGTTCCAGCAGCTCAGACTTCTTTGTATTGTTTCTCACAAAGTATGCTTCTCTAAGTGGAGCAGGCTAGCATTTCAGTTGAACCCAAGTACCTTTCTCTTTGGCTTCCTTCTTTTTCTGATTATTTTCCTTTACGTGCTTCAGGAAGCTATCTTGGCTCTTAGAGTGCTTAATATATACTCAATACAACACTGATTCTCTTGGCAAGAGTCTTACCCTTGTTTGTTTACAACAATGCCAAAGCATTCTGGGTAACACTGTACACTCTTTCAGTTTTGCCACGGTAACATTTGTGGGGCATTCCTTTTTGAACAGTGCCAGTTTCCTTGATGTCGACAATATCACCTTTCTTGTAGGTTTGCATGTATGTGGCCAAAGGAACAACTCCGTGTTTTCTAAAAGGCCTAGAGAACATACAGCAGGTGCCTCTCCTCTTTCTCTTTGTGTTGGTCATTCTGTCAAATTACTGGGAGATGGTGGTTTTGGCCAAAAGGCCTTCAATTTTATTCTTACCACTATACTCCAAAATGTTTTCTTCATATAATCATTAAATTACAAATATAAAAAGCTCACTCCAAGCAAGAAAGCATAACAATCACATATATGCATCTTAGCTCTGTTGAGCTCTTATTCCATCTACTTTCTGATAAATTGCTGTTTGTAAATATTGTATCAATGTCTGTTGAACCCACATGATGCATCTGTTAAAAATTGATTTAACTGAGATACATAGGGTGAAGTCTATCTTTTCCTTATTTTACCTTTAAGGAAATACCAATAGAACCATTCCTTTTTAAAAAAAATTCAACATTTTATTACTTTAATAAGGGTTATTGGAATAAGTCTTTATGCTACTATTCCTAGAGAACAAATGTGTGTACCGTGAATACATGAGACCAGTACAGAAACATGCAAATGGCACACATAAAGTTAACAATCTCAAAATAAAAATACTAATTTGAAAAGATATATGTACCGCTGTGTTTACTGGAGCGTTATTTATAATAGTCAAGATATGGAAGCAACTTAATTGTCCATTAATAAACGAATGGATAAGGAAGTATAGATGCAATGGGATATTACATAGCCATAAAAAAGGATGAGACTGTGCTATTTGAGACAACATGGATGGACCTAAAGCTATTATCCTAAGTGAAATAAGTCATTACTCCGTATGAGAAAGACAAATACCATATGATTTCACTCATGTGGAATCTAAAAAATAAATGAAAAAATAAAAAGCAGTATCAGACCCATAAATGCAGAGAACAAACTGATGGTTGCCAGGGGCGAGGGGTCTGGGGAGGTTGACAAAATGGGTGAAGTGGAATAGGAGATACAGGCTTCCAGTTATGCAGTGAATAAGTCATTGGAATAAAAGGCGCAGCATAAGGGATATAGTCAATGATATTGTAACTGTTGTGTGGTGACAGATGGTAGCTACACTTGTGGTGGGCACAGTATAACATAGAGAAGTTGAATTACTATGTTGTACACCTGAAACTAATGCAACATGTGTATCAACTATACTCAAATATTTTTATTTTTAATATTTGAATTTTTATTAAAAGGACATGAAAAATGAATAACAAAATTAAGACTATTGCAAAGTACATAACATTTGAATTTTTTTTAAAGTTAGCAATTTTAGCACAGACCTACTGTCAGAATTTGTACCTTCAAAATTATTAAAATATTTTAATCCCTAAAAATAAGTTTAGGTCACTTGTGCTTAAATTCTAACTTCATATTTTATATACAAATTTGGTATCTAACTTAATATATGATAATTCTGCTCAGATAATATATTTTCAACATTCCACATTCTGTGCTTCAAAAAGTAAATTTTTGGGGTGCCTGGGTGGCTCAGTCAGTTAAGCATCAGATTCTTGGTTTTGGCTCAGGTCATGATCTTGCAGTTGTGGGATCGAGCCCCATGTCCAGCTCTATGCTCAGTGCAGAGTCTGCTTCAGATTCATTCTCTCTCTCTCAAATAAATAAAATCTTAAAAAAAATTTCATTCCAAATATAACTGTAAGAAATATAAGCCAAACATTACAGAATAAAACCATGTAGGATTTGGTCTCCATAATATACAAATGAAGAAACTGCTTACTACTGGCTAAGATGAATCAGTAACTCAAGACTTGAGTTGATACGTTAAGAATTGTGAAGAGGGGCGCCTGGGTGGCTCAGTCGGTTGAGCATCTGACTCTTGATTTCTGTGCAGGTCATGATCTCAAGGTTGTGAGACTGAGCTCCGCACGGGGGTGGAGCCTGCTTGAGATTCTCCCTCTGTCTCTGTGCCCCCCGCCCACTGGTATACTCTCTCTCTCTCTCTCGCTCTCAAAAAAAAAAAAAGGAAAGAAAGAAAGCAAAGCAAAGCAAAAGAAAAAGAAAAAGAAAAAAAAAGTGTAAAAAAAACTGTACAAACTTTGGATTCAGACACCCTTGAATTCAAATTTTGGTTCTTTTGTTAAATTTCTGTGTGATGGTGTGTAAGTTATTTAATCTTCCTAACTCAATCTTTTCATTTATAAAATAGGGATAATAATACATGAATTTCAGAGTTGCTGTGATGTTTAAATGAAATAATGACTGTAAAGCAGCTAATACGTGGCCCAATAGAATTTTAGTTATTACTACTAAATTCCTGTCTCTGATAGTAAAAGTAATGTCATTTTTTTCCAGTTGCAGACTTAGCAAATTATCTTCAAACTAAGATAATATCTGAAGGTTTGCTTGGTTTTGTTTTCCTTTGCATACCATTATTAGTGGATCGAGTTTTGGCAAGGAGGTTTCCTATTAATACAATTTCTTGAAATTGTTTAACACGTAAAAAATATGTCATTCAAACACAGAAGTAATTATATCGTAAATGAACATAACGAAGAGCAGAGATTTAAAAGTGATGTAGACTTCAAATATTTCCTGTGTTAGAAAACTACCAGCAGAAGGATGGTTAATTTTAGGGCTGTTATCATTTTAAATCATCTAGGCAGAACTCAGAGGTCTGAGAAGTATCTTTCCATGCATTTTCCACTCTCAGAGCTTTATACTGAGAGAAATAGTTCTATTTTCTTGTCAATGATAGTATCCAGTTGCTAAAATATAATTACTTGAAACAGTCTTCAAGAGCTATTTTTCACTTCACAGGAAAAAGAAATATCTATGCTATGTCCACTTACTTACACATTAAATAATAAAGGTCCATTAAGAAAAATAAAAATGCTTGGTCGCAAAAATCAGTCTTTGTTCTGCACATTACTTCATTTTATTTTAATGAATTTACTGAGATAATTCACATACCATATAGTTCACTGATTTCTGTTTATTCTTGAACAAGATATACCTAAGCCCATGCAATCTAAGCTTCCAAAGATAAAAGCTAAATAAATATATATTAAATACTAAATCCATAAAATAAAGTCTAGAGTAGAACAAAGTAGGTGCACAGGAGACAGATATTTACAACTTTTTTTCCCTCAAGACATTAACATTTAGAGGAAATAGACATATGTACACAGGTATTTAAAATACTGATGTTATATGTAACAGAAGAGAGATCATGAGATATTCAATGATGATTAATAATCAACTACATGACATAAAATTGAGTTAGGAATTTGAGGGAAGAATACGTATTTCACACTAGACTAGTTAGAATTTCCTAGATGAGATAAGATTTATGTTGGGGGTTTAAAGAAGATAAAGGGGAAGGGAAATGTCCTGGGTAAAGATGAAAGAAGGCATAAAATCATGAACAGAAGCAAAGAAGTGGGAAACAGTAAGACACCTTCAAGGAACAATGTGAGAAAAAAAGAAATCAATTGGAGTGAAGTGTTCCTCTTGAGGAAAACTACAATATATTCGCCAGCTGGGATATTCCTGAGGAAGCTTGTTAGCCAGCACTTCCACAAAACCACAGGATATGTAGCATAGTTTCCTGAAATATTGCATTTTTACAGGAGTTAATGAATTGAAAATATGACTTTTGTTTTTAGAAACTCAGATATACAGATACATTAAATGTAATCTAAGTCATTTTTAACTGTTCCATGGCTCCCACAAAATCCACAAGTATGGGCTCATTCTCCTTAACCATTTGAGTCATTTTGTGGACAAACCTGAGTATTGAGACTTGAAGGAAACATGGCTGATGAGATCCAGTGGGTTTAGCCTGTGGAGGAACTTGAATGCCAGATAAATGAGTGGACTTCACTCAGTAGGAGTGAGAAGCCTTTGAAAAAAGCTAAACAGCTGGGGAAACATGAAAAAGTATTTTAGGAAGTTACTAAGGCAACTTAACATACAGGATGGATGAACAAGGAGAGATTATAGGCTGAGACCTGCTTAGAAGATGCAAATACCAATGATTTATTGAGAGTTGCACTGTTTTGAAAGCCAGTTCCGGGTGTGATTCATAAAAAACTGTCTAGGGCCCTTTCTTACTAATTTAAAATCTAAGAACTGTTTGTAGTCAGAGAGAAATACTACAAAGGCAGTAGCCTTGCCTTTAAGGAAACACAGTGACACTAAATTAGTGATAGTGCTATGTTATTTCTAAACTGGACTAATAGAAAATTTTAGCCACTGATAATCTGTATTGAATTCTTCATCAGAAAACAAGTGCCTTCCAAATAAATTTTATCAGATGTCATTCAAGAAATACATCTCATTTTATATGAGAAATTAGACTCAATCATAAACTACCCTAAGTCACAAATGTTCATCTGATCATCTATCTTTTAAGAAAAATAACAGTGTTCTGAAATCATTCTCAAAAAATTAGGGATTACCTCAAAAAGTGGCAATGTTTTTTGAGGACTAGCATTCTTGGTGGAATATTTAATGAGCAGTTTAGTTGTGGTTCCTTGGCAGAATGAAGAGGTCTTGGAATGGTAAAAACCATGAGGAAGTAAATGGCAAAGTCAGGTTTCTGGATCTCTGCTGTAGCCACACAAGCCTTCAGCCACATTTAATTCTCCCCATTTCTGCAGATAGTAAAACATTCTTTCACAGGAAGTAAAGAAGCTACCATGAGAATAAAAGGTCTTAGGGTACCCCAACAGGCCTAAGTTCCCCTTGACGATAAGTTTGTTATTTTGGGCTTTTATTCATCTTCTTTGGAGCATGGAACCTTGATTCATAATAAGTAGGACCTCAATTTCTTGAAGCTGCCAGGACAACCTATATTCTGGCTACTACTTCTTCACAAATGCTTACAACATGGTGTATGGTGAAATCCCTGATTGAAAATGTGAAATGTTTTTATACATTTCTGAAGAGTGGTAAACTACTTAGTTTAAATGCTCCTTTGTTCATTTTCCATTCAAATCATCTAAGATTCAAACTTCATAACCCCAAAGTATATATAGCTGGGAGTGGGATAAAGTGGGCTGGGGATACCTAGGACCAGTTATGTTCACATTAGAATGACTCAGAAATAGTTTCTCTTCTTGATTCTTCCCTTGTGCTTCTCTTCATATGGTCTTTCTAGAAGATATGGGTATTGTTAACTCCTGGAAATCAGTTCTTCCCTCAAAATGGGTATAAGCATAAAACCAGAAGTATGCTATTAATATCAAAGGAATATTCAAGTTAAAGAAGGTTTTATATGCAATGTATATATATTGATAGGGCATTGTTAGGTGCCACAGGAAATTGGGAAATCTGTTCTCTTTCTGTAGTCCAAATATTTAAGGATCAGCTACAGAAACATATTATGTAAGAAAGAATTATAAACAACTGTAATACAATGGCAATTTTTAGTCAGATTTTAAAAGCATATGAAGTCCTGACAATTAAGTGGTATGACTTATATTTAATATTTTCAAGGGATATATAATTGATATATCTGAAAAACTTCTTAATTTTCAACATAACATATACACTTTGGCAAGTAAATTTAGGTGTTCAGAAAGAAAACAAAGAGCAGCCAAATTTCTGCAGGATTCACAGGAGCACATGTATTTGAGTAATGCTAACTCATAACATGAAGGAAATTTAGTTAAAAGTCAGATTTAAGATAACACCATTTCCATTTTAAAGGGCTCCTTCAAATGAATAATATAGAAGTGATATATAATTAAAATTATAAAATGTAAAACATATTTTGAATACTATAAAATGTGAATACTTACATGGTTCCAGAAAAATTTAGAGAAAATACAAAGAAATAATATATTTTACTACATAAACATATAAATATTTTTAAGCTAAAAACACTAAAATTTAAGTGGGGAATTGCTATCTGGAAATGGCATATAAAATGTATGTAACAAAGGGTAAAATGTCTAATAAGAAAGCTTTTATAAACCGTTAACAACAACCAAAAAATGAATATTTCAATATGAAAAAAGACAAAAGAAATGAACGGTTCACTTAAAATACAAATTCCAAACATCTGGAACTAAAGTTCAACTTTATTAATATTTTTAAAAGTACACTTAAATAAGTTAACCATTTTTTTAAATAGTAAATTGGAAAAATTTAAAAAGTGGGGGGTGGATTTTAGTGCCTAGTATTGGCTAGACAGAAGGAACATTTTTTTTAAAGGATTTATTTATTTTAGAGAGAGTGAGCGGAAGGGAGGGGCAGAGGGAGAGAGAGAGAGAATCTCAAGCAGACTCCCCACTAAGCATAGAGCCCCACATGGGGCTCAGTCTCAGAATCTTGATATCAAGACCTGAGCCAAAATCAAGAGTCAGACACTTAACCAACTGAGCCACTCAGGCACCCCAACAGAAGGAACATTTTTAAACACCACTGGAATAAATGTGAATTAAGATCAGCATCTTAACAGACAATAAGTAGTATCTATCATGAGCAGAAAAATTATCATGATTTTTTTTATCTATTCCCATCCTAAGAATATTCTAGAAAATTCTAATAAGTTATAAAATATCAAAATATTACTTTAATTTCAGAAAAGTTGGAAATTTTTAAATTGTCCAACACCAGGTGAAAGGTCAAATAAATTCTACATCTTGTAACAGATCAATTTATGAATGAAAAATTATTCTTGGAAAGAGTGCTTTTTGATATGAACAAAAACTTCCAGTATATCCTTAAGTGACAAAAATAATATAAACTCTTTTTAGTACAATTCCGATTTCAAACATGAGTGTTGCTTGCTAGGATATTCCCAGATCCTCATGCCTTTAGGGTTTATCCTTCTTATAATTATATAACAGAATATTAAAATTTAACTATTCTGGGGGAACCTGTCTGGCTCAATCGTGGAGCATGCAACTCTTGGTCTCATGGTTGTGAGTTCGAGCCCCACACTGTGTGTAGAGATTACTTAAAAATAGAATCTTAAAAAAAAAAAAAAATTCTGGTTTTAGTTTCAGCTAAAACCCCAAGAAAGTTATGTAGGACCACCATACAGACTTGTAAAGGAAGGTACCAAGGAACATTTCTCCTCAGGTTGAAGAGATTAAAAGGCCCCAAATTACAGATTAGAAAAGGATTGAGAGAGGTTTGCTGAGGTGTGGTGAATCACACAAGATGGAGAAGTGGGGGCGCTTGCCCCCAACTCGTGCTTAGAAGAGGGACTGACAAAGACATGCAGAGAGTTTAACATATGAACCTAGTATTTCAGAGAACACAGTGAACTTGTCTCTGCCTCACACACAAGACATTCAAAGTGCTAGGACCTGGCTGGCTTGTTTCTCTGACAGCAGCTGGTGGCATTGGCCAGCCTACACTCTTAGAGTCTTTCTGGACAAAAGATATATGTGTTAACTGTGGGCCAGGGTGATTGGCCCATCTGCATGATGGTTAACACAGATGCTTTATGGCAGGGTGAACAACTGGATTTCTCAAGGCTGAAGAAAGAGTCAGAAGCCAGAGATGAAATTTCCTCACATGAAGAGAACTGTTGATGAGAGATCCAAAGCAATAGTTTAGTGTCTCTAAAGAGCCCAGGAAAGTGCCTACAAAAGTGAGGGTCAGCTTTAAAATGCTTTCTAGTCCAATACCTCAAACAACCCTGTAAAGAAAAGTAGGACTTTTCCTGCCCCTTTCTACCACCCTAACCTTGTCCACCCACAACTCTGGCAAGGATGGGAACTGAGAATGACAAGATGGGGGTGGAGATAACTGCAGAGCGAGTCAGCAAAGAGAAAAGACAAGGAGGCATCCTTGGTGGGAATTTAAAATGTTTATTATACTAGACTAGATTTATTAATTACTGTACTACTTTTATTGTCAAAAAATGATTAGAAAATAAAACTTTTCAAATTTCACCTAGAGGCAAGGAAGAAATTGGCCTCAAATAATAAAATTAAAGGATCAACAGAATAGGAATATAGTTGCTTTCACACTGCATCAGACAAGTCATGCTTGTTCACTGTAGCCGTTATACGCAAACTGTCTTATGTGCTTCGGAGAATCCAGCATCCAGCTCTCTCTCCCCCTCCCACAGTATCTCCAGGAATTCTCTAGATCTACATAATGCGTTCTTGTTCCTGTCTTATTCTTTATAGATGCTTTTTTCTCTCTGCCTTACACTAACCCAAACATTAGAACACTTCCCTTGATATTTGACAAATGTCCCCCACAAAGGCAGTTAGTGTTTAATAGACTCTTGCTGACAGTTTTGGGTTATAAGCAGGGAGTAGTTTTCTGTGTAATACAAAAGTTAGTTTGAAATTAAATGTTAGACATGGCAGATTCTAGACATTCCTTGGCCATATCCATCTCCTGGAACTTCATTCTGGTCAGTTTCTAACTCTCAAGTTGCCCACCCCCAGCTATGTTGCTTTCATACTCTTAGGAGACCCTCTTTATAGGTTTTCCGTCTCTTCCAGTTATTAGTTGTGGAACCTGGATCAGATTACTTAACATCTCCTGTCTTACCTTCTTTATATACTAAATTGGGATGCTTTTAGTAGCTACTTCATACTGGAAGATTAAACAGGTCAACACATATAAAGCAATTCATATAATGCTCAGCACAGAATAGATATCAAAATACTCAAAAGATAATAAAGTCATTAAGGTAATAATTTAAATATCATAAAGTACTTTGGATATTCTACTCATTGTTATTATGCCCTAGAGGGTGAGGTTGTATGCGGGTGGTCTCCTTCTCATATAATGGCAATTCCTCAAAGTATTTTTCTAAATGAAACAGTTCTTACCCCAATAGGATATGTTACTTACTTCCTTGTAAATAGTATTATTTTTCTTTCTAGGATATTTATGTAAAAATATAAAGTAAAAAGATTGGTAGGAGATATACGAAAATATCAGATTGTGTATTTCCAGACATAAGAGTATGAAAGACTATTTAATTCTCCATGCATATTGGATTTTATAGCTAAAACCTGAATTACTTTTTTAAAGTCAGAGATCTTACTCATTTTCATGCTTTACTAATTGATGTTCAAAGATATAAGCAATCAAGGAGCATAATCAAAGAAGGTATGGGACATTGAGGGTAGCTTTTTAGGACCCCTCTTCCTGCATCAGATGTTCACTCTCTGGCTCAGAGTAATAGATGAGGTCTCAAAGTAAGATTTAGTCGTATTACTGAACAGCAAAGTGAGTGTTCCATCCATGAAATTTCTCCATTTTATATCCCCGTTTTAATGACATTTTCTAGGGAGTCAAATCACACCGCATAAATCCGGAGATTGTGTTTATTTACTATAAGCAATATTTATCCAGGAATATCCTATTAAAAACTTCAAATAGGTGAAGGCTTATCATCCTAGCAAATATCATGACCCTACGTTGAGCTACAGTTACTATGTCCACAAGTACATTAGTCTGAATCATCAGTCCTCCTTTCTTTCCCTGGTGGCATTCTCCTGATGTCTGGGGGATTGGATTACTGGCTGGCTGCTTTAACATCTTTCACCAATTCCTTTTGACCTCAGTATTTCTTTGCCACATATTTCTCATTGTTATTATATGTCTTACTCCATTTTCTTTAATATTTTCAATAGGGAATAGCGTTTCTAATGCCATGATGACCACCATGATTTGATTTGAAGGCCTAGTGAGGAGTAGGAATAAAGCATGTTCATAGTGACTGTATCTCTATCTTGGTATCATTTTGCGATCTCAATTACTGTTTATCTTCAATTGTGCAGTTACTTGAAACTTTTTGTATGATTTGATGGAGACATTGAATTGAATATGCAAGGTTTCTAAAGTCCAATTCTCTTCCTCCCCTGGATAACCAGTTTTAACATGTTTTGTATCAATCAGGTTCAGCTCAGCTTCCTAATGCATTACCTTATCCTGGGGAGCATCATTTGCATTAAGTCTGGTTTTCATTTTAATTTTACCAGTGAAATTACCGACCCTCTAGTATATGATTTAGCTGCAGCAGAGATTTATGCAACATTTGGCACCCCATGCATTAGTAAACCTTACAGTATCTTTCAGGGCCATGTGTTTTTTTTTTTTCAGATTACAGATTAATGGGAAACCAGTTTTTTTCCAGTGAAAAGCAGTCCACTGATTTTTCTCCCAATATTGGCTATTAATCAGGACCAGATCTGAGAGAGTGGCACTGGCAAAGTTCCTTCCCTCTCCAATGCTTCCAGACTGGTTTCTGGTTTTTGTTTGTTTTGCTCCAGGAGAGGGCTAGACTCTCTCCTCAGGAAACTTGGACTTCTACAAAGACTCACTCATCTTTCCCATTCAGTCCTGTCCAGGCTTTATCCCAGGGAGGTGGAAGGGACTGGGGCCAGCTCATGCACTCCTGCTGGGTCCACAGCCATATGAGGTCGGTCTGACTCTTACTCAGTTCACAGGTGGGTGAGACTCCCCCTCCACAGCTTTGGCCTTTGGTGCTGGATCCCAAGCTCCCACAGAAGCACTTCTGTTCACAGACAGATGTTGAATTTTAGTTGTTAAAAGGGCCTGCAAAAAGAGGGATGTCTTATGCTTCCACGATGCTAATGTCCTATGGTGATACATTTGAAAGTGCTTTGAAAATTTAAATATTAGGCATTATTACTGTCTCATAATGATTGCCAATGATTCACCCCCAGTTTGAGCATGTGCATTTGTAACATTTCTGTCCTTCCCATTTTCCCTATCTCTCCTTTTCAATTATTTTAGCAATTTAAGTTGTCATAAATTACTTAATAACTGTAATACTGTTTAGTGATAATCATCAGAGTTTAGTTTAGATCATCCAACATAGATGGAAGTAAATACTGCCACCTTCCTGTCTTCGAGCCCTTGTACTTTGGGGGGGGAAGAAAAGGAAAAAAAATTAAGAACACAGTAAAATTAGTAATAAATACCACAGTAATAGAGGCAACAGGGCAAAGCCCAAGGAGAGATGGATGACCCAAATGGGGAGTGCTGGCCATAGTTCACTTGCATGTGTCTGGTAGTCTGGGTAGCCCATGATTGGTGACAATTTATTGCAGACTTCGTCACTTTAATGAGTATTTGATACAGGAATGAAGAATATAGACTCTTTTTTCAGATGACCAATTCTTTAGATGATATGTATGAAACAGTACATTTAAACTTCATAGGTTAGAGTCTTTATGGATTCTTTCTTAATTGAAATTGGGAGACATATCTATTTTAGGTAAAATAATACCATTGCTAGCCAGTGTATGACTTACTATGATTGTGAATTTATAAGAATTTAAGCTATGTCATCTGGTTTTTTTCTATATAATTGAATTCAGATAATGATATGATAACACATTTTTTCCAGATTATAAAAAAAAAATCTGGGAACAGGAAAAAAGTTGAGAAATAAAGAAAACACAAATATATAATAATATCCAACCAGTCCATCTCCTACTGAGTAATTCACTGTTAGTGTTTTGGCAAATACATTTACAGGAAGGAAAATTTTTAAACGACTTCCTCTCCTGATTTCTCTTTCTGAAGACCCAGACTCTCTTTCTAAAGATAAGAATTAGGGTCTGGACAAGCCATAGTAACGTGGGTTCTAAATGGAGCTCATGCAGTTTAACCTTTATCTGCTTCCTCCCCAGAGTGGAAGATGAAGGAATGATAAAGAAAGCCCACACCAAGTATTTTATTCATCTGGTATATTTCCATGTAGAAATAATGAATATAAGACTAATTAGTGGTAAGATGGCTTACAATTCATTTATTCAACATGTAAAATACTAACTTACAAAATTTAGACTTTGCTACTAAAAGACATTACACATTACACATTTTCAGGGGAATATTCTAAAACTATTGAATCATTAATATAGGCAGAGTATAAATCTGCATTCCAGAAACTGGCATGCACAAATTTCTTAGTCCTTATATTTTTTCATCTATAGAATTAATATGATGCAAGAATATACTTTAATTCTAGTTTTAAAGGTATTCAATTGAAGGGTGATTTTATTTAAAGCTTTTTAATCAACTGGATAGAACTTTTAAGTGCCCAGTGAAAAAGATGCCAGATGCAAGAATACCAAAGAACAGTTTTCCTTGGTGTATTAAATTGAGATAAGGGGATCTTCTCAGGATCAATCAGAACCTGGCTTTTCTCTGCCTCACTACCATAATACTATGGGTGATGATATTATCCCATCCCCCATTATAGGTTAATCTAATAATCAAAGCTCTGACCTCACCTACAACACTTTTACAATTATGTATCAGGAGGAAAGAATGCTTAAATATTACATGTCCTTCTGCTACTCCTCCGTAATGCATGTTTCATGTTTTCTTGCCACACAGAGTTATCAAGCCAATAATAGGAATAGTGAAATCCATTTTGGCCCCTGAAACAAAATCTGATTTTAGTTTATCAATAATTCACTGAAAGAGGAGGAAAAGCAACATCTCTCAAAAAACTGACATGGAGGTTAAGTTGATACACAGGAAGGTTTTGAAAACCTTGTTCCATCTCAACCTTCCTCATACCCTTATCTTAACACATACACAATGAATGCATATCTGCTTCTGAAACGTGGTGGCTTTCAGTTAGGGTATAAGAAAAAAGAATGTGAACATATAAAGCATTACCTCTTATGACATATTCCACCCAATATATTTTCCAGCTGTACCTGAATCTGTGGACAGATGTTTCTTAGCAATAACTTTTAGCTACCTACAGTGTTCTCATGCAGTTCTCATTTATGTTTACAGCGTTTCCTTGCTTTAGATACAAATGTCTTTAAGTATTTGTTGAATGCTTTTCTTTTGGCTACTTTGAAACGATTTTTATCAAGCTAGTGGATATTCTGTCAGGCTGTGACAGACCCCCAGACATTCTCAGCTTGATTCTGTCTAGCAGGATACATCTAGTCTTACTCAAATCATATTCTTTTCTTCTCTCCAAGCCCTCATCCTATCCCGCACTCACTTTCTTTTCATTTTTCATTTTTATCTGGGCTCAGGGACATTAAATATTGAAAAGCAGAGATGAGCTTTAAAAATTAGAAGGGAAGAAATAAAATGGCAAAATATTGGAGAAAAATCACTTTTTATTGGCTTGTTTTATATTTATATACTTGTTTTATAGTAACTTATCTTGTTCACTCTTCCCTGTACCTAAAATAGAGAAAACTATCCCCAAAGTATCTGAAATGAATACTACATATCTTAATCTTTATGCAGTATTTACAAGAATAAACATGCTCCCCTAAAATGATACAGATATGTACTTGAAAGACTGGAAAATAGAGTGATAATGAGGTCACTACTGCAAACTGGGGTCTGATTATCTCACCAGTTCAAAGTCCCTGAAATTATTTCCCCCCGCCAAAAAAAGGGAAGCTTTTTTTGGGGAGCTCAGTTGTGTAAGTCTACTGTCAAATTCATTTTCCTTTAAAGGCACATATAACCTTCTGTCCAACCAATTTAGAAGGTATGCAGAAAAGAGTTAACAAGCAGGCCTGAGCATGCTATCTTTAGAAAGGACTGCTTGCAAAGTCTGCCCTTGGTTAGAGTGTGGGAACTTAAGTCTAAAACAGTTCCCTATATTGATATAAAGTGTCCATAAATGACAAGAGTGGCGTATTATACATAATCTGTACAAACAACATTGTTCCTGCTGCACACCTACTTTCCAGCAGGGAGTATGAAATTTTGATACCCCTAGGAGGAAGGTACCATGTGACCATTCTCCAATTAAAAACCCAGGGCACTGAGTTTCTAATGAGCTTCCCTGGTGGACAACACTTCACACATGTTGTCAAACTCATTGCTGGAGGGATTAACTCACTGTGTGACTTCACTGAGAGAGACTCTTAGAAGCTGGTTTCCTGCAGATTTTACCTTATGTGCCTTATTATTTGCTGATTTTGCTTTGTATCCTTTTTGTTTTGTTTTGTTTTGTTTCTCTTTATGTCGGCTCCAAAAAATCTTTTCAACTTTTTTTTTTATTATTCATTTTTTATTTTATGTTAATCACCATACATTACATCATTAGTTTTTGATGTAGTGTTCCATGATTCATTGTTTGTGTATAACACCCAGTGCTCCATTCAATACATGCCCTCTTTAATACCCATCACCAGGCTAACCCATCCCCCCACCCCCCTCCCCTCTAGAACCCTCAGTTTGTTTCTCAGAGTCCATAGTCTCTCATGGTTTGTCTCCCCCTCCAATTCCCCCCCTTCATTTTTCCCTTCCTACTATCTTCTTTTTTTTTTTTAACATATAATGTATTATTTGTTTCAGAGGTACAGGTCTGTGATTCAACAGTCTTACACAATTCACTGCGCCCACCATAGCACATACCCTCCCCAATGTCTATCACCCAGCCACCCCATCACTCCAGCAATCCTCAGTTTGTTTCCTGAGATTAAGAATTCCTGATATCAGTGAGATCATATGATACATGTCTTTTCTCTGATTGACTTATTTCACTCAGCATAATACCCTCCAGTTCCATCCACGTCATTGCAAATGGCAGGATTTCATTCCTTTTGATGGCTGCATAATATTCCATTGTATTTATATACCACATCTTCTTTATCCATTCATCTGTTGATGGACATCTTGGCTCTTTCCATAGTTTGGCTACTGTGGACATTGCTGCTATAAACATTGGGGTGCACGTACCCCTTCAGATCACTACATTTGTATCTTTGGGCTAAATACCCAGTAGTGCAATTGCTGGATCGTATGGTAGCTCTATTTTCAACTTTTTGAGGAACCTCCATACTGTTTTCCAGAGTGGCTCCACCAGCTTGCATTCCCACCAACAGTGTAGGAGGGTTCCCCTTTCTCTGCATCCCCGCCAACATCTGTCGTTTTCTGACTTGTTAATTTTAGCCACTCTGACTGGTGTGAGGTGGTATCTCTTTGAGGTTTTGATTTGGATTTCCCTGATGCCGAGTGATGTTGAGCACTTTTTCATGTGTCTGTTGGCCATTTGGATGTCTTCTTTAGAAAAATGTCTGTTCATGTCTTCCGCTCATTTCTTGATTGGCTTATTTGTTCTTTGGGTGTTGAGTTTGATAAGGTCTTTATAGATTTTGGATACTAGCCCTTTATCTGATATGTCATGCCCAGGTTTGGTGATTTACTGGAAGGATTCTTGCTATAATATTAGCTGTGAATACACTATATACTAAGTCCTCTGAATCCTTCCAGTAAATCATCAAACCTGGGCATGTTCTTGAGGACCTATGACACACAAGGGTGACTGAAATGTCTAGGTGAAGATATATAGATTCTAAATAAAAATATTTATTGAATACATTCTATGTGAATGGAATTATGTAAAGTGAAACCAAGGCAAGTGTGAACTTATTTTAAGAAATTCATAGTGTAGTGGCTATCCATGCATATATAAAAAGAATATTCAATTAACTGACTCAAAGCAGAATAAGGAATCTATAAGAAGCTTATTTCAAAGACAGTTTTGAAGATGTAGACACATCATCTTGTTTAAATTGCCAGGAAAGCTAAAAACCTATAACTTAGCCTTAAAGGAACAAGTAGGTTTTGACAGGTTATGATACCTGGAGACAGGAGAAAGGGAGTTTTAAAAGGTCTCACTTAGAGTTTCCCTTGAAACTTTGCAAATGGATAGGAGGTGTAATAAAGTGAAATATAGAGCATATTGAGGACATAAAAAAATAATACTAATTGTTACTTATGAAACAAAGTGGAAATTTCAAATCTTCTTGGTTAAAATCCTAATAATTTGAATACTTTATTTATAACTCTGTTCCATGCAAAATTAATGGATTATTATAGAAGGACCATCAAAATCCCCTAGCATTTTAAAAGTGTTCTTTTTAAACTCAGGTACAGAACTTATGTTCTACCAGCTTCTAATTATGCTTTTTCTTTTCTACCTCTCCTTTGTTCAGGTCCATCATGAGTGAGAGATGGGACTCAAACTCTTCAGAAAACTGGCATGAGATTTGGAGTGTCAATGACACAAAGTATCACCTATACTCAGATATCAATATCACCTATGTGAACTACTATCTTCACCAGCCTCAAGTGGCAGCAATCTTCATTATTTCCTACTTTCTGATCTTCTTCCTGTGCATGGTGGGAAATACAGTGGTTTGCTTTACTGTAATGAGGAACAAACATATGCATACAGTCACTAATCTCTTTATCTTGAACCTGGCAATAAGTGATTTACTGGTTGGCATATTTTGTATGCCTATCACGCTGCTGGACAATATCATAGCAGGTACGTTGACTTGTGTACAGTGCAAGATGATAGCAGGAAACCTCTGTCCCCTATCCCTGCACCTATGGCAGGGCCATCCATTCATTTGCAAATATTTATGGAGTTCCAAGAATTGCTCCAGGTACCTGCCCTCATAGAGTCTACATTCTAGAGGAGGAGAAAGAAAATGAGCAAATAGATATAACATAAGTAGTCAGAGGTTAATAAGAATTAGGGATAAAAAATAAAGCAGGTGACAGAGATGAAGAGTAGAAACTCATTTTTAGAGTATTCACTGAAGGTCATCAGAAAATGAGATCTAACATTTCTTACTAAAGACTTTGAATTTGCTTGATATAGTTCGGGGCACCTATAATGTGGTAGAAATATTATTGGTAATAGCATGTACTGTAAAGTTCAAGGAAGTGTTAAGTCTGGTTTCAACTGATCCAATGTCTTCAATTTAACAGGCAGATATTGAGGCCCTCTTGTGGTTAGCTAGGAAGATTTCCAATAGTTTTTGAGGGAAGAGGGAGCAGCAGTCCCAGTGATTTCTCAAAAAGTGGTAGTTCATCAGTGATAATGTACATATGAAACACAAATAACTTCACATTGTAGTGGTGGTTAGAGTACTACCCTAGAGTACTTCTGCCTGTATGACTACTTCTCTAGTACTACATTATATACCCTGGAAGTGCAGGGGCACTGTATCTCCAGCTCCCAGAGCCATTTTGGTGCATAGTACCTGCTTAACAAGTATTTGTTGTATTAATTAATGAACAGTATTCAAGATATTCATATTCCAAATCTGTATAAGAAAAAAAAATGATGGAAGGTGGGTGGGGGGATGGGGTAACTGGGTGATGGGCATTCAGGAGGGCACTTGAAGGAAGGAGCACTGGGTGTTGTATGCAACTGATGAATCACTGAATTCTACCTCTGAAGATAATAATACAGTATATGTTAATTAAATTGAATTGAATTTAAAAAAATTTTAAATGATACCATAGTTGCATATCAAAAATATTTAGAGCAGCCATGAGCCCTATTGTAGTTCTTAGCCTTTCATAGCATTATCAAGTTTACTGAAGAATAAGAGGTTTCTCTTTAGAGTTGACTTCTGTTTCCTTCCTTTCTCTGGAGTGGGAGCCAGGGAGAGTTTAAGAGTGCCTCTTTTAGCATCTGTACTCATAGATTCTGCATTTTTGTGAGGTCTAGCATTAAAATATTTATCAAGAATGCACATTTTAAAAACAAAGAATGTACATTTTTAAGATACTGTGCTAGGCAAAAAGAATGAAAGAATTGATTTAAATTATTGTTATTGCTCTCAAGAAACTTATTTTGCCAGTAAGAAATGCTCTCAGTATCTCCCTCCTGTAAGTATTTATAATGAAATTATTATCTCAACTTTTCCATACACATTATTACCCTTCCTTACCCCTGATTCCCATTCGCGGGAGGCAGCCACATTCAGCATGTTGCCTTTATTTTCCGTAGTTACTCTCCTATTTCTAAGCAACCTGTTTCCATTATTATGTATTATCTTCACACTGTGGGAGATGTACTTTAGTTGTCTTAATCCTCTCCTACCACAAAAGGTAGTGTCCCTCACCAGACTCCACTGAAATGACATAGAGCAAAATAACATAAATCCATAGAAACTGTCAGATACTGCCGAGTGTGAAGCTGGGAAAGCAGGATTGGCTGGAATCATGTACAAATGCAATCAGATGCATTTATATAGACATACAAATACACATTCACACTCTTTCCCAATGTAATTATAATTTTTTGTTAAGTCAGTACGCAGAGAATACATTCCTGTTGTTTCAGGTAGCTTAGCCCTGCTGAGGCATGTTGAGTGCTAGGACATCAATTTCTTTCTTATAAAATGTTTTCTTGGATTTAATAAGGGCATCATGTTTTGATTTACTTAGTTTGGGGTATGTACGTATAAGTAATATATTCTCAAATTCTCTTCCAAGAGTGTTAATTTCTTGTAAATACCTTCAAACATATCAGGCAACATGTGAATTGCATCTTTTTTCTAGAGATCCCCCCACCCCCACCCCGTGCTCTCTACCCTTCGGTCCCTATTCAGACATCTTGCTCCTCAGGCATGGAGCTCAGCAGCTACTGCTCTGGGATGTCCCTTCACTGAGAACCTAACAATTCTCTTCACCTCTCTTAGTGCTCAATCCCCTGTTTTCTGGAGCCATGTCTTCTTTCTTGGTTTATTTGTCTATCACTTTCCTGAGAAAGTGTGCATTAAGATTTTAAAAAAAAAATTGAGATCTGGTTTGTCTGTAATTATCGTTATTCTGCCCTCATATTTGATTATAGTTATCTGTATAAAGTATTCAAGGCTGGACATTTTAACAGAGATGTCTCTATTGTTACTGCTGAGAAACCTGATATTACTGCTAAAAAATCTAAATGACTTTACACTCTTGATTCTTTTATCCTGATTTGCATTTTGTTTTTTCTCCTGAAAACTCCTAGAACTTCTCTTTAGCTTTAGTGTTCTGAATTTCAGGCAATTATGCCTTGGAAAAATCTTGTTATTTTTCATTTATTGTGTTGGAGACAAACCAGGTCCTTTCAATCAAAATAGAATGCTTCTTAATCCTGGGGAATTTTCTTGTATAATTCTCTTACATTTTACTTTTTTCAATTCCTAATAGATAGTGGAGGTTCTGGCTTGCCGTTTTTTTAAATCTTTTTCATTTTCTGTTCCTTATTCCATTTTCAAAGATTTTCTCAATTTTCTCTTCTAGACATATTGAGTTCTACATTTGTCATATTTTAAATTCTTTGAGCTATTTTTATTTTCTGCATGTTTCTTATACTGTCATGCACATTTCATGGATAAAATTTGTTGTATCTGAGGTTTATTTTTTTGTTTTTATTTTAATTCCAGTTAAGTGTTATATTACTTTCAGGTGTACAATATAGTGATTCAAAAATTACACACATATTCTGGTGCTCATCATGCCAAGTGCATTCCTCAATCCCCATCGCTTACTTAACTCATCCCCCCACCCACCTCCCCTCTGATGACCATCAGTTTGTTCTCTATAGTTAAGACCCTGTTGCTTGGTTTGTCTTTCTCCCTATGCTAGTTTGTTTTGTTTCTTAAATTCCGCATAGGAGTGAAATCATATGGTATTTGTCTTTTTCTGACAGGCTTACTTCGCTTAGCATGATACTCTCTAGGTCCACCCATGTAGTTGCAAATGGCAAGATTTCATTTTTTTTTTTGTGGCTGAATAATATTCCATTGCATGCAATGGCTATTGTGTATATATATATATACACACATACAAACACCACTTTGCATGTACACACACACATATACACACATGTGTATATATATATATACACACACACCACATTGCATGTATATACACATTGCATATATATATATATACACCACATTGCATATACATACATATACATACCACATTGCATATACATATCATTGCATATATATATATATATATATACACACACACACCACATCTTCTTTATATCTATCTATATACCACATCTTGTTTATCCATTCATCAATCAATGGACACCTGGGCTGTTTCCCTGATGGTAAGTGTTGATGAGCATCTTTTCATGTGCCTATTGGCCTCCTGTATGTTGTCATTGGAGAAATGTCTGTTCATGTCTTCTGCCCATTTTTTAATGGGGTTATTTGGTTTGGGGGTGTTGAGCTGTTTATCTTCTCCCATCACATAGTTTGCCTTTTAGTTTTGTTGATTGTTTCCTTCACTGTGCCAAAGCTTTCTATTTTGATAAAGTCCCAATAGTTTATTTTTGTGTTTTCTTTGCCTCAGGAGACATAGCTAGAAAAAAAGTTGCTATGATGTCAGAGAAGTTACTGCCTGTGTTCTCTTCTAGGATTTTTATGGTTTCAAGTCTTTAATACATTTTAAGTTTATTTTTGTGTATGGTATAAGAAAGTGGCCCAGTTTTCCCAACACTATTTGTTGAAGAGACTGTCTTTTTCCCATTGGATATTCTTTCCTGCTTTGCTGAAGATTAACTGGCTATATAATTGTGGGTTTATTTTTGGGTTTTCTATTTTGTTTCATTGATCTATGTGTCTAATTTTCTGCCAGTACAATACTGCTTTGATTACTACAGCTTTGTAATATAACTTGAAGTCCAGAATTGTGATGCCTCCAGCTTTGCTTTTCTTTTTCAAGATTGCTTTGGTTATTTGGGGTTTTTTGTGGTTCCATATAAATTTTAGGATTGTTTGTTCTAGTTCTGTGAAAAATGCTGGTTGTATTTTGATAGGCATTGGAAGTATAAACATTTTAACAATATTTGTTTTTCCAATCCATGAGCATGAAATGTCTTTCCATTTCTTTGTGTCGTCTTCAATTTCTTTCATCAGTGTTTTATGGTTTTCAGAGTATAGGTCTTTCACCTCTTTGGTTAGGTTTCTTCCTAGGTATCTTATTATTTGTGGTGCAATTTTAAATGGGATTGTTTTCTTAATTTCTCTTTCTGCTGCTTCATTACTAGTATATAGAAATGCAACAGATTTCTGTACATTGATTTTGTATCCTTTACTGAATTCGTGTATCAGTTCTAGCAGTTTTTTGGCACAGTCTTTCAGATTTTCAGTATAGAGTATCAGGTCATCTGCAAATAGTGAAAGTTTTACTTTTTCCTTACTGATTTGGATGGCTTTTACTTCTTTTTCTTGTCTGATTGCTGTGCTTAGGACTTATGGTACTATGTTGAAAAAAAGTGGTGAGAGTGGACATCCTTCTCTTATTCCTGATCTTAGGAGAAGAGCTCTCAGTTTTTCCTCATTAAGGATGATGTTAGCTGTGAGCTTTCCATATATGGCCTTTATTATGTTGAGGTATGTTCCCTCTAAACCTACTTTCCTGAAGGGTTTTTATCATGAATGGATGTTGAATCTTGTCAAATGCTTTTTCTGCCATTATTGAAATGATCATATGGTTTTTACCCTTTCTCTTACTGATGTGATATATCATGTTGATTGATTTGTGAATATTGAACCACCCTTGCAACCCAGGAATAAATCCCACTTGGTTGTGGTGAATAATTTTTTTTAATGTATTGTAGGATTCAGTTTGCTAGTATTTTGTTGACGATTTTTGCATCTGTGTTTATCAGAGATACTGGCTTATAGTTCCCATTTTAATGGTGTCTTTATTGGGTTTTGGTATTAGGGTAATGCTGGCCCCATACAATGAATTTGGAAATTTTCCTTCCTTTTCTATTTTTTTTAAT
Source organism: Phoca vitulina (assembly GCF_004348235.1). Lineage (NCBI taxonomy): Eukaryota > Metazoa > Chordata > Mammalia > Carnivora > Phocidae > Phoca > Phoca vitulina. The sequence goes on from NW_022589706.1 coordinate 52,240,850, forward strand.
GGTTTGAGGAGAATAGGTATTAACTCTTCTTTAAATGTTTGGTAGAATTCATCTTGAAGCCATCTGGTCCTGGACTTTTGTCAGGAGTTTGTGATTACTGATTCAATTTCTTTGTTGTGTAATTGGTCTGTTCAAATTTTCTATTTCTCCCTGTTTCAGTTTTGGTAGGTTTTATGTTTCTAGGAATTTATCCATTTCTTCTAGGTTGTATATTCTCATAACTGTTTTGTATTTCTGTGGTGTTGGTTGGTTTTTTTTTTTTCTCATTTGTAATTTTGTGTCCTTTCTCCTTGATACATCTGGCTATTTTCATCTACTTGATTTATATTGGTTTTCTGTTAGGTTTCTTTTTTCCTATTTGTTATAGTCACTTCTATATTTGAGGTTTCCCTTATGTCAACTGCTACTTAGCTGCTTGTGTTTCAAAGTGAGACACAGTGTGGCTGTCTTGGACCTCTGCGTGCCTTAGGTTTGAGGTTCGGCCCACTCTCAGCTTCTTTAGTTTGGGCCATTCATTGGGAAATCCATGACTGTCAAAATCTGCACATTAGTGTTCTTGGAAGGATCACATTCCCCAGAAGGAAATTCTCTGATCTATTGCCAGAGGAATCATAATACCGGCTGCTGCATTCCAGAGCTCAGTGGGTCCCTGGGCAACAGAATTGAGTGCAGAGCATATATTTTTACTTAATCCTTCTGCATCATTGTGGTACCCACTCCACCTGTACCTGGTGAGTCAGAGTCTAGAGCCCCTTTGCTTCCACCTCCTCAGAGAGTAACTTCCATCCTTCTGCTGGCCAGGGGAAAAGTAAGTGGCATCTGGTTACATTTATTCATAATTCAGCCCATTGTGTTATTTTCCCAGCTTCACATTCTTTCTAGTTGAGTTTTCTTTTCCCTAGTGCTTTCATTTTAGTGGAATTTAGTGAGGGAGGTGAGATAAATCATATGCTTATTTTTTTTTTTTTTTTGACCAAAGGCTATTCACACTCCTTTTTGCTTTTTTTAATAATATTGTAACAGCCAAATAATTTTAGGATGGGGAAAACATGCTCTCTCTTGGTTTCTATTCAGTAGAGTCACTCAAGCATCTATTTTAAGATGGTCTGGATAGATGACAAAATATTTTCTTTTAGATATGCTTGGATTATTTAGATTTGGGGGGAATATTTTAAATTAGGTAAAAATAGGGGCACCTGAGTGGCTCAGTTGGTTAAGCGTCTGCCTTTGGCTCAGGTCATGATCCCAGGGTCCTAGGATCGAGCCCCACATTGGGCTTCCTGCTCAGTGGGGAGCCTGCTTCTCACTCTCCCTCTGTCTGCCACTCTCTCTGTCAAATAAATAAATAAATAAAATCTAAAAAAAATAGGTAAAAATAAATAATTGCATGATCTTTTTAAAAAAAAAATGAATGTTGCCTATTCCTCAGATTTTTAAATTTTATCTTTTAGGAAACTAGAATAGTTGCTTACTTTCCTGTAATAGCAGATGGGTGGTTATTTCCTTTATAAACAAACATTTCAGTAAATGAGGTTTGATAAGTAAGAAAGTAATTCAAATAGACTACTTTTGTAAGTGCTCTTGCTTCTCAAAGTATGTTTTAGGCTGCTATAACAAAATACCATAGACTAGGTGGCTTAAACAAGAGACATTTATTTTCTATTTCAGAGGCTAGAAGTCGGAGATCAGGGTGATACATGGTCAGGTGGTTGGTGAGGGTCCTTTTTTTGGTTTGTAGACAGCCACCTTCTTGCTGTGTGCTCGCATGGACTTTCCTCAGTGCATGTGCATGGAAAGGAAAGCTCTCTTCTTCTAATGGCACTATCTAAATATATTTATTTTCCAGAGGCCCCTCCTCCAAATACACTAAGGCTTAAGGCTTCAATATATGCATTTGAATGGGGAGGGGGTACAAACATTCACTCTATATTATATATGAATAAGTATTTATTCTACATGTACCTCCTGTTCCTCATAATTTATGGGGTATATTTCCAAATTATAAAACCAATATTCTGCCTGTCTTATTCATTTAAAGGGCTTTATTGCATAAGGGTTAATGGTTTAGGCACTGGAACCATACAGCTGGGGGTTGAAATCCTAAATATGCTAACTAACGGTGGCAAGGTATGTGATATTTGTGTATTTATTACCTATCCTATATCATGAGGAGGAGAATAAAGCCTTCGAAAGCCTGTTTGGGGAATTAGATAAGTTAATAGATACAAAGCACTTAGTACAGTGCCTAGAAGTTATAACTGACTGACACTAGTAGTAGTATATTAAAAAGTTATAATTAAGTTCTGACATTATTAGTAGTATACTAAAAACAGAGCTCTGGAGATATTAATGAAAATAATGGAAAACAATGTTCCCTGGACATCATTTAGGAAATAGTTGCATCAGTTTTGATTTCATGCTTTTCTGTTCATATTTTTGGTGAAATTAAAAAAAATATATATGATCTATTCAAAGACTGTTTCATATCCCTTTCAGGGTGGCCCTTTGGAAGCACAATGTGCAAGATCAGTGGATTCATCCAGGGAATATCAGTTGCGGCTTCAGTCTTTACTTTAGTTGCGATAGCTGTGGATAGGTAAGTCAGCACCAAAATCTCAATCTAGTGAAAAATGTATAACCTACTAAATTTGGTTATACCTGCCCAAAATTATAATATCTACTCTTTAAAGAGCATGGCATATATCTGCTAAAGGTTCAGTAATAAAATAAAACTATTAAAATTTCCATTTTTTAAATTAAATAATTAGGGATGACATGTGTCTTAGTTTGGGCTGCTGTCACAAGATGCCATAGAGTATGTGTCTGAAACAACAGAAATTTATTTCTCACAGTTCTGGAGGCTGGGCAGTCCAAGGTCAGGATGCCAGGAGCTTCTGTGTCTGGTGAGAGACCTTTTCCTGGTTTGCAAAAGGCCATCTTCTCTGTGGAACCAGGAGCTCTAGTCTCCTCTTTTTACACTAATCCCATCATGGGGACACCACCCTCTTGATCTCATCTGAACCGAATTACCTCCATCTACCATTTGAAACCCTAACCCTGATTCGAGGTATGAATTTTGGGGGGACACAAACAAAGTCCATAACATCATAGTTATACTGTTTTTCACTAGAACCTTCAATTTTCTAATGGTGGAAAATGTGGTGAAATAAATCTGAAATTTTATCCAGATTTTAAGAGAAAATGTACTAATACATTCATTTACACATATTGTTGAGGTGTGCCTGTCCTGGGCTGTATATCATCTAAAACATATCAGACAGGGGCACCTGGGTGATTCAGATGTTAGGTGTCTGCCTTCAGCTCAGGTCACAATCTCCAGGTCCTAGGATTGAGCCCCAGGTCAGGCTCTCTGTTCAGCAGGGAGTCTGCCTCTCCCCCTGCTTGTGCTCTGTTTCTCAAATGAATAAATAAAATCTTAAAACAAATTAGACAAAGTGCTGCCTAAAGAAGCCCACACTCTGGTAGAGGTAGACAGACACATTAACAAATACTTACAAATAATACTCTCTAACATAACAACTGTACAAAGGAGAAAGTGATCAAGTTACCTTTCAGGACAGAGAGTGTTGGGTTCACATCCTGATCCCTCAAGATTTAGAAATTAACCTTGAGAAGAAACAGAGGAAAGAGCATCTCTTAAGACAGGGATATATACTCCGCATCAGGCTCCCTGCTTGGCGGGAAGCCTGCTTCTCCCTCTCCCACTCCCCCTGCTTGTGTTCCCTCTCTGGCTGTGTCTCTCTCTCTGTCAAATAAAAAAAAAAGAAAGGGATATATATATATATATATATATAGGGCACTTGAAATAGGATATTTATCAAGAAAAGTGCAGAGAGGCAGGCCAGCTAGAACATGGGAGGGTGGAATGGCGTATTAGGTGTAACCACACGTAGGTTTTCTATGGGCCTCTTCCATTTGTCCTGAAGACAGCAGGGAGCTACTGAAGTCTTTTATACGGGGGAATAATGACTAGATTTTCATTTTAGAAAAACAGAAAGGGTTTGGAGTCATGTAAGATTGGAGAAAGGAAGAAGAGTTAAACTTTTGTAACAACTAAGATGGGAGAGGATGTAAGGCAATGGCAATTAAGAGAGATTTGAGAGGGAAACTGAACAATGACCCCAAAATATGTAAAATGCTATAGAATTGTTGACATCAAAAAACAACTTGGTAGATTCTATTTTCAATATTAATCTAAGAACCTATCTTATAGATCTAGCTTTTTGGTTTCCATGTAAAGAGAATAGAATTTACAATATATGCTAACCAACAAATGCCAAAGATAGCTTTTTACATTAAAATTTGGGAGCTAATTATTTCCAAATTTTCTACATCCTGTTACTACTAAGTTTTTGCATACTAATTTATACTAGTAAATAATGCTACTACTAAATTATTTTGTTATGGATGTTTGTAATACTATTACAATTATTTATCTCTACCGTGAATAAAAAAATATCCTTTGCATTTCCTACTTGAATCTTGAGCTTATCAGGTTTACTTTCACATTGCATTTAGTATTAAATATCCCTAAATTACTCTTTCACTGTTTCTAGGATGCCTCCTAAACAGAGATTTCATTTTAAAAAGGTTAAAACAATAAGTATATTCAATGGATAACTGTATGCTGGCTAAAATCAATTAATTAGGTCAATGTATATCAAAATGCATAAATTTCAAAAGCATACAATCTCAAAGCTATAAAATGATACATATAATATGGTGCCATAATATAGAATTTAAAATGTTATAAATGCAGACTAATACTGTCAAAGCATAAAAACATCGACAGGAAGGATATACAGCAACTTTAGGATTTCTGGGGAAAATGGAATAGGATTAGGATTGAATAGAGCTACCAAAAAATTTCATCTGTATCTGTCACATTTTAGGTCTTTTAAAAAGTGATGAAACTATGGTTCCCCTACCGTGACATACCCTTTGCTCTCTGCCTTCCCATCCATGTATCATTTCTCTATAGTTTCAGTTATCTATTGCAATATAACAAGTCACCTCCCAAGACAAACCACTTAGTGGCTCATGATGCTCATGAATTTATGATGATGGAAGCTTCACTGATTGGAAACATATACCTTGTCTCTGCTCCACTTGGCATCAGAGAGGGAGTTCTAGGGCCAGGAATGCAGCCTTTCCCTTATGTTGGTGCCCAGACTGGGAAGACTTGAACAGCTAGGAGATAGAACTGGGGCTTCTCAAGCCCTACATGGGCTCCACTGCATGGCAGCTTCAAGGTAGCTGAACTTCTCCTATCAGTCCAAGCATGTGTGTCCTAAGAGAACATGCCAGTGAAAGTCATGCAGTGTCCCTTCTGCATCCTATTCATTAGAAGTGAGTCACAAAGTAAGTCCATTCAATGGACTTTGGAAGGCATGTTCAAGAATTTAGACCTGTTTTAAAACCATCGCACCTTCATCTCTCTCTGAACTACTGGCACCCAAATGCCTTTTTCAGGGTCTCTTCTACAAAAAAATCTCCCAAATCTATTTCTCTAGATTAAGTCTTTCTCCTAAATTTCATATTTATATTTCTGAATAATTTCACCTGAACATCCAACAACAACCACCTCTAAACAGACCCAGAATTGAACTTTCTTCACTACCAGTCCTCCACAAAAAAACTAAACGAAAAGCTCTTTTTCTCATTTTCCCCAGTCAGGGAATGGCAGGATCACATATCCAATCTAAGTGAAAATCTTGAGATTTATCCTTGAACCTTCCTTTTCTCTCCAACTTCTTTCTAGTCACTCTTCAAATCCCATCAGTTCTGGGTGCTCACTGGTCCTGAACAAGGCACCATCCCCCATTGCTTGAGCTAGAATACTGAGATTTTTTTTTTTTTTCCTAACTGGTTGTCATGATTAATTTTATATGTGAACTTGACTGTGTCACGGGGAGCCCAGATATTTGGTCAAACATTATTCTGGGTGTGTCTGGTGAGACTAACATTTGAATCAATAGGCTGAGTAAAAGACTGCCCTCCCTACTCTGGGTGGCCCTTATTCAATCAGCTGAAGGCCCAAATACAAACAAACAGAAAGGCTGACCTTCCTGCAAGGAAGAGAGTATTCCTCCTGCCTGACTTTTTGAGCTGAGGCATCAGTCTTTCTTTTTCTGTCTTCTGACTGGAACTACATTAGCACTTCTGGGGTTTGAGCCTGATGGCTTTTAGAGTGTAACTTATATCCATGGCTGTCCTGTTCTCAAGCCTTTGGGTATGAACTGGAACTACACCATTGGCTCTCCTGTGTCTCCATTTTGCCAACTGCAGATCTTGGGACTTCTTAACTTCCATAACCGCATGAGCCAATCCCTTAAAATAAATATCTTTCTATATATTTATACATACTGTTGGCTCTGTTCCCCTAGAGAACCCTGACTAATGCAGTGGCCAAGTCTAAACCCTAGCATGATTTTAGCATAATTATACAATATTTTCATTGACTATTTCCTGGCAGTGAGCATTTTCTTCATCTTTGTCTATTTGTTGAATAAACGAAAAAATATATGAAGTCCCAATAGTTGGTTTACAAAAAGAACAAGATACCTAGAATTGTGCCTATGAAGTTACCCATAATTTAAGGATAAGTAGATGGGGAGACTCATTAATTAGAAGACTAAAAGAAAATTTGGAGGTTAAGACAGCAGACTTTACACATGAAATAAAGGACAACAGAGCAATCAATGTTCAAGTTAATTAGTATATGAAGAGATGTCAAATTAATATGGAGTTGCTGCTGAGCCACTAAAAGCTTTGTTTTCTTATCTGCAGATCTGGAAAGTAATAATTTTCATATTTCCACTTTACAGAGTCATTACAAAAACGAAAGATTAAATAGGTGATAGTACTTTGAAAAATATAGTATTATATAGATGTATATGGTATGATTATAACTATCATAGTGAGTATGAATAATGCCAAGACTCGCAGTAGCAAAATTGCAGTTAAATGAAATCAGGGTTATGCTATGTACTGACATTGAATTTCCATGCTCATCAGAGGACATAGAACTTCTGGAAGGCATGTAATCAGAACTCGTAATGGAAACTCTCAGACTGTTATAGCTGTGAATCAAGCACCAAAACACTTAGTGGCCTGAAACAAAAATGCTTAAACATTTGTCATGATTCTATGGTTTGGCTGGGTGCCTCTGTGTCATCACTCAGGCTTCTGTTTATGTCATGCTTATGTCATGCTTGCTAATGTTCAATTGGCCAAGCACAAAGATGACATGGGAAGGGAGCACAGAAGGTCATGAAGGAGAGTTTAACAGTATGGACTCTGGAGCCAAACTACCTGCGTTAGAATTATGTGTAGTTGTGGGCAAGATTTTTTTACTTTTTCTAAGCCTATTTTGCCATCTTTTAAGTGGGGAAGTTTAAAAAGAGTCTGGAACAGAATACTAAATATTCATGTTCAATATCTGCTAGTTACCACAGTCACCTATTATTAATAGTGACTAATATAGTGTCTGATACTCAACTTATTCATATTTTGAGTTGAAATTTGTATCACTCACAAAAAATATCAATGCATGCTTCTCTATTGCTAATGGTAACTTTATGTTTTTGAGGGGAACATGAGTGGGAGAATTAAATTTAATTCACAACTTGGTCAGAAGGTATAAGGCAGTGCTCCACTGATACTTGCCTTTAACTGCAGGTTCCGGTGCATTGTCTACCCTTTTAAACCAAAGCTCACCATCAAGACAGCATTTGTCATTATTGTGATCATTTGGGTCCTGGCCATTGCCATTATGTCCCCATCTGCAATAATGTTACATGTACAAGAAGAAAAATATTACCAAGTGAGACTCAACTCCCAGAATAAAACCAGTCCAGTCTACTGGTGCCGGGAAGACTGGCCAAATCAGGAAATGAGGAAGATCTACACCACTGTGCTGTTTGCCAACATCTACCTGGTTCCCCTGTCCCTCATTGTCATCATGTATGGAAGGATTGGAATTTCACTCTTCAAGATGACAGTGCCCCACACAGACAAACGGAACCAGGAACAGTGGCACATGGTGTCCAAGAAGAAGCAGAAGGTCATTAAAATGCTCCTGATCGTGGCCCTGCTTTTTATTCTCTCCTGGCTGCCTCTGTGGACCCTGATGATGCTCTCAGACTACACTGACCTGTCTCCAAATGAACTGCGGGTCATCAACATCTACATCTACCCTTTTGCACACTGGCTGGCCTTTTGCAACAGCAGCATCAATCCCATTATTTATGGTTTCTTCAATGAGAATTTTCACCGTGCTTTCCAAGATGCTTTTCACCTCCAGCTCTGCCAAAAAAGAGCAAAACCCAAGGAAACCTACACCCTAAGAGCTAAAGACAATGTGATTATAAATACATCTCATCAGTTAGCCCAGGGACCTACTGTTCAAAATTCACATGAGGAAAATTTGCCGTGTAGGAAAAGTGTTGAAAAACCCAAACAAGAATTGACGATGGAAGAATTAGGGGAAGCTATCCACAGCAATGAGATTTTAAAAGAGCTGGTATGATGATTTTAACTATACTGTGTGTTATATATAGAAATATTCTTGCTTTAGCTTTGTACTTCAATTGTTTCTGAGACTGTTCTAAAGAAAAAATGTACTGAAAGACCTCTATGAACAGAAATGAAAAAAAAGCAGTCTTATGTTCATATTCAATCTTATGGTATATAAAATATATAGATAGATACTCACATACAAATTTGCCTGGATAAAACCATTTTCTAGGAATAATTTTCAAAGCTTGACCTTTTCCATTTTAGCCTTTTGTATATGAGTCAACCATGTGTATTATGGGTATACCAATAAACATACACACACACCCATTTTCCCCAAATGGTGATAAATGGGCAATTCTTTGCATAAGAGTACATTTTGTCAATTCCATCTTTACTTTTGGAGTTGGAATTTTAGATTGCAGAATTATTTGTGCTTTTAAAATACACTTAGCTTTCTTAGAAATAAAAACTACAATAGCAAATAGACACTATTTCTTTGTGTTTAAAGGTTGATTTTTTTCTTTTAACGAATATAGTTAAAGTTGGTGAAATCATAACATTGTTGACTTTTTAATATTTTCATAAATAGGGGCGCCTGTGTGGCTCAGTGGTTAAACATCCTACTCTTGTCAAATATTTTTTATTATTTTTAGTTTTTGATTTCGGCTCAGGTCATGATCTCCGGGTCCTGGGATCCAGCCTGTGTTGGGCTCCCAGCTCAGCAGGAAGTCTGATTCTCCTTCTGTCTGCCCCTCCCCCTGCTCGTGCTCTCTCAAAATGAATAAATCTTGAAAAAAAAAATATTTTCATAAATAAAATTCATGCCCTAGCTGAACCCATGTTTCTTACAGAGATGACTCAGGACCCCAATTTGCCCCCCTCTCTGATAGAATCTCTGACATAAAGAAGCAAATCCTTGAAGATTGCAGCAGTTGGCAGAAGAATGACAACTCTCCTCTCTAGTGCTTAGTCAAAGATGTTCAACAATCATTAAAAGACTCCCATAAAGTCTGTACAGAACAGGACCAATTATTCCAGATTTCCTGCTGGGCACAGCATTTAAGCCTGGCACTCTTACTGAATTTATAAGTTAGTACCACTGTTAAAAAGAGACTTGCAAACCCTTGGATTCTGCTATGTTTCAATTATGTAATGATAACAGCTGTAAATGCTAGCTTTTACTCTAGGGTGAGATTAGTCCCTAGAAAATTTGAAAATATAATAGTTTGGCAAACAAAAATAAATCTCTTGGTTTAGACCTATTGTGTTTTTCCAGTCATTTATGTGGTTCAAGCTAAAAGTCTTTCAACATTATAGGCCTTTGAGAAAATAACTGTTGAGTTTTCAACTGAATTGAGCTATGCAATATCTGAATATACACATGTTATTTCCTGCAACCAGGAAGGGCAACTTCTGAAGTTTATGTATAGAATTTGATCTTATATTCCTTTGCCCTCATTTACTAAAATACTATGGGCAGTAGATGTTGAAGACTATTTTGTTAGACTATTTTCTGATGGGCATCCTCACATTCTACCAGCACCTCAAACTCATAACTAAACCCCACACCCTTACCTGTCATCAACCTACCTTTTATCCACTTTAACCCCCTTTCACATGTGTGTTTCCACCAACAGTCTGCTTATGACCGTGCAGGTATTCTCTAAGGTGATATATTTTCTTCTTTTTTTTTAAATTTTTTTTTTAAGATTTTATTTATTTATTTGACAGAGAGAGAGACACAGCGAGAGAGGAATACAAGCAGGGGGAGTGGGAGAGGGAGAAGCAGTCTTCCTGCCCAGCAGGGAGCCCGATGTGGGCCTCGATCCCAGGACCCTGGGATCATGACCTGAGCCAAAGGCAGATGCTTAACGACTGAGCCACCCAGGTGTCCCGGTGATATATTTTCTTTACCATGCTCATTTTCTTGAGTCCTCACAAGCAGAGTTGTTAATATCCATATTTTTACTAACAGCCTGTTCAAGACAACCTAAGCCACAGAGTATTGTTTCCAGACCTTTAGACCCAATGGAATTTGCCTGACTGGATTTCAAAATTTCTTGGGATTGGTGAATCCTTTTTTCTTCCATGTTCTCCCTTTTTGAACAGATATGCCATATAACTGTTACTCTATGCTTGTACCACCATTGTGTTTTGGGAGCAAATAACCTGCTTCTTTAGTTTTAGAGGTCCATAGATGGACAGAAATTGTGCCACTAAATTTGTGGTATTCTTTCTTATAGTTAATTCTTTGGTACATTCAAAGTGTATTTTTCATAAGAGAAAAATATAAATTTTTTTATAGTGTTTAAGCCGTTTTTCCATTCAATCATCTCTCTGCCTGGTTTGTGCTCTAGCTCATTAAGGGATTCTAGACAGAGAATGCCCTCCCTTCTAGGTAGCAGCCAGCTCTACTGGATTGGTTGCCTGTGCTACTCCCTTGCTTAGGGACTGTGCTGTGATGCATTGCCTCCCTCTGGGTAGGAAGTTTGGGGGAGGGGGGCAGGGAAATGGCCTTTGAATTATACCATGCACAGATTAAACACAAGTTCAATTCAGCAAACAAATTCATAAAATAAGAAAAATCCAGCTTTGATGAACTTGTACTCCGAAGAACATAAAAAGCTATATGAATTTCAGTATAGATATGTTTTATGTTTCAGTTTCTAATCACAACATGGAACAAGGATCAGCATGGTCAGTGGTTAAGGCCAGCATGGCACAAAGGCAGTATGTGTGGTAGTTAGGATGACAGATATTAGAGAAGGGCAGACAGGTTCAAATCAAGGATCCTCTGCTTGTTACCAACTGCATGAGTATGTGCAAATTACTTAATCCCTCTGTGTGCTGGTGTCTTCGTCTGTAAAATGGAGTGATAATAGTACCTGTTCATAAGGTTGTCCTTAAATGAGTTATATTACATAAAGCATTTGAAACAGTGCTTAGTCTTCAAATAATCATGTGTGTAATTTATGTACCAAATATTTAAGTGGAAAAAGTCAAATTTCTTACTGGATAAAAAAATAAAAGTAAAGGGATTTTCTTCACTTGATACATAATCCCTGAGTATTTGTGTATAAGCTTTTACTTATGTCACATACTGACTGACTTATAGAGGCTGACATATATATGTAACATATAAAGTGAAAATGGAAAAAAGTAAATGTAAGTGAACGTCTCAAGCCTGGAGGAAAGACAGTGGGCTAAAAATGGATAAGAAATATGCATCACTTCTCTGTACATAGCATATGTGTTTTCTCATGTATTTGTCTTCCTCTTTAAACTATGGGCTTTTGAGGGTGAAGAAGCAGCTTTTTAATCTTTGCATCTCTAGAGCTCAGCATGTTGTCCTGAACATGCAGGTGAATAATAACTGATTTTAAGTAAATTGAATATCAGAACAAGTATTCTTATGCATTTGTTACTCTACCATCTTCATTAGGATAGAACATTATGATCTGTAACTGTGAATTATAATAAAATAAAACATTTCCCTGATAAGAACTATTGTTTTTCAATTAAATATTTCTCATAAACAAATACATTACTGAAGGACTCAGAACAGTACTTTTGATTTTACTGTAAAATCCAAAGTGTAATGATGAGTAAAATTTCAGATAAAGAACTTTGCCAGGAATTTTATTACTAGTTTTTTAAATAAGTTATTTAATTTCTGAAAATATATTTTAAAAATTTTAGAGTCTGACTTCTGAGTAAGATGGTGGAGTAGGAGGATCCCAAGCTTACCTAATCCCATGGATATACCTAGATAACACCCACATCCATGTAAATAACCCAGAAAACAACCCAAAGACTGGCAGAACAGACTCTCTGTACCTAAATGTAGAGAAGTAGGCCACATCGAAAAAGGTAGGAAGGAACACCACAGGCATGAGAAAGGGAGAGGAGCAGACCTCACATCAGCCACCCCAGGCACAGAGGACCCACACAGGAAGACGAATCCCCACGTTTGGCTTTGAAACCAGAGGGGCTTAACTTTTTGAGTTCTTACAGTCAGTGGGGCTTAACAATTAGAAGCTTAAAAATAGTGGACTCCCCTCTGGGAGAGCTGGAGGGCGATAGGAAACTGAATCCCTGTCCTTAAAGAGACAGCGTAACAAACATCCCCACTGATATATAGCATAGAAACAGAAGTTTGAAAAACACCTATGGTATATGGGAAAAAGATTTGTTTACTAATCTCAGAGTATGTGTTAGAGGGACAGGGATCTTTAGGAGACTTTAAGAACAGAACTGCTGACAGGTGCTATTTCCCTCACTCACCTCAGCACACCCAGTCCCTGTGCTCTTCCCCAGCCTGCCCCCTCCAGCTGGGCCTCACCAGTTCTCCAAAACAACTACAGATCCCTCCCACAGCAGACCAGGACACACCTTGCTAAAACCACACAGCTGGCCCCACACCGTCTTGTAAGCCTGACTCCTCCAACCCACCATCAGCAAGAGTCCATCTAAAGCATGGCATTGTGCAAGCAACACCTAGAGGGGCTGGCACCAGTCCAAAGTGACTCCTACCCAGGGAGAGGAAGAAAACCACACACAAAACTTTGGGTCCCAGACATTTGGTCTGATTGCAGTCCCTGCCAACCAACAAAAGCTTCTCAGGGCACAACACAGGGAGAGTGCCCTGCAGACTGGTGTGACCCCAGCTCTGACAAACCCTGCTCTGACCCAACTCAAGCCTAAGGCAGCCCAGGTGGCCCACCAATACCACAGGGACCAAACTGCCCACAACAGACAAAGAGAACTACTGTGGACAATTGGACTGAAGACTAATTCAGCTTAGTCATAACAGTAGGGCATACACACAGCACACAGAGGAGACACCCCTGAAGCACCAGGTTCCAGTGACTAGGGGGCACTGCACTGCCAGGCACTATAGGGCCTCTTCTTCATATGGCCACTACTTTCAAGAGCAGGAGATATAGGTGACTTTACTAACACACAGAAACAGACACAGAGAGTTAGACAAAATGAGGAGACAGAGGAATAGGTCCCAAATGAAATAACAGGACAAAATCACAGCAAGAGAGCTAAATGAAATGGACATAATGTGCCTGATAGAGAATTTAAAGTAATGGTCATAAATATAAACAATGGACTTGAGAAAAGAGTGGAGGACCTCAGTGAGACCCTCAACAAAGAGAAAACATAAAAAGGAACCAATTAGAGATGAGAATTCAATAAGTGAAATTAAAAATACATGAGAGAATAAATAGTAGACTACAGGAAGCAGAATGGATCAGCAACCTGGAGAATAAGGTAATGGAAATCAAGCTGAACAGGAGAAAGAAAAAATAATAATAAAAAATGAAAATAGACTAAGGGAACTCAGTGACACCATCAAGCATAATAACATTTGAATTATAGAGATCCCAGAAGGAGGAGGGAGAGAAGGGGGGGGGGGGCATAAAATTTATTTGAAGAAATAATAGCTGAAAACTTCCCAAATCTGAGGAAGGAAACAGAAATCCAGATTCAGGAGACACAGAGAGTCCCCAAAAAAATCAACCCAGGGAGGTGCACACCAAGACATACAGTAATTAAAATAGCAAAAAGTAGTGATAAAGAATTCCAAAAGCAACAAGAGAAAACAGTTACATACAAGGGAAACCCCATAAGGCTATCAGCTGATTTTTCAGCAGAAACTTTGCAGACCAGAATAGAGTGACATGATATATTCAAAGTGGTGAAAGAAAAAGCCTAGAAGCAAGAATACTCCATCAATCAAGGTTATCATTAAGTATACAAGAAGAGATGAAGAGTTTCCCAGAAAAATATAAGATAAAGGAATTCAGCAGCACTAAACAAGCCTCACAAGAAATGTTAAATGGGATTCTTTGAGTGGAAAGGAAAGACCATAAGCAGGAATAAGAAAAGGACACACAGGGGTAAAATTAAGTATACCTATAAAAAAGGAATCACAAAGTAAAATGATGTAAAGTATGACACTATATATCTAAAATGTGGGGAGGAAAAAGAAGTAAAAATTTAGTACTTTTAGAATGAGTTCAAACTTAATGATTTAAATGACTGCTATATGCATAAGATGTTATATATAAACATAGTAAGCACACACACACACACACACAAAACCCCCAGAAATATGCAAAAAATAAAGAGAAAGGAATACAAGTATAACACTAAAGAAAGCCAGCAAACCATGAGAGAGAGCAAGAAAACAAAGGAAAGAGAACTGCAAAAAACAATCATAAAACAAGTAACAAAATGGCAATAAGTACATATCTATCAATAATTACTTTGAATGTAAACAGACTAAATACTCCAATCAAAAGACATATGGTGACAGAATGGGTAACAAAAAAAGCAAGACCCATCCATATGCTACCTACAAGAAACTCACTTCAGACCTAAAGACACATGCAGATTGAAAGTGAAGGAATAGAAAAGCATTTATCATGCAAATGGAAGTGAAAAGAAAGCTGGGATAGCAGTACTTACATCAGAAAAAGACTTTGAAACAAAGACTATCACAAGAGACAAAGGACACTACATAATCATAAAGGAAACAACGAACAAAAAGATATAACAATTGTAAATATTCATGCACCCAACATGGAAGCACCTAAATACATAAAGCAACTACTTAGAAACATAAAGGAAGAAATTGATAGTAATACAATAATAGTAGGGGACTGTCACACCCCACTTACATCAATGAATAGATTACCCAAACAGAAAATCAACAACTAAACAGTGGTTTTGAATGACACATTGGACCAGACAGACTTAACAGGTACATTCAGATCATTCCATCATAAAACAGCAGAATACACATTCTTTTTAAGTTCACATGGGACATTTTCCAGAACAGATTATATGTTAGGCCACAAAATAAGTTGGCAAATACAAAAAGATTGAAGTTTTTTTCTGACCACAGTGCTATGAAACTATAAATCAACCAAAATAAAGTCTGGAAAGAACACAAATACATGGAGGTAAATAACATTCTACTAAACAAGAAATGGGTCAACCAAGAAATCAAAGAGGAAATCAAAAAATACCTGGTGACAAATGAAAATGAAAAAACAATGGTCCAAAATGTGGGGGATGTAGCAAAAGGTATTCTAAGAGGGAAGTTTACAGCAATACAGGCTTACCTCAAGAAGCAAGCAAAAGGTCAAATAAATAACCTAACTTTAGACCTAAAGGAGCTAGAAAAAAACAAACAAAATGCAAAACCAGTAGAAGGAAGGAAATAATAAAGATGAGAGCAAAAGTAAACAAAATAGAAACAAAAAACCCACAACAAAACAGATCAAAATAGAAATAAAAAAACCCACAATGAAACCAGGAGCTGGTTCTTTGAACAGATCAGCAAAATTGATACACTTAGCCAGACTCATCAAAAACAAAAACAAAACAGAGACAGAGAGAGGACTCAACCAAATCAGAAATGAATGAGGAGAAATTACCACTGATACCACAGAAATATAAAGGATTTTAAGAGATTATGAAAAATTATATGCCAACAAAGTGGACAACCTAGAAGAAATGGATAAATATAGAAACATAACTTCCTAAAACTGACTCAGGAAGATACATAAAATTTGAACAAACCAATTACCAGCAATGAAATAAAATCAGTAATCAAAAAATTCCCAACAAACAAAAGCTCAGGACTAGATGGCTTTACAGGTGAATTCTATCAAACATTTAAAGAAAAGTTAATACTTATTTTTCTCAAACTATTACAAAAAATAAAAGAGGAAGGAAAGCTTCCAAATTCAACCTATGGGGCCAGCAGTATCCTGATACCAAAACCAGATAAAGACACTGCAAAAAATTGAACTACAGGCCAGTATCTCTCATGAACATAGATGTAAAAATCCTCAACAAAATACAAGCAAATTAAATCCAACAATATTTTAAAAATTCATTCACCCCAATCAAGTGGGATTTATTCCTGGGATGTGAGGATGGCTCAATATTCACAAATCAATCAGCATGATACCTCACATCAACAAGGAAAGGAAAAAAACATGATTATTTTGATAGAGGCAGAAAAAGCATTTGACAAGTACAATATCCATTCATGACAAAAATCCTCAATAAAATAGGTTTAGAGGAAAACATACCTCAACATAATAAAGGCCATATATGAAAAACCCACAGTCACCATCATACTAAATGGTGAAAACCTGAGAACTTTCCCTCTAAGATCAGGTTCAGGACAAGGATGTCCACTCTCACCACTTTTATTCAACATAGTATTAGAAGCCCTAGCCACAGCCATCAGACAAAAGAGATAAAAGGCATCCAAATTGGTAAGGAAGAAGTCAAACTTGCCTTATTTGCAGATGCATATTATATTTAGGAAACCCTAAAGACTCCATTAAAAACTACTAGGGGACACCTGGGTGGCTCAGTCGGTTAAGCGTCTGCCTTCGGCTCAGGTCATGATCCCAGAGTCCTGGGATCGAGTCCCGCATCGGGCTCTCTGCTCCACGGGGAGCCTGCTTCTCCCTCTGCCTCTGTCTCTCATGAATCAATAAATAAAATCTTTAAAAAAAAAAAAAAAAAAAAAACTACTAGAACTGAAAAATGAATTCAGTAAGGATACAAAATCAATATAGAGAAATCTGTTATGTTTCTATATACTAATAATGAAGTAGCAGAAAGGAAATTAAGAAAATATCACTAATTATAATTGCACAAAAAATAATAAAATACCTAGGAATACACTTCACCAAGGATGTGAAAGACTTATACTCTAAAAACTATAAAACACTATGAAAGAAATTGAGGATGACACAAACAGAAAGGTATTCCATGTTCACAGATTGGAAGAACAAATAGTGTTAAAATGTCCACACTACCCAAAGCAATCTACACATTTAATGAAATTCCTATCAAAATAGCAATAGCGTGTTTCACAAAACTAAAACAAATAATCCTAAAATTAGTGTGGAGGCACAAAAGACCCTAAATAGCCAAAGCAATCTTGAAAAAGAAAAAACATAACTGGAGCTTTTATGGTCTCAGATTTCTAGTTTTATTACAGAGCTATAGTATTCAAAACATTATCATACTGGCACAAAAATAGACACATAGATCAACAGAATAGAAAGCCTAGAAATAAACCCACAATTATGTGGTCAATTAATCTTTGACAAAAGAGGTAAGAATATGCAATGGGAAAAAGACCACCTCTGTAACAAATGGTGTTGGGAAAACTGGACAGCCACAAGCAAAAGAATAAAAATGAACCACTTTCTTATACCATACAAACAAAAAAACCCTCAAAATAGATTAAAGACCTAAATGTGAGACCTGAAACCATAAAATCCTAGAAAAGATCACAGGCAATAATTTCTCTTACATCAGCCATAGCAACATTTTTCTAGATATGTCTCCTGAGGTAAGGGAAGCAAAAGCAAAAATAAACTATTGGGGCTACATCAAAATAAAAAGCTTCTGCACAGCAAAGGAAATAATCAACAAAACTAAAAGACAACTTACTAAATAGGAGAAGATATTTGCAAATGACATATCCAATAAGGGATTAGTATCCAAAATGTATAAAGAACTGCTACAACTCAACACCAAAAAGCCAAATAATCTGATTTGAAAAGGGCAGAAGACATGAACATTTCTCCAAAGAAGACATAGAGGCCAACAAACACATGAAAAGATGCTCAATATCACTCATCATCAGGAAATCATCAAAACTACAATGAGATACCTCACATCTGTCAGAATGGCTAAAATCAACAAGACAAGAAACAAGTGTTGGCAAGGATGTGGGGAAAAAGGAACCCTCATGCACTGTTGGTGGGAATGCAAATTGGTGCAGCCACCATGGAAGACAGTATGGAGATTCTTCAAAAAATTAAAAACAGAACTACCATATGATCCAGTAATTCTATTACTGGGTATTTACCCAAAGAAAATGAAAACACTAATTCAAAGAGATAGGTGCACCCCTGTGTTTACTGCAACATTATTTACAATAGCCAAATTATGGAAGCAACCCAATGTTCATCCACAGACGGATGGATAAAGAAGTGGTGTATATATATATACACAATGGAATATTCCTCAGCCATAAAAAAGAATGAAATCTTGCCATTTGCAACAACAGAGATGGATCTAGAGGGTATAATGCTAAGCGAAATAAATCAGCCAGAGAAAGACAAATACCGTATGATTTCTTTCATGTGTTGAATTTAAGAAACAAAATGAAAAAAAGGAGTCAAACAAAAATATAGACTCTATTATAGAGAACAAACTAGTGGTTGCTAGAGGAGAGGTAAGTGGGGGGGATGGGTGAAAAAGGTGGAGGGGATGAAGCGTACACTTATCTTGATGAGCACTGAGTAACGTATAGAATTGTTGAATCACTATTTTGTACATATGAAATCAGTGTAACTATCAGAGAAGTTATTGTTTATCCCCATTCTTACAGGTATAAAAACTGGAACTTAGAGACATCAAGTAACTTACCTAAAATTGTACAGCCAAACTCAAAGTAAGCTCTGAATGGGATATAGGTCCATGTTTTCCAAAGCCTATGCTCTTTTACCAGCTAATACTTCCAAATGGAGCTTCCTTAAATGTTCCAACATCATAAATATTTCTTACCTCTCAGTATTTCTTATAAATACCTAGTAGCAGCAGAGTAACCAGAAAGATGTGTTTTCTCACCGAAATTGCAGGGGAGAGAACACAATGATAAACAATGCATAATTAATCTCAGACGAATCCGATATTTTACTTAGAATACATTTTTTAGGCCATTTTTTTCCATATAGCAATTTTACCTCTGACAAAGACTACTAAGAGAATAAAGAAATAAAAACAAAAGAAAGTGAAAACACTAATTCAAAAAGATAGATGTACACCTATGTTTACTGCAGCATTATTTACAATAGCCAAGATATGGAAGCAGCCCAAGTGTCCATTGACAGATGAAAGGATAAAGAAGCAGTATGTGTGTCTGTGTGTGTATTTATGTATGTATATGTATATACATACACACACACAATGAAATACTATTCAGCCATAAAAATCTTGCCATTTACAACAACATGGATGGATCTAGAGTGTATAATGCTAGTCCGTCAAAGAAAGACAAATACCATGTGATTTCACTCATATATGGAATTTAAGAAACAAAACAAAACAAAAAAGAGATAAACAAAAGAACAGACTCTTCACTATAGAGAATAAACTGGTGGTTACCAGAGGGGAGGTGAAGGGGGATGGGTGAAATAGGTGAAGGGGATTAAGAGTACACTCATCAAGATGAGCACTGAGTAATGCATAGAATTGTTCAATCACTATACTGTACACCTGAAACTAATATAACACTGTACATTAATTGGAATTTAAAAATTTTAAAAATGGGTTTTCTATCAAAAGAAAGCTGATACAAAACTAAAATTTGTTTATGTTAGAAAATGTTTTAGGATTATTGGTCTTTTTTTTTAAGATTTTATTTATTTATTTGAGAGAGAGAGAGAGAGAGAACAGAGGGAGAGTAAGAGGGAGAAGCAGACTCCCTGCTGAGCAAGAAGCCTGACACGGGACTTGATTGCAGGACCCTGAGATCACAACCAGAGCCAAAGGCAGAGGGTCAACCGACTGAGCCACCCAGGTGCCCCCTAGGATTATTGGTCTTTTTTATAGGAAATTATAAGCAAACGTTTTTCTTTACCTTCTATATAACCTACCTGGAAAAACAAAGATTCTGTTTTGTCTTTATCAGGCCTTTGATTATTTACTGGAAAAAAAACTGAATCTATTCAATATTAGAAGAACTAAGACTTTTTAACAACTAGTTAACTTTCTGAATTTACCTATGATGTCTTTAAATGCCACTTTGGTTAAATGGATAACTAAGTATTATTTTCATAATGACCAGTGATCCTATTTAATCAAATGTCCAGATCTTTTGGTATTTGTTGATACACTTCCCAAAATCAAATTCTGACATAAAGTCTTATAACCTCAAAAAGGGTCCCTGGAACAAGTCAAAGGATTTGTTCTCCTCATAAAAGAGAGATACTAAATAGATGTATTTGATATGTTAAATTACATGGGAAACATTGTCAAATAATTGATGCTAAACCTTCTTAGATTATATTTGTAGAAATAAATATTAAAATAAGCATTCTAGAAATTGTAGGGAACTCCTAAAAATCTGATCTGTCCTGGTATGTTATCCCTTATAATTCTAGTTATTATCCTGAAGTGCTGTATGTCAGAGAAATAACCAAATTTCCTTGTCAATTGCATATTTAAACATTGTGAAAAAAATAAAAAACCCTTTTCAGAATTCTTGTTTGCTGGTTAATCTCCTAAAGTAAAAATAACGTTATTGCTCATTCAAGGCAGTTTGGTGTAAAGGGCATAGACTGGATTTGTAGGCCCTGAGATTTTTAACTCTGCAACTTGCCACCTGTATAATTACGGAAAATTTGCTAAGCTATTCTATGACTTATTTTCCTTATTGATGAAAGAGAAAAAACACATTTATCACATTATTTATAGCAAATAACACAGGATTTCATATATATAGAAAACTGTGGCTATTACCAGTATAAGCAGCAATTAATTTCCAGATATTTGAGTTTGAATGTACATAAGTAACAACTTATTATTTAAGCCCAAGGACCAGAGATATTAGTGCAAAGATAGTCTATCAATATTTAAAAGACTTAAGTAGGCTTACTGGAACATAAGTAAATGTTTTCCAATCTTAAGTACTTAAAATCGATCATGTTCCGATTACAGCGTATCTCATCTTGTAATGTTCAAAAAAATTTATCTTTCTTTTTATGAAATTTCAGTTTTTCTGAAGGAAATGATGCTTTGTATGTTCAGATTTTTTTTTTTTTTGGACTGATTGTATTGCACTCTGTTATTACTCATGAATAATAGGAAGTGTATGTGCCATTAGATAAATATTCCAAAGCACTCTTTATGAAGACAATTTTGAGGGAGGCTGGATAATTACAAGTCATCTCCAAGTTTTATTACTCTAGCAGACATATTACTGTGTAAGCATTTTAATATAAATTTTAAGTTATGGAAGTAAAATTTACACCAAACTACCAGAAATAAAGCCACATGAATTACTCTAATTCTGTGATTTAAAAATTCTAAAAACAAATACCCAGTCTCTTGAAGGGACAAATAAAACTGCAGATCCTGAGAAAATATTTTCTAATTTTAAGGATATACAATTTTTTCCCCTCAGAGAGTCATGGAATATAGGAATCCGAAGGAAGCTTAGACAGCAAGTATGTCCTTATAACTCCAAAAAATTTCACTCAGTCTTAAAAACATCCAAGCTGGTGTAAAATAGTTTACTAGCCTGAATCTCAGAGCTAAAACACCTGTATCCTTTGGGAGAAAAAGGTTTTATTTTGAAGAAGAGTAAAGCAAAAAGAAAAGATAAATTCTATAGAAGAGGGAAGACAGAAACAGAGAGAGGATAATGTAGAAACATTCCCCTCAAGAGAAATTTAGAAAGCTAAGGATTTCCTTGACTATAATTAAGGCTTTGCATATGGAGCACCTGTTCCTGGGATTGCAGAGTAAGTTGCAGAGCAGACAGTCTTCAGTTAGGCACTGGGAGTCCACTTCCTCAGCCCTGGATCTATTATCTCTGCATCTTTAGCCTGCTAGTCGCCCCTTTTATGGGGATAGAGCCTTACGCAGCTGAGTTGACTAGTCTTGTCTTGTCCATTCTAAGGTACTGCTCCCCCTCTAGCTGGGCTGCATGGAAGAAGTCTCTAGTTCCGGGAAGGACAGCAGGAGAAAAGTTCAGGGCCATTGTCTAACTCTGGGTTGGAAATCCCACTCGTTTCTCTATTCCTGTCGTCAAGAGTCCTTGAAAACAATGAATAAATGGAGGTTGGTCCTTAGCAATGACATATACTAGCTGTGTGATTTCTTCCTTCTCCTGCCATTAGTCAGCTGCCTAATGATCACTGTGAATTAATTAAGTAAATAAACACTCTGATCACCTAATATGTGTGAGGAACTATATCAGATTCTGGAGATTAAAAAATACAGAAAGCACAGAGCTGTCTCCAGGCAGCTCAGAGTTTAGTGGATCTCAGAAGATAGGCATGCTGTATCTTCTGGTATAATAGCTGTAGGGCAATAGGGGAAAATAACAACCCAGAGAAGGTAGAGCCCAGAATGTCCAGCTCAGCCTGAAGGAGATAAAGACATTTGCATTGAAGGAGTGACATTGAAGGAGTGACATTGAACCCAACGCTCAGAAGTGCAGAGTGGCAGAAGTGGCAGAGGGGTAAACAGGCATAACAGCATTGAGTTGGACATAGGACGGCTGGAAAGGAACCTGGTATGTTCAGGCGAGAAGGAAATTGTGGCAGGAAGACGGAGCAATTAGTGTGAGAAAGGACACTGGAACCAGATTCAAATGGTCTTCTATAACCAGTAAGACCTATAATAGGTCTTCCTAGTAGAGTCTCTTCTTCCTCCTTGTTTTCTTCTTATTTTCATACATTGCATCTTTGGTTTTCCTCCAACCTTCTTTCCTTTTCTTCATCTTGAGATCTTTTCAGAGAAAAGCATGGCTACATTTAATCACAGCACTGTTTGCTTTTGGCCTTCTCACAGAACGGATTTGATTAAGTAAAAATACACTTGCTGGGATGCCTGGGTGGCTCAGTCGTTAAGCATCTGCCATCGGCTCAGGTCATGATCCCAGAGTCCTGGGATCAAGCCCCACGTCGGGCTCCCTGTTCAGTGGGGAGTCTGCTTTCCCTCTGCCTGCCACTCCCCCTGCTTGTGCTCTCTCTGCCTCTCTTTCAAATAAATAAATAAAATCTTTAAAAAAAAAATACAGTTGCTGCCTTTGCACAGCCGTTGGCAATAAACCTCAACTGGAGCATGTGCTGTATTTGGCTCTGCGGCGGCTGGTCACTGCGGTCTGAACCAATTGAGGACAGTTAAACAAAAGATATTTCATCAATGAGCTGAGCTCAAATAAGAGAAACCATACTGGTTTTCCTGATGCCCTCCAGACTCGGTCTGTGGACTCCTCCTTCCCTGGGCTTCGACAGGGTCTCTACGGCAGGTCCCACAGCCTTCCTGGTCATTCTCAGTTAGTAAATAACCTATGTTTCTGGGCATTAAAATTTTAATCCAATGAAGTACAATTTAAAAACCCTCATAAATGGCTCCCCTTGTAGCTCATGTGCACTCAAGGCAGAGAAATATATACCGAGCAGCAGAGGCCTCTTCATTTCTCCTTTCCTCTCCTGCCAGTGGCTGTTTGCGGCTCCTTCAGGTTCATTGAGCCTGGAGAAATGGCCACGTTAGTGATGGAGAAGAGGTTGGGAAACAGAACATGTCCTACTTGATGGGCGAGAATTTCTTCCAGCGATCTGGTTTTATGTGCCTTGTGTGTGACAGCCATAGTTAGCGAGGAGCTAATTCATTGTCACCTAGAATATACATGACCATCCCCTAGCTGCAGGCTGGCCTCGTCCCACTGGCCACTTTTACACTCGGTTTCCGCATTCGGTCCTGCATACCTAGTCTCCCTCATACTGGGGTCGCTTGGTAGGACTGCTCCGGGCAGGGAGGGGTCCTCTTCGGCATGACGCTACTCAAGAGATATGTGTTGAATCAAATGGAAACAGCTTTCATACAAAACTTGCTGTTACAAACCTATGTTTATGGACCAAAAGGGCATTTTGAGAAGAAAAAATATCCATGCTCCTGCCTTCAGGAATTTATGCTTGCTGTTCTCTTTGCTTCTAAGTCTCTTCCTTAGAACTGCATGGCTTGCTCCCTTACCTTTTAAGAAATAGTCCCACTTAGAGCAGGTTTTCCCTGGAAGACATCAAAGATGAATTCTAGGTTTCATTATGGCTATCCTAACCAGCTAAAGTTACTAAAGCACTAGGAGCTTGGAGGGATCCTGGTACGCCAGACTTTGACTGGACCTAATTGAAGGCCCTTTCCCAACCAATGGCCTGTGGACATATTCCCTCCTCTCCAGAGTAATAGTTTTCAATCTTCTACTAGCATGTCCATCACGACGGTCCTGTGGTAGAACCATAATAAGGAGCACTCGACAGATACTGGTTGAACAAATAACTGAAACAGTGTAAACCAAGTTTTCCCTTGTACCCACAAATGTCAAGTGTTTTCATGACAGGTTGTAATTCAAAGAGTAAATTAGGAAGGAAAGGGGCGCCTGGGTGGCTCAGTCATTAAGCATCTGCCTTCAGCTCAGGTCATGATCCCAGGGTCCTGGGATCGAGCCCCACATTGGGCTCTCTGTTCGGCGGGAAGCCTGCTTCTCCCTCTCCCACTCCCCCTGCTTGTGTTCCCTCTCTCGCTGTCTCTCTGTCAAATAAATAAATAAAAATCTTTAAAAAAAATAAAAAAAAATTGGGAAGGAAAATAATGATGTTGATTTTAAATTAGATTGCGAAAAGTGTTTACAAATTTTTGACAGATTTTGTGATGATGTAGATATTCTCTTTGATACCGTTATCATGCAAGAAGCAAAATAAAGCTTTCCAAAGAATCATACAAGTAACCCAATTTACTATTTACCGCTACAATTTGATGAAATGAAAAGGTACAAATTTGTACTAAAACACTAAAAGGGATCTTTGTTTTAAAATATTGTACTTAGCAGAGAATCTGTAACAGAACAAGCTGAGCTAATTTACATTGGCAATTATGTTGAATCTAGTTCATTCAAAATTATACACAGAGCTCTGTGTGTATATTTGCATACATGTGTTTTTCTGTAAAATTCCCAAATGTCTACTGGTGTCTCAGCTTGAGGAAAACATTTTCAAAAGAGATATCAAAACTTCCCAGGTTGAAAAAAATCTATTGGTTTTAGGCTTTAATGTGAGCTTACCACGTTTGCTTTCTGACTTCCATCCAAATATCTACAACCCCCCTTTTGAAAACACATTTTTGATCAGTCCATTCTCCTACTTAATGATTAATGATAATTTCCCCAGCATCTACACAATAAAGCCCAAGGTCTGAACACATTCAAATGTACAAGGCAACTCTCAATCCATCAGTAACCTACTCTGCAAAGCTCACCTCTTACTATTTCTTGCTATGTACCAGATTAGCCTAGCCCCAAAGCCTACAAACTTTTTTCTCACATGCCTGCATTTTTGCTCATGATGTGGTCTTTGTTAATAAATAAGCAAAAAATGATTTTAAAAAGTTTTAAAAAAATATTGGAACACATGAGAGCTGATAATTCTGTTAATAATCTCGCTATTTTATAGACGAAATTGAAAGGGTCAGAAAAGATCCTCCATGTACAATTACCATAGAATTTATCAATTTTACTGCCATTGACTGCTCTTGTCCAATTATCTAGAGGCAAACTTTCCACGTGCGCACTGCCCGTCATCCTTCTCACCCGTTCAAGGACTGTCTCTTGTGATCATCTGCCTCTCTCTCACACATCATAAATTCCCCACCTCATTCTTTGCTGGATTGTCTGGAGAATCAAACATACTGTATAATCTGCAATCCTTAAAAACACCACACACAAACTTTCTCCTGATTTCTCATCTCTTTGCAGGTCCCTCTGCTTCTCTTTACAGCAAAATCCTCAAGAGGTTTGTTAAAGTGAGTGTGTCTCCACTTTCTCTACTCATTCTCTGTGAGGATTACGTCAGTCAGTCTTTCACCTCCACCACTCCATCAAAAGTGCTCTAGCCAAGGTCCAGTCAAGGTCACCACTGACCACCATGTTGCTGCCCAATGGCCCACGATCAGGCCTTATTTATTATCAGTAGCATTACTGCCAGTTGATCATTCCTTCCTCCTGAAAACACTTTTTCTACTTAGCCTTTAATTATTACTCCCAAGGAGTTTATCTCCTCCCTTACTCGAAATACGTTCCCATTGTCCTTTCTGGCACTTCTCTCCTGTTAGAGACCAGGAACTCAATTTCTTTTTTCTTTTTTCTTTTTCTTTTCTGAGACTTCAATTTCATACGCCAGACAACAGAAAATTTACATAGCAGTTAAGAGCATTATATGGTAGACCTACGGGGGTGATGTAATTAGATGTGATTAGAAGATTATTCCATTTATTTCCATTTATATGGAAGTAACAGACAAAAGCCCAATCCAGGAAAAATGAAGAACTTTTTACTTGTTTTGAGACTGCTTTAACTGACATGGAGAGAGAAATACTTGAAAGCTTAAAGAGAGAAAAATCCCTAACACTGAGAGATTGAAAGGCAGTGGGAGGAAAAAACAGAATAATTTAAAATAATGGTTCTTTCGATAAGCTAATCCAATAGGGTTTGAAATATTTTTCGCTTTATACCTTTACATACATAAAACAATTGGGGCAAACGATTTGTAGGGGAAAATCCCACAATCAAGTAGAATCATAGTACCAAATTAAATGTGCCTTGGCTTACTGGGGTTTGTGGAAGAAACAGGTTGAAATGTTTCTTGTAGATGATGCTGCAGGCAAATTGGGTTGAAAGGGAAAGAAACATACTTTCATAGAAGCCCACGTTGCCTTTTCTTTAAAAAAATAAATGCACATTGGATATTGTTACTAGCGCTGTCATTTTCAGCAGGTGGTACGTCCCCTAGCTGTGTTGTCTGGGCTGTCTTCAATGAACACCTGCCAGAGCTCCCGGACAAGATATGAAAGGGCCTTAGCTACTCTTTCCTAGGTTTTCTGGGGGGAACGAATTAGAAGCTGTCCTGCATCAGTTCTCAATTTCGGGCATAGAGTGGAAGAGGTCAGCCTGACATAAAGTACTGCGTTACTGACAAAGGAGAAAGTGAAGATGGAAGGGCTTGGAGAAGGAGTGGGGTCACCTGTCAGTGCAGAGCGGAAGTCAGGTATGACTTTTGAAATACAGCCTAATAGGGGTATCGGGCAGTTTTCTAAAACCACTATTCATCTGTTTTATCGCATTTGCAAAGCATATTAAATCTGACATCTATTGATATCTCTGTCTCCAAGTTAGAGAATGAAAAAACAGACCTGCCTTTTCATCGTTCCCCATTGTTTCCAGAGACGGCAGTTTTCCGCTGACTCTCCCTTTTTTGTGAATCTGCATCTATTGAGTTCTGTTCGATTTCTGGTTCAGCCCTTGGCTCAGTATCCCTTTGCTTCCCTTCAAATATACAGCAGCATGGAAAAGGATTTCTTTTAGTTATAAGTGAGTATACTCTGGGCACACGTGCTTTGGATTTATGCCAACTTCTAACAGCAGCCTGATCATATCCTCCCCCTCAAAATCCAGTTCCATCTGAAGTCTTGGCTGAGAAATCCAGAAAGAAATGATCCTTCCATGTTTTGGGATTATGACAGCATGTTTTCTGAGCAGCAGATATACTGGATCCGTCATCTGCTGTCATCCCCTGTTTCCTAATGGTCCCGTGAGCTTTTCTTGTTTCCCTAGTGAAAATAAGTTTGATTTTATGCTTTTGTTTTAAATGCTTTTGGCTCTACCCCAAGCTGAACATACAGCAGGGACTCAACAGGTGCTGGGTTGAATTATGCATTCTGATTGATTTCAGAAGAGAATCTGGTAAAATCACAGAAATGCACACTTCTCTGTGTATATCCTCTCTGGGATGTTTTCTTCAGAGTGTCCTTGTATCTACTGCTGTGAAAGAGGGGAACTGAGAATTAGGGTTTCTGTGGCACAAAATTTTGAATTTTTCTAGGGTGAGGTTCAGTAGGTGTCATATAAGCACAAGAGGTTAAAAGGACTCTGATTTCACATAGAAAACATTGTACGGATATGAAGGACCTTGAAATTATGAGCTCAAAGTGGCAAAGTCAAAGGCTGCTCTGACTGGCAGGCCTGA
This sequence comes from Phoca vitulina, assembly GCF_004348235.1. Taxonomy (NCBI): domain Eukaryota; kingdom Metazoa; phylum Chordata; class Mammalia; order Carnivora; family Phocidae; genus Phoca; species Phoca vitulina. The sequence goes on from NW_022589706.1 coordinate 52,269,253, forward strand.
GCCAAGGGCTGCTCACGGAATTCAGTGTGGGGCATAAGAGAGCAAACTTGGGGCAAAGAGAGAGTGAGTTTTATTTGGGGCTCTCCAATCAAGGTCAATGCTGTATAACCTGTGTGCCAAGAAAGATTATAGATGAAGAGAGGAGTGAGAAAATTGGGCCGCCTCTTGATCATCCAGACTTATCCCAGTGCTCAAAATAAAGTAGACTGATATATGGGAACTGCTAGTTGCTGGCATATGATTCCTGCCAACTCCAGAACTTTATCTTTTGTCCTTGAGAATCTAATAAACCCCAAAGAACACTAATGTCAAGTAGATTTATGGTCTTACAGATTTATATGGACACATAAAGACAAATCCTTATGTCTACAGCATTTACCATTTCAAGGGAGGGAAAACCTGAATTTGATCTCTAAATAATTTTGCAATTAATTTGCTATTATTTAATATGCTTGGGAAGCCGATGTAACATGTAGCATGAAATAAGGATGTGTGATACATATTTTAAAAATTGAACATATTTTAAGTACTTAAAGTTTTTCGAGAAACAGTTCTGATTATCTTCCTTGTATCTCATAATGACATTAAAATTTTAATACAAAACATGCAAAAAGCAATAAATGTATAGCATTGCTGAGAACAGGAGATTGTAATCAGCATATCAAATACTTTTTGCAAGTATATGGAAAATGGGAAGTGGATAGAATCCCACTGATGGATAAACTACAAAAGAATACAGAACACACAGAGAGGAAGATTGCCGAGAACCGAGAAACATTTTTCCTGAACAAGCAAGGTTTTCCAGTTCTGACAACCTACTCCTCACCTTTCATGTCCTCTCCTTCTACCACCAAATACAGAGGCATTTGCCTATAGGCTGGATTATAACTGTAGTATGTATATGCTGCTGACAAAAACAGAAACATAAACTGTTTTAGTTATTAGTTTTAAATGTGTTGAAATAGGTCCTTTAAGATCAATGCCCTATAAATTCAAACATAAAATCAGATTTTTAAAAGAAACATAAAACTGATGGAATTGAGGTTTCCTAGCACATGCAATGACAACACGTCAAGGACCACAGAAGACAGACATAACTGTTTCTACTCTGTCCTGGATTCGCTACTACCTAGAAAGTCACTCGCACATCTTCTGAAACTATAGTTCCAAATGAATTATTCTGTGCATCAGCCGAAAACCCTTGTTTTCCCTTTTCTCCGAATATGAACATGAGCAAAGCCTATCACAGGCATCAAGGAGGACCACGTATGCTAAATCTTCCCTTGCGAATACCTTACGTTCTTTTGCTTATGGTACTTGCTTAAGTACGGCTTTGCTGTGTACTGCCCTATGGCTATACTGCGTGGTATTCTCAACCACTACAGGGGAGAATTACAGGAAGACCACGAGGCCATCTGTTTGCTCCTACTGTGCAGATCGAGGTCTTATTTTCTCCTCCCTGAGAGAATCAGGATAATTATAAATAATAGGAAAAATACTGCATACCATAATTTCTAATTAGTATACAAGCCTAGAGTGCTTACAACAGCTGGGAGACAGGGAAGGGCATGACAATATCTGTTTTGCTTTGTGCTCATTTGCTGAACTGTTAGGTATCCGCAGACAACATAGTCTTTTCATTCCCTGCTTTACCATTGGCTATATGCTTGGAGCCTTAGGAGTATTTTTGTGAATTGCTTCCATTACGTCTTTGATGTCTCATCTGTAAACAAACACCAATGTGCTAGGCATCTTAATGACACTAAAAGCAAAATTACCATGAGATAGTTTTATCCCATTTTATATTGTAAACTTAGCATGTGCTGTAACTTAGTATTGTCAGTAATTTTTTTTATTCTCAGAAACTTTATGGATTTGTTACTGAATATTTAATAAACTTAAGTACATAACATTTAATAAACTTAAGCGCCTCAAGTTTTTCATCTTTGAAATGACAAAAGGAGTGGTTTTTCTATTATTTTTTCAACTGAAATATCACACTGAGGTATAAAACAAACAACAAAAATGGAATTTCCCCATTGGAATGGAGATGAAGCTTCCGGCCTTGTCTGCACCCTCCCAAGTGTCCCTCTCAGGCCTCTGTGCTTTGGAAAGCACATCTGAAACCACCAGCCAGGTCATCTTTAAGTTTATTTTCAATTCTTAATATCCAGATGGTGTAAAAACAGGAAGCCCAGTGCCACAACTCACAAGGGATTATGCTATTTAATAGGAGAGAGATACATCATGTCCATAAAATTTGCACTTGGTGAACATTGATTAATAAAAGTGACATATTAGGAAAGCCATGTTTCAGTGTGAGATTAAAACCATTAAGAAGGAACCAAGAACTTCAAAAGCCTTTCTACTCAAAGTGTGGTCAGCAGAGCAGCATCACCTACTAGAAATGCAGGCTCTCAGGCCCTGCGCCACACATACTGATCAGAATCTGAATTTTAACAAGATAAGTAGCTGATTCATTTTATCTTAAGAGTTTGAGGTTAAGCAATACTAAAGTAGTGGCTCCCAGTGCTGGCTGCCCATTAGAATCACCTGGAGAATTTTAGAGAAACGCTGATAGTTGCTGACCATCCCCAGATACTCTTTTAGTTGGTCTGTAGTGGGACAGTGATAGTTTTACACAATTTCCAGATGACTTAACTATGCAGCCAGGAGTGAAAAACACCACTCTAAATAAACAACAGAATCCCCTACTCAAGAAAATCCAGGCAAAACCAAACAGCAGGCATGCTTCCATCCGGCCCCCAGAGGGGAGACCAGGCACTGTGATTAATGACTGAGACACTATTAAAAAGCATGCGTGTCACCTAAGTGATCTGACAAGCTTCAGTGGGACGTGTTCTGGCATTCTGAAGCAAGTTTCTGAAGATGTCAAAACTCCTCTGACAAACTGATGGCTGAGTCTTGTGGAGACAGAGATATAAAAACATTAACTATGAAAAGTGAAGAGATAGGTGACTAAGATAGTTTCAAAGGATCTTGATTTTCAGATCATAAACGATGAAAACAAACTTGGGCACGTGTGGTTAGCCATCTCACGAAGGATGAAACTTTTTTTTTTTTTTTTTTGGTTAAATAAGAGTTAATTTGTCCATGACTGATTCCTTCCAGGTTCTTTATTCAGAGAAGATGTTGGCCTCCAACAGAGCCTTATGGAAACCAGCCAGAGCCAAAACCTTAAGGCAATTAATTCAAGAATATCAAGGAGGCAGCTCAGGCCCCCTACCCACGATGCTATATAGCTAAAAATGCAAGACTTAAAGCATAGACCACTCATTACAATGCAAGAAGAGAGGCTCATGATCTTCCAAACAATGAATGTGAAGTGGCAAAATTGGCCTGGATCCTAACCCATGATTATGATACAGCAGCGGCTCTTGCTTCACTAATCATGAAGCTGAAGTTCCACATCATGACAAACAGAGTCTCTCTCCTGGAATCTGATGTCTGGTGTGACAAGATCCCTATGTACTATTCCAGAATTTTATGGGCAGCACTATTACCCACACACACCTCATACTGATACTCTCTCTGAGTCTGTCCCCACAAGTACCATTCGATAGGACTGGATGTGTGTGATTCCCAATGTTTTCTCAACAAATATGTTTGCTGGAGAACTGTGAAAATTATCAATAAAGATACAGAATGAAATTTGTAGGAAAGAGATGAAAATATCCAAAGAAAACTGGAAGATGGGTACCATGGAAACTGTGATGTTTAATTTTATGTATTAACTTGGCTGGGCCATGTGTCCAGATATATGATTAAACTTTATTGGGGACATCTCTGTGAGGCTGTTTTTGGATGAAATTATCAGCAGATGTTGAGTAAAGCAGATGCTCTCCATATTGTGGGTGGTCTTTACCCAATCAGTTGAAGTCCTGAACAGAACAAAAGACTGACTTCCTCCAAGCTAGAGAGAATTCTTGCTAGCAGATAGCTTGCATGGGTCTCCAGCCTGCCAGCCCACCCTGCAGATTTCAGATTTGCCAATTTCTATAATCATGTAATCACGTGGGCCAATTCCTTAAAATAAACACACACACACACACACACACACACACCCTAACACATACACACACACCCTATTGGTTCTGCTTCTCTGGAGAACCCTGACGAATACAGAGCAGGTACAACATAGGGGGAAAATGTTTTCAAACAATCCTAGTAGGAAACAAAGAGCCAAGTATCAGGAGCAATAATTTGGAATTTAAAGGTCTATATGCCAAGTCACACAATGTGGTGATAAACCTGAATTTGAAGTGTTTACTCCTAGTGACAAATAGGTCACTGGTATCACGGAGATGAGGACACTGAACTTAAAATGGCAATATGACATAGATCAAATATAGGTTATTTATAAGAAATCAATAAAATTATTCATATGCAACAATGGTTAAGAAGCAAAAATTCTAAAGAAGTAAAAAAAAAATGTTACTGTCTCTTCATCTATAACAAAATTAATTTGAGCCAGATAATTTCTTTTTTTTTTAGCCAGATAATTTCTAAACATGCTCTGAGAAGATAACATAAAGGATCAGATGGTCTATCCAGACACCTACAAATCAGATCTCCCCTTGTATCAGGCTTTACTGATAATTTCAAGGATACAAGCATTTGTGAGGCCCATGTGAAGCAGGAAACATCTGGAACCCCCAATGCAACATCTAGATATGCTATGGCCCCACACCATATGATGTGGGTGATCTCTTTGCTACATATTTCTCAGATATATTTTCGTTATTTGTCTTACAACAACTTCTGTCATACTTTATTACAGTTAGATTCCCTCTACAAAGGGTATTAATCATGACCATATTCCTTCACAAATCTTTTGATATTCTCTCTATAGCTCGATTATTTTTTTTCCTCCATCACCCAGAGTAATTAGAAATTTTTTACAAGTATTGTTGGAGACAGTTTATCAACTGTAATTTTTTTTAAAGATTTTGTTTATTTATTTGCCAGAGGGAGAGAGAGAGAGAGGGAAGGAGGGAGAGGGAGAGCACAAGCAGGGGGAGTGGCAGACAGAGGGAGAAGCAGGCTCCACTGAGCAAGGAGCCCCATGCGGGAGTGGCAGACAGAGGGAGAAGCAGGCTCCACTGAGCAAGGAGCCCCATGCGGGACTCGATCCCAGGGTCCTTGGGATCATGACCCGAGCGGAAGGCAGATGCTTAGATTGAGCCACCCAGGTGTCCCTCAACTGTAATTTTTTTTTTTTTAAAGATTTTATTTATTTATTTGAGAGAGAATGAGAGAGAGAGCACATGAGAGGGGGGAGGGTCAGAGGGAGAAGCAGACTCCCTGCCGAGCAGGGAGCCCGATGCGGGACTCTATCCTGGGACTCCAGGATCATGACCTGAGCCGAAGGCAGTCGCTTAACCAACTGAGCCACCCAGGCGCCCCTCAACTGTAATTTTTTAAATACTAAATTTAATGTCTGTTTCTGACTGTAGAGAGCAAGATGGGGTCACTTATGTCAAGCAGTGACGCAAGCAGCCAAGGGTGTTGAGCTAAGACCAGGTGTGGCACGGGCTGACAACACACCAGAACTGATAACCAGCAAAACCAGAGGAGGTCTGCAAAGGTCCAAGACTGATGAAACTCCCATAAAAAGGGAGGATTTTTGAGCAAACTGTTGGACTTTCTAGATGCTGACCCTTTTGTGTCTGATCACATCAAAAAGGCACCTGCTGTGGAAGGTTCTGCCCAGTGATCTCTGAGCAGAAGAGATCCTTCACTGCTTGAACATAATAAGCAGCAAGCGCTGACAGCTGACTCAGATCCAACCAAGACCTCATCTCGACTGTGTGCTCAGATTTGGTTCGTTAACTTCCTAGCCCTTGTTCTATCTTACTTGTTGTGTGACTTGTCGTGTGCTTTGCTTTGCGTGATGTGTAAGAAGCCAAGTTAAACTCACAGTGAAATGTCATTGAGTTTGAAATTCTGAACCTGCTTTACAATTATATTAACCTTGCTTAATGACTGAATAAAGCGGACATTGTGGAAAGACACAACTTGTGTGTGCACCTTCACAGTGTGCTCACGATACTGACCAATTAGCTTCTTTGAGTATTACATGAATTGGGTCTTCAAATCAACTTTCTTAAATGATATCTCTCCTTAGAAGAAAATTGTCCACACATGAATTTACCAAGCTTTTGTCACACTATAGAGCTGTGGCATAGAGATTGAAATAATACTTTATGTACCATACATCAGTTGAAAGTATCCATTCCTCCCCTAAAAAAACATTTTCCATGTATCCACATCTCTGGTGATTAGAATAGAGACCAGAGGTCAATGTTTGATAATCTGTTATTTTATGTTGCTTGTAGACATAACCATACCATTGATATCATTACATAGTTTTCTACTGATCCCAGCTACCAGATGTTTTTATGTAACGTTGCTTATTTACCCTTATGGACAATTTTGTCCCTTTATCTATCTTAACCACAAAGAAGGCAAATCTGTAGTGCTTGGGCCATTAGTTAAAAATCATAAAGGCATAACTGTCCAACGGTAACTGAACTAACCTGAGTTTGCTTCTTGGTGGGTTATAGATAGAGAGGATAGACGCCAGGAGGAGTGGTCACACAAAGGAAACTTGATTTGCAGCAAATAAGGAGATCACAGGGAATGACTTCCAAAGCTGTGCTGGGGTGAGAGGGTTCTTTTTATTTAGGATTTAGGATGAATACTCGGAAAGGGGACCTTTGTCCTGGCACCTAAAGGTGGGCATAAGGTTACTCAGACAAACTTAGAAAACATGCTGTATGTGCATCCTAGGTTATGTTAATGAAGTGTGTGTTCCTCCTAGGGTGGAGACTTTAACACTCTTATGAAATAGAGGTAACTGGGGCAAGGGGAAGGGGCTACAGGCATGCTCCAAGAGCAGGCATAGACTAGATGGGGTATGGGGCTCCTTATCTTGGGTAAGGAATGCAGGGTCTTGTTCACCTTTGAAATAGCACTGGGAGTTTTTACCATGGATTTGTTCTCTCTGATATGGTTAGGCTATTTCCTGGTCTGGTAGAGACTTTTATAGTTTTTGCATTCCCCATGTTCCCTTGAAATCCTTAACTACTGAGGTTTTTGCATTTCTTTGTAATTCTGACACCTCCTAAGAAGTTCTGCAAGTGGGCATGTAGGACAAAGCTCAGGGAAGGGATGGGGTGGGGGGGATGGGTAGCTGGGGGACTAAAATGACTTGTGTCACAAAGCTATGTCTGTCTTTGTCTGGGGACCCCTAACTCGGTTTACACAGAGATATCCTGCCCTGACTGGGCCTTACCATATAGCATTCTCATCAATGCACCCCCTAGCCTGGCTTTAATTGAAAATCTTTTTTCCTTCCTATGTAGGAAAAACCCAGATCTTCTCTGGGTGCTTCTTCCCTGTGAGTCTCCTTTACTCTCACTCTGCCAACTCAATTCTGACACCGTCTGCCCAGAGATGGGATCAGAACCCATGTTAAGGCTCAGTCCCACAAGACTGCTCTCCATCCTGCTCCCTCCCCCTCAGACTGGAGTTGAGAGCCTAAGTAATCACCTGAGCTTAAGACAACCAGCTACAGACTGGAGATTCCAACAATCTTAGGTTTGCTAGAGCCACTCACAGAACACAGGGAAAGAGTTACTTAAATTTCCAGTCTATTAAAGTGATGTGGGAAACAAAAGCAGAAGGAAATGTAGATTAAATTAAATATCCTTATAACGTGCAGGCCATTGACAAATCCTCGCAACAGACAGAGTATACATTCCTCCGGGAAGCTCCCAACTGTCTTAATGTTAATGCCTTGCTGGAGGGAAAAACAACCTTGGTTGGACAATAGCAAAGGCCTCCAGTATCCTGTGTCTTCTTTCACATATGAAAATCCTTTTGGAAGTTCCCTTATCTTTACTTCCCCCACCCCAAAGTATATAATCAGTTTCCCCTCACAATCTTGGGGCAGCAGCTCTTTCTGCCCACGGGTCCTGTCCCCGTGCTTTAGTAAAACCACCTTTTTTGCACCAAAGACATCTCCAGAATTCTTTCTTGGCCGTCGGCTTAGGACCCCACCAAACATACCAACATCCCAAAACTACATCAAAGGGATATGATAAAGGATACACATGCAGCCAGATGAAGAGATAAATGAGTAAGGTCAGGAAGGACCCTAAAAACAGGAGCTTCTGTCACCTGGAGTTGGGGTGAGTCATCCGCCTGGTGTGGATGTGTTCACCAACCTGGAAGTTCTCCAAATCCTGTCTTTTTGGATTTTTATGGAGGAGGCTTCATTATATAGGCATGATTGATGACATCATTGGCCATTAGCTATTGATTCAACTTCTAGCTCCTCTCCCCTCCCCAGAGGTTATGTGGGTGTAGTACTGAAAGTTCCAACCCTCTAATCACAGGGTGTGTGCCCTGCCAACCAGCCCCCAGCCTTAGGTTACCTAAGGGCTTTCCAAAAGTCACCATTAACATAACAAAAATACCTTGAATACTCTTATCACTGGAAATTCCAAGGGTTTTAGGAGTTGGGAACCAGGGACAGCGTTAAAAACCAATATATGTATATATATCTTTTCATAGATCACAATATCACACACTCCTAGATTGACCTTTAAAGACATAAGATTCCACAGTGTTCAGAATAGCCAATAGCCTGTCCGTGGGTGAGGGCACAAGCTATCTCCCAGCATTAAACTCACTTTATTTGTCCATTCACTTACAGCATTGATCATCAAAACTATGAGCCATCAGGCAGTCCTGTGTCACTACATTTATTCAGAAAATTATGATGGAATCTTTAGATAAAGCTTTTAAGTTCTTCTCTGGAGAATACCGTTCCAGCGATTTCCCTAGCATCAGCCGTTAGACATAGATTTGTTACTAATAAATTTTATGTAAACTATATTAATGTAGTAATAATGCTAACTATAATACTATTTATCTATGCCAATAAATAAGTAAATTACCTATCAATAACTAAATAAAAATATTAGTATTATCTCTTGCTCTGAGGTGCTCCCTCAGAAATTCCTGACTTCATTCCTTCCCCTGGTCAGGCACTCTTCACTTAGGAGCACCTCTTCCATTGGCTATGATCTCTAGTTTCCAGTGATAACAAGTCCTAACACAACCCCTCCCCTCAGTGCTCAGCCTTTTTGGTGCTGTTTAACTACAGAACCAGCTATTATCATTCTTACTAACGCTTCTCCTTGACTCTACTGAGGGCAGTTGTTGAATATACATTTGTACAAGATTTTAGCCATTAATCTCGGTAGTTCCTAACTGCAACTATTCTGACTTCTGACTTCAATACCACTGTCTGTAAAGTTTTTCTCTGCAATTGATTTATGTTCTGCATTTTCTATTTCTCTCTTTGTGTTCTAGCAGTGGAGTCTAAATTCTTCTTTGCTTGTGCTTATGAAGGAGTCTTTTATGTCAGAGGATTCCTCAAGGGTTTCGGGACTCTCCCACTATGTTCTTTAGTCATTAAAAAAAAAAAAAAAAAAAAAAAAAAGCAGGGGGAGAGAAATCTGTCCCACTGGAGGGATTTATAATTATTCAAAATGTAAATGACCTGCTGGTAGCCTCAGAAAGGAGAGAACAATGCTAAATTGATTCTTTGGCTTTGTTACAATCCTAGGCTTCACATGGCCACAAAACCTCACTAGACAATTTGTAATATTGCTAAACTGAGGTAAAATGTTATGGCACATGTTATCAGCGGTGGGCCACAGAGCCTTACAATCTAGGAGTCAGCCCATTTTGCAGATAAAATCACTTGCTACTATACAAAACAAATACAAAACCAGACAATTTCGGGCTGAGTACAGAATAGTAGACAGTGGAGTCCAGCTTTTGCAGAGTGAACAAAACCTCTGAATGAGCAATTAATTGCATGATTCTCTGGAGTCTCTGATTTTGTCCCTAGAATCTCAAGAGGCTTTTACACAATGAAATTGACTATAGCCTCTCCCCAGCTTTAGTAATTCCAATTTAAAACAAACAAACAAACAAACACCTGACTAACTTATCTCCAGGACAGTAAGAGCTGAAATCCAAAAGTTTGTCATAAAGATTAGAAGTTTATTTTTTCCTTGGGATAAAGCCAATTAGCTAACACCAATGGCTACCCTAATTACCAAGTAGATTTAGGATAAACACTGTGTGACATATGGTGCTATCAAGTCCTCTTACTTGAGGATTAGTTATTGCTCACCTGTGAACATGTATGTAATGGGTTGTGTGCCTGGCTGTATAAGAGGGTGAGATTTCTCTCTGTCTTTACAATCTCTGTAGTGAATTGCCTATAATGCACATCACATTCTGATTTAATGCTTATTCAGTAATAAAACTATCTTCTCTCTCTTCTATGATTTTGGAAAGGTTTTCTGGTTCGACAAGCGATTTTACTTTTAATTATGTTTCCCTAGTACATACAGTCTACTCCTACTGTTTCAGAACAAGTATTCACTTTGTGGGGAGGTGTGTCAGTTACCCTTCTCAGAGTCAGTCCATCAATGCCCCGCCTTTGTCAAATGGAGGAGGTAAGCTGTCATACCATCTGGAGAGACCTGCTCAAGGAAGTTCTCAGTCACTTGGACATCAGTCATCAAGCACAATGCCTTCCATTCTGCAGTATCTGTCATACTAATGTACCAATAATGATTTGCCAGCCTTCTGCTAGTATTCTCCGTAAAGAGGCTTAGTTCTTAACAGAATACCCTCGGGGTTCTGTAGTCACATAGCCGTGGCTTCCTCCTAGCTGTTTAGATTTTTAGCAATTTAATTACTTTTGAATGAATATATCTTTGCAGGTAGCCAAAAGAGCACTGGAAGGCTTTACAAGGGAAAAACAGTATTACTGAGTTTTTTCCCCCCAATTGCCACATCTTTTAGAGGGCTGTGAAGAAAATGTTCACTAATTTCCTCTCTGCCTGCTTTTTTCTACCTACTCTTTTCCTACCTACTTAGGCATTTCACCCAGATCTATTTCCACCATATCCCATGGTTAAGATCCCCCCCTACCCCCGTAATCTGTCCAAGGCTCTTCCTACATCAGTCCAAAGCTGGGTAGGCAGCCAACCTGACATCCTAGTCCTCATCATTTTTTTACATCTCAGTCTGTTTGAGCTGCTGTAACAAAATACCACAGACTGGGTGGCTTAAACAACATTTATGTCTCACAGTTCTGGAGGCTGGGAAGTCCAAGATCAAGGTGCTGGGAGATTCAGTTCTTGGTGAGGACCCTCTTCCTGGCTTTGCAGACTTTCACTGTGGCCTCTCTTCTTATAAGGTCACTGACCCCATCATGGGAGCACTACCCTCGCAAGCTCATCTAAACCTAAATATCTCCTAAAGGCCCACCTCCTAATACTATCCCATTGAGGGTCAGGGCTTCAAAATAAGAATTCTGAGGAGGACACAAACATTCAGTTCATAACTCATTCCATCCTTTTTTCTTACCAAAAATTGTATTAGTCATTGTGATTCATGGGTCTAAAAAACAGTCCTGTCATAGTGACAATCTGATAATTGAAAGAATTGGATTGTCCAGATACCCACAGACCAGAAATCTTGCTCAGAATTAAGAATTACTAATTATCTCAAGGGTATAAAAATTAAAAAGTACAGGTAGAGCCTGGAGAAATCTAGGATCTCTAGTGTAGTTCCCCAGGTCCTATCTTGCTGCCCCAAGATGGGAGAGTGGTTTATGCTGAAAACATAAATTACATGAATACAGGTTTTCTTTGGCCATAAAATAATATGTACTATGGTTAAGAGTCTCTTATGGTTTGTCTCCCTCTCTGATTCATCTTGTTCTATTTTCCCTCCCTTCCCCTGTGCTCCTCTGCCTTGTTTCTTAAATTCCACATGAGTGAGATCATATAATTGTCTGTCTCTGATGGACTTATTTCACTTGGCATAATACCCTCTAGCTCTATCCATGTCGTTGCAAATGGCAAGAATTCTTTTGTTTTTTTTTGATGGCTGAGTGGTATTCCATTGTATATATATATTACAGGGATTGTACACTAAGGGAAACATGGATACATTTTAGAACATCCAAAAGGAAGCAAGGAGAACAATGAAGCCATTTTATATGAAGAACATTTGAAGACTTTAAGATTAGTTAATCCAGGAAAGGACCAAAACAAGAATCAAGCATAGAAATTAACAGAGCAAGATTTCACCTTAGAAACAAAGACAAACTTTTCAAGTAATTAGAGCTCTCTAGACAGAAACAGAAACTTTCTGATTTGTGAGCAAAGCTGGAAAAGATGGCACCCAAACCCCTTTTTCTGATAGTCTATATTTCATTCCAATATAGAAAAACTTACATAAGCAAAGTAACTCCCAAAGTCTAGGAAACCTATTTTTTGTTTAGCCAAAAAATTCATTTGAGATTTTACGTAACTTCAGAGGAAATGTTGATATAAATATAGTTATTAATAACACTGAAGATCAGAACACAACAGTGACTAACATTTAACAGAAAAGAAGAAACATTAAATGCCAAGATTTTTATGTCCTTTTGTAATGTATGCTTAACTATTCAGTAGAGATAATAAAATATCTTCCTCCCTCTGAAGATCATCATTAATATAAAATATGACATTTCTGACAAATAACCAACTCTAAGGAAATCTAGTAATTTTATGGACAAACTACCTATTTAATTTCTTTTGACAGTACGTTTATAGAGAAATATCCTAACTCACCAAAGTAAATTTTCCTACTCCTTCATAAAAAAACTATTTTCTGGCCTCCTTAACATGCAGATTAGTAGCTATTCCTTTATTTCTGCATTCTCTTAGCACACATCTTGGAGAAAAGGGTACTAAACTATTGTAACCACATTTGGGAGTAGTTACTTGTAAAAGCTCACTCACGATTTGAGAGTTCTTTTTTTTTTTTTTTAATTTTATTTTATTATGTTATGTTAGTCACCATACATCATTAGTTTTTGATGTAGTGATCCACGATTCATTGTTTTTGTATAATACCCAGTGCTCCATGCAGTACGTGCCCTCCTTAATATCCATCACCCCGCTAACCCATCCCCCCACCCTACCCCCCAAAACCCTCAGTTTGTTTCTCAGAGTCCATAGTCTCTCATGGTTCATCTCTCCCTCCGATTCCCCTTCATTTTCCCTTCCTTCTCCTAATGTCCTCCATGCTATTCCTTATGTTCCACAAATAAGTGAAACCATATGATAATTGACTTTCTCTGCTTGACTTATTTCACTTAGCATAATCTCCTCCAGTCCCAACCATGTTGATGTAAAAGTTAGGTATTCATCCTTTCTGATGGCTGAATAATATTCCATTGTATATATGGACCACATCTTCTTTTTTTCTTTTTTTGATGTTGATTCTGTTTTTTTTTAAATTTTATTTTATTATGTTATGTTAGTCACCATACATTACATCATTAGTTTTTGATGTAGTGATCCACGATTCATTGTTTTCTCATAACACCCAGTGCTCCATGCAGTATGTGCCCTCCTTAATACCCATCACTGGGCTAACCCATCAACCCCCTTCCCCTCTAAAACCCTCAGTTTGTTTCTCAGAGTCCATAGTCTCTCATGGTTCATCTTTCCCTCTGATTTCTGCCCCCCTTCATTTTTCCCTTCCTTCTCCTAATGTCCTCCATGCTATTCCTTATGTTCCACAAATAAGTGAAACCATATGATAATTGACTTTCTCTGCTTGACTTATTTCACTTAGCATAATCTCCTCCAGTCCCATCCATGCTGATGTAAAAGTTGGGTATTCATCCTTTCTGATGGCAAAAGACTCCACCCAAAATTAATAGAACTCATACAGCAATTCAGTAATGTGGGAGGATACAAAATCAATGCACAGAAATCAGTTGCTTTCTTATACACTAACAATGCATCTGTAGAAAAAGAAATTAGAGAAACAATTCCATTTACAATAGCACCAAAAACCATAAGATACCTCGGAATAAACCAAAGAGGTTTATATAATAACCAAAGAGGTAAAGGATCTATACTCTAGGAACTATAGAACACTCATGAAAGAAATTGAAGACGACACAAAAAGATGGAAAAACATTCCATGCTCATGGATTGGAAGAACAAGTACTGTTAAAATGTCTATGCTACCCAGAGCAATCTATACCTTCAATGCCATCCTGATCAAAATTCCAATGACATTTTTCAAAGTGCTGGAACAAACAAGCCTAAAATTTCTATGGAATCAGAAAAGACCCTGAATCACCAAGGAAATGTTGAAAAAGAAAAACAAAGCTGGGGGCATCATGTTGCATGATTTCAAGCTATATTAAAAAGCAGTGATCACCAAGACAGCATGGTACTGGCACAAAAACAGACATATAGACCAATGGAACAGAATAGAGAGCCCAGATATGGACCCTCAACTCTATGGTCAACTAATCTTCGACAAGGCAGGAAAAAATATGCAATGGAAAAAAGACAGTCTCTTCAATAAATTATGCTGGGAAAATTGGACAGCCACATGCAGAAGAATGAAACTCAACCATTCTCTAACACCATACACAAAGATAAACTCAAAATGGATGAAAGACCTCAATGTGAGACAGGAATCCATCAATATCCTAGAGGAGAACATAGGCAGTAACCTCTTTGACATCGGCCACAGCAACTTCTTTCAAGATACATCTCCAGAGGCTAGTGAAACAAAAGCAAAAATGAACTTTTGGGACTTCATCAAGATAAAAAGCTTCTGCACAGCAAAGGAAACAGTCAACAAAACAAAGAGGCAACCCCCAGAATGGGAGAAGATATTTGCAAATGACACTACAGATAAAGGGCTGGTATCCAAGATCTATAAAGAACTTCTCAAATTCAACACCCAAAAAAACAAATAATCAAGTAAAAAAATGGGCAGAAGACATGAGAGTTCTTTCCTCTGTGTTTTCATCACATAGCATGTTATGCCTTTTTCACAAGTCGAAAATTCCAGGACTGTGTACTCCTAAAATTGTAACATACTGATTTAGGCCCAGAAAATATAGAGATAGTATACAACCATGCACTTGCTGCAGGGGGATACATCATAATTAGGCGTAGGCAATTTAGTAAATTGTTTGTCAAGATCACTAGAGGGTATAAATTCTATTTGAGCTTCACAATATTTTCTAGGCCTTACCCACTTACCCACTTCCATTTTTTACCCCCAATTCCATTTTGTGAATAGGAATTGTTAAGGGCTTTTAAACAAGGATACTGTGGTGTCTCATGGAAAATTTAGGGCATCTTCTGAAGTGTCCATCAAGTTCACACCCATATTTTTTAAAACCCTTATCATAGGTGTAGCCACCAATGTTCATGCTTGTACCATTGCATTTCTGGAAATAATTGAGCAAGCCCAGAATGCACACCTGACTCAAGACGGGTTAGTGAGGTGAGAAGCAAAGAATACAACAGGGTCCTCAGGTGAATGATAGGTCATGAATCTCTAGGCGCCTGAACAGGATTGCCAACAATTTGAGAAACCACCTACTCCTCTGCCTATGTCAACTACGCTCAGCCTCTCTGGGCTCTTGTTTCTTCCCCTGTAACATGGATCGCTCTGACCTGGGGATGAGCCCATCAGGTAAGCAAGAACATGTAGAGAGAATTCCAAGTGCATTCTCCGTGCTGGCTGGCTCAGCTTGCACCAAGAGTGCAATCTCTTCCCCCAAATTCCTCCTCAGTATTACTCAACACAGAGGACATAATGACATTGTGTTCACTGATCCGTAGATGTTCATCCTGTCCAGATGTAAACTAAGACTCTGAAAAATGATGCCACGCTCAGAACGATGGAGCTGGAAGCACTGTTAGGGCCCTATCATGTATCTCCCAACTCCTGACCATTTCTCTTTGCTGTATGGCACTGTTCTTCTTTACTATCAGATGCATTTAATTGGTGGTAGGGAAATGAAATGGAATGACAAGCTGTGTTCTATAGAGAATGGAGAGCCTGGAGATAGAAAATAAACTTTTGCCAAACCAAGAGAGTAAACAGATAGCAAACAACCTTCATTAACTTTGTCTTCATTTACTTTGGATTTTTCAGTGGCACAAATCTCTCCTTAGAGAAACCTAATTTTTATATAAATATATGTAAGATGAATACAAGAAAATTGTATCATGAGATTCCAAATGAAACCTCTAGAAAAAGATGTGAATAGCTGGAATCCAAATGAACCTCTAAAATCATCTGCAAGCTCTCTGCCTAGTAAGTGCTTTCTCCTTCAGAGAGTGAACCAAATGCAGAGACAGAAGAACCTTACATGGACTGCATTCACTTTCTATTGAACACCTGAATTGAGGTTAAAACATGCTCTAACATTAAAATCACATTTTTCAAAGGGCCTTTATTTTTTATCTCATTATTATCTCTTTCTAGCTCCCACTAAGAAAGACAGGATTAATGATACTTACTAGCAACCTTTTAAAAACAATTATGGTTAAATTTTATGAGTAATCAAAATTAGCCTCCATTTTACAGATGAAGAATTCCTCAAGGTCACACACATAGTATGTAATAAGTCAAGTCTGGGAATCAGGTCCCCTAATGGAGAGTTGAATGCTATTTCTACTGTAAGTCACTGTCTTTGCTGAACTCAGAGTAAAACAAGACAAAAACATAGGGTACTATAAAAAACAACAACAACAACACACACATAATTTTGGTGAATTAGTTTTTTTTTTTTTAAAGATTTTATTTATTCATTTTGAGAGAGAGAGCACAAGCAGAGGGAGAGGCAGAGGGAGAGGGAGAAGCAGACTCCCCGCTGAGCCAGAACCCGATGCGGGGCTTGATCCCAGGACCCTGGGATCATGACCTGAGCTGAAGGAAGGTGCTCAACCATCTGAGCCACCCAGGCACCCCTGGTGAATTAGCTTTTAATTTCAATTATTTCCTCAATAACATGCCTTGTTTTAATGACTAATTAATGTGCCAGACACTCTTCCAAATGATTTTATATTAACTCATTCAATACTAATTTAATACACCAGATAATCAGATTAAAGAAGTCAGAGAAGAATGTGCCTATGAGGTAAGCAGTATTGCTACCCCCATTTTACCCATGAGGAAACTGAGGCTCAGAATGTTAAGTTGTCCACAGTTACATAGACAGGGAGTGGTGGCTCTGTGATGTGAACCCAGAACCTCCAAATAACTACTACATTATGCAGACTCCCCAGTGATCCTATAAATCAGTCAATGTCTCTCACTTGAAATGCCCCACTTCAAGACAGGCATCACAGCTTCACTGTTTAGTCATATTTTACATATACTTTCCTTTTAATTTTTTAAATTTATTTTAAAACTTGAAGAGACACTAAAATAAAGTCACCTAAAATTCTACCAATAACCTAAGAGCTAGCACTGTTCTCATTTTCATTTTGGAATATTTCTGTCTTTTCTCAGACTTTCTTTTTTCTTACAAATATGAACCATTTTTCATTCAAGCTTCAGTGTCTGTGGGTAGAGATGGAATCCTGTTTTCATAAGACCCCAGGCCCAAGTACTTCTGAAAGTCCCTACGGAGATCCAGCACAAGCTAGCACGTAAACTAAACGCCCAGCATTATGCCCCAGCCAACATGGTTCTCCCACCGGGTGCTGCTATCCTGCAAATGCCACAATTCCAAATGGAATGTCACTTCTTCCCACTGGTCACCGTGGTCTCCACTGGCCACCACTGCCACCCTACCATGTGTCACCACCGGTATTTTAGATCCCACAAATTGCCAAAGCGCAGAGCAAACAAGCTGAGGAAAGTAGAAGACCCTTCCCTGGCGGGATGAGTGCGTGAATGAGGAAACCCCTGAGACACCTGCTTGGTCCACAGTGGTTTGCAAAGTTTCACCCTAGCAACTGTTTCCGTTTCTCCTCCAGCTTGCGTGCAGCGGGGCTCTGTAGAGTGTCAGCCGCCATGTGAATCACGGGTTCCGGCTGGGCTCACTGTGGCTTCGTGTTCACAGAAGGGGCCTGAATCCTCCGCACAAAGACTTCTTGGCCTAACTGGCTCATGTGTCAGACAGAGCCAACAAGCTCGAGTATCCCCCAAGAGGCCCCTTATTTGCCAGCAAGTAAATTATTGTGAACTTGATGTGTTGTTGTCTCTTCCTCCTGGCTTGGGTCCTGCTCCCATCTGCATCCTTTAACACATTCCCTTCTTGGTAGCAAGTATTCTTGTTTTTTTGTATTTTCTCTGTTGCTAGACAAAAATGATTATAACAGCCATTTTTAAGTATTTTCTATTGTCAGTGACACTGAATCCTTGCTATATTTGTTAGCCATTATTATTTGCTCAATAATCTATATATGTCTTTTAGACATCTTTTAAGATACTACCGCTCAGCTAAATCAATGCATAAGAACCCTTCATATGTTAAGAATTTATTATTTTACTGGCTTCATTAATTTTTATATAAATAATTTCCTCTTTTTTAAGTAGGGTCATCTCTTAGCTGAATGATATCTTGTATTTATTTAAACAGAAATTTACATAAATCATTGTTTTAGGAAATTGAAAAATTTTGTTTGTGAGTGAATAACCATGATGTGATTTTCCTTCAGCTGAGAAGAGATGGAATTGATAAACTTGTGCTGTTGACTCCAGAGCAAGGACACCACAAGGCCTTGGAATTAGTCCTCCAGGAGAAAATGTAGAAGTGCTGCAAAAACATTTGAAAGACTGATGGCAGAATGTAATCATTCGCAAAATTCATATTTTTCTTCCCAGGTCCAGAAAAGTTATGCATCTTGCTCTTTTTGTGACATGCCTACTAGAAAATAGGGAGGGCTGGCTCTCAGTGGCCCTTACTTAAAAAAGAAAAAAAAACGTAATTAGAAATGATCACCGTCAGTCATTTGGGTTATAAATGGGTGGTCGGGACAGCTTCCCCACAGTTGCCGGGCTCTCACAGTTCACGAAGCTTCTCTGTGAACAGCAGTGACTCTGTTCCTAAGAGAGAGGGACCCGACTGCAGGGGCATTTCAACTAAGGCAGGACCTGGGCCACCAGTCCACACAACACCTGGCAGTCACTTAGTATTATTTATATTATTTTGAGTGGAAGTCTTTCTTCTTTGGTAAGCTCTTTTTTTTGATATTCTGAATATATATATTCTCTATCACTTTTAAAAGAATCAAGTGATTAAGGAGGATGCGGAAAAGGAGTTACTTTTGATTGTGGCAAGATTTCTAAAACAGCTGTATTTTGCATATCTGAGACTGTTCTCCTCACACATGAATGAAAATTGACTGAGTATAAAATTATGACATCGTAAATTTCCTCTCAGAATTGCATTTTCCGAAATTTAGCACTGTGCAGGAAAATTTAGTCAGACTGACTTCTGCCACATGGCTATCTATTTTGGTCTTTGTTTTTTATTGCTTATGTTTTTTAAACTGAATTCTGGGTGAGTTTCTTGTTTTTAAATTTCAAGAATAATGCTTTCATCAAATTTAATGAGAATATGGAGAATCCTTGCAGTGTCAAGGCTCAAGGTTGTTGTTTATACGCTTATTTTAATAAAAAAATTTTTCTTCTCTCATACATTTCATTATTATTTTGGCTTCATTTTTTTTTTTTTTCCCTGCTTGGGAGTGCTTGCTTTCTAAGATCTGATCCCAATTTTATGCCATACATTTTTTCCACCACTTCTCTGATTTGCCTCCTCTTTGCATTCATCATTGGTCTTTTGCTGCTATGGCTAATTTTAACATGAGACAAATTAGATGTTAAGGCAAATAGCATTACTAGCAATAAAATCAGTAATTACAGGATGAGAAAAGATGTATTTCACAAGAAAATTTTAAAAATTCTGATGTTAAAAAAAATAAAAATTCTGATCTTATATGCAAGTATATGCAGATAAAAATATAGCCCCCAAATATATAAAGTCTATATTGACAGATTTGCAGATCTCTGTAAGATAATCCTCAGAACTGGTGACTACGTTACCTTACATGGTAAAAGGGACATTGAAAATGTGATTAAGGTGAAGGACCTAGAAATGGGGAGATTATCCTGGGTTAATACAGGTGGGTCCAATATAATCACATGAGTACTCAAAAGCAGATCTTTCCTAGCTATTGTCAGAGAAAGATGGCAGCATGGGAAAGATCTGATACTGCCCCATTGCTGTTATTGAAATGTAGGGGACTATGTGCAAGGACCAGAGAGAGGTCTCTAGAAGCTGGAAAGGCAAGGAAATGTAGTCTCTTCTTGAGCCTCCAGAAAGGAATGCCTGCTGACACCTTGATTTTAGCTCAATGATATGTATATTGGCCTTCTGACCTACAGAATGATAACATAATAGGGGCACCTGGGTGGCTCAGTTGGTTAAGCGACTGCCTTTGGCTCAGGTCATGATCTCGGAGTCCCTGGATCAAGTCCCACATCGGGCTCCCTGCTCGGCAGGGAGTCTGCTTCGCCCTCTGACCCTATCCCCTCTCATGTGTTCTTTCTCTCTCATTCTCTCTCTAATAAAATCTTAAAAAAAAAAAAAAAAAGAATGATAACATAACAAAGTTGGGTTGTTTTAAGCTATATGCATATATATAACATATCTATCTATATAACAAAGCTATCTATATAACATATATATGTTGTTATAGTAATTAAACAAGGAAGCCATTAAATCAAGGTGGTTCTAATGCCTTGGTAGCCTATTTAAGCAGACCAAAACCTAAGCCAGAGTCAATGCACTCAACTAGGCTTTCCCAAATAAGGCAAACTCTTAAACTATAACCAATTAAATAATTTCCTTGCTTTGTCTCTCTGGTCTTTCTATAAAAACCTCTCTCCTGGCTCCTGTTCTGGGAACAATCCTAACCACTTTCAGTTTGGTGCTGTCATACTGGAATAGATGTACGCTCAAACTCCTGAAAATTTTATTGTGCCTCAGCTTCTCTTTTAACAATATCTATCTCTATCTCTACATCTTTGCATCTATTCAAATTCCTATCTCCCACTCCAATCCGAAACCATAGGGTCCATTCTAGAATTCCAGCGTCCCCCTTTGCTCATTTATAACTTCTTTCTCTGACAATGAGAAACCTGGCTCTGTTTATCTAAAATATATATACTTACTTGTTCAACAATAGTACATGTGGAAAGTAATTTCAAAATTGCTAACTCAAACCTCCATGAGAAAAAGATTTACCAACTGTTTGTATATAGTTCCTTCTGGCTTTGGCCCTATGGTATCTAGTAGAAAGGCTGCTTTACCAAATGACTTAAAGTCAGCTCCCTTCCTTCCCACTGCAGGTGACTTTCTCAACCTCTCAGCAGCCACTTCCTAGTCAGCATCTCTGCCTCTGGGTTAGGATCACTTAGGAATCACCAAATGCCTACAGCAGAAAAAGCAGCTTAGGCGATTAGGCTCACTTCTCTGTGTTTCTTTCTCGGGTATTTTCACCTGATTTTTGGGTTGCCTTGTCTGTTTTGAACTTTTTCTGTTCAAAGGCCCAGAAGATTGCTAAACCCTCTCTAGCTTCTTAACTTTTTAACAACCATTTTCTGCTTGGCTTGTAAGTATCTCTAACCATGCAGCTTACAAAGCAACAGATGCTTCAAAAGAAAGGTGGTAAAGAATGTCAAGCTCGGGGCGCCTGGGTGGTTCAGTCGGTTAAGCTCAAGTCATGATCCCAGGGGCCAGCAGGGAGTCTGCTTCTCCCTCTCCCTCTGACCCTCCCCCCTGCTTGTGTTCTCCCTTGCTCTTTCTCAAATAAATAAATAAAATCTTAAAAAAGAAGAAGAAGAAGAAGAAGAATGTCAAGCGCATCTCAGTGAGTTCCATTTTCCTCTGGAATCTTAGCTTCTTAAGTGTTGGCTGCCTTAGTTGCATTCCAAAGCTTTCCAAACAGATGGAGTCTTGTTTTGTTCTCCTTTAGCTTTTCAGTTCTTAGTGGGAACATTGGTCAGCAACAAGCTAGTCCTGCAGAGCTACAAAGGGAAATCTCCAAAGCCTGTAACTGTCTCACTGGATAGTATTCCTAGTGTTTAGTTTTAGTTTGTGTTTCTCAGTTAATCCGAAGTGAACAGCCTGCAACTGTAATGTCTTCTGTCCCTATTTCTTATGGGGGATTATGTTTGGTTTTAAATTGTATTGCACTTCTTTACCGTTTTAGAACTTTTTTTTTTTTAAGATTTTATTTACTTGACAGAGAGAGTGAGAGAGCACAAGCAGGGGGAGCAGTAGAAGGAGAGGGAGAAGCAGGCTTCCCACTGAGCAGGGAGCTCGATGCAGGGCTCCATCCCAGGATCCTGAGATCGTGACCTGAGCTGAAGGCAGACGCTTATTGACTGAGCCACCCAGGTGCCCCCAGATATAGGTTCCTAGTAGGAAGGGAAAAGTACCCTCAGTCTGCAGACTTGCCTTACGATCCAGCAGTCCCACTACTGAGTATTTACCAAAGAATACAAAAATACTAATTCAAAGGGATACATGCACCCTATGCTTATAGCAGCATTATTTACAATAACCAACATATGGAAGCAGCCCGTGTTCACTGATCGGTGAATGGATAAAGAAGATGTGAGATATGTGTATGTGTGTATACACACATAATGAAATATTATTTAGACATAAAAAAGAATGAAATCTTGCCATTTATGACATGGATAGAGCTAGAGAATACAATTCTAAGCGAAATAAGACAGGGAGAGACAAATACCATATGATTTCACTCATATGTGGAATTTAAGAAACAAAACAAACAAGCAAAGGGGGAAAAAAAAACCCACAAGGGAGGGGGATGGGAGGATAGGTTAAATAGGTGATGGTGATTAAGGACTGTACTTGTGATGAGCACAGGGTGATATATGAAAGTGTTGAATTACTGTATTATACACCTAATATAACACTGTATGTAAACTAGCTGAAATTAAAATAAAAACTTTAAGTAAAAAAAAATGACCAGGGGATATTTAGTTAATGTGAAGATATCTTGGAAACTCCTCTTTCACTGTTCCCATTAACTTGGCAAAATACAGAACTAACAAATTAATAGAAAGAATCAATATAAAGAATATAAACTAATTCTCCCTATTAACACTCACGTACTTCTCTTGCCAGTTATGTCCTTCCTTTCATATGCAAAGCAATCAGTCATGTTTCATTTAGCCTGATTTTGTCAGGTGAGACACGGTTAGGGAGTAAAGGAGGTAGAGCTGGCTATGAGATTTCAGAGTCCTTGAAGCATGCGCTTACTCACTTTGTCATCAAATATTCATCTAACATTGTGAGAATGTTAAGAAAATAAAAGTGACATGACATAAGCCATATTTTCAAGAAGGCTTGTTGTTTTGGAGGACAGATATCTTTATAAACAGATTTTACACAAAGTATAAAAATAATCAATTTGTGTGGTGCTTCACAGTTTACACCATAGTCTTATATATATGCAATATATAAATTAACTCCTATACAAATGGTATTTTAAATGTCTATCTTCAGTGTATGAAATACTACATGTAAATGTTAGTAAAGATGGTTACTCCCAGGCAGCATATAAAAGTAAGAAGAGAGAATTCACTGAGGGGCGAGGAGAAATGCCCTTTCCTCTGGTCCAGCAGAATTATCAATAGACACCAAAGAATACAATAGTGGAACAATGTACTTTATATCTTTCCCATTCATTTACCATACCATATGCCTTTTTTGTGCACTCACACTTTAGGGGAGTAAAATCTTTTTTCCTCTACAATTCTTAGGCAGATCTTCTGTCTCCAGTGCTCTCCGGAACATGAGACTTATAAACTGACCCACCATCCTATTCTATTTGGAAGAAGACAAGATCTATGTAAAACTCTAGGTTTCCTGTTTTAACCTGCATTCTGCCTATATTCCAGAATCTATTGCTTTATTTTTACATATGGCAAAAGTGCCCACCTTTAAGTAGCTAAGGCAGAGTAGAAACCTAATAAAGATTCATCGAATGGATAAATTATCAGCCGGTAGTTCATAATATTAGCCACCCATTTCGTAAGTGCTGTGTGTCAGACACAGTTCTAATGCATCTCAAGATGGCCTCAACTAATCCTCAGACATGAATATTTTCACTATCATCCTCATTTTACAAAGGAGAAAATGAAAGTACAGAGAATTAAAGTAGCTTAACAAAGGTCCTGTAACTTGTGACTGAGATGGGATCAAGAAGTCTGACTCCAAATACCATGTCCTCAAACACCATGCTATATGCTGCCTTTCTCATTTGAACAATTATAAACATATTTTTGTTAAGAATGTCTTAATTTGATTAGTCATTGAGATCCATGATTTTTTTTCAAATGTATTACACTTCTCAATTTTATTCTGAAACGACAAAACTAACTCTTAGTGCTTCAATAAATATCTCAGTGTCGATCATCTTCAGCCTACATTTTTACTACAAAAATCACATCAAGGATTCTTATACCTCAAACTCCAGATCCTGGTAAGATTCAGCTGCAAACAGAATATTCCTAACATCAAAATAACAGCTAGCTTGAGAACACTAATTACTATCACTTTAATTCTCCAACATTGAGATATAGAAAACTCACAGTGAGGAGAATATTTTCATTGAAATTTTCTCAATTTACTCACTTACCAAAGTAAAAATTTCAAAAGCTGTAAAATAATCTTTTAAAATAGACTACTGTATCAGGAATGTCTACCACTATTAAATGGTTCAATAGAGAAAAATGCCTTGAAGCATTTCATGTTCTGAAAAATTATCTTATAAAGATGATTGACATCAATTTTTTTTGCCATCAAATATCACACAAATCATCTGCAATGTCACAACAGTTTCACTGAATTCTTTAAAACACATACATATAAATTAAGTTCTACTGGTCACTAGTATATATACATAATATATATGATTACTATTTATTCACAGATATGATTACTATTAATTCACAGAATTGTTTTTCTTGATTTTTTTTGTAAAGTCATTGAAAAGCATGGACGAAATCATTTAAGTTTTTACATGAAATTGTGAAATTTCGCTTAAGTAGATGTCATTTCATATTTTATTTTTGTTTCTAAATAAATATTGACTTGGAATAGTATTCATTCTGCATTTATGTTTGCAAGTGTTTTCACTAACAACTCATTTAGTTTCAGAGAACGGACACTTATTCAAGTTACTTGGAGAAATGGAGTTTATTGTAAAGCTGCCCATGGCCATTACAAGGTACATAGGCATCTCAGGAAAGGCAAAGATATTGGTAATTCACAATCCAGTTCCTCCCCCCGCCCCCCCACCCCAAACCCCCAGCAGCAAGAGTTTGTGGAACTGTATGTGGTACTTCATCATGAACGTGATGCTGAGACTGGGAAGACACTCATTTCCAATTACGGTAACTAAGAGTATATCCTCAGTTCTAAGATCTAAGAAAACTCTTATCCTTTGATGTATTATATTGTAACCAGATTGTCTCAAATAAGAATTAGGCAATGTTGCTTCAGAGACATGAACTAACATATTGTCTCTGATAGAAAACATTTTGGATAATATTAATTAAGGTATGATGTTCAGGGTAACAAATAAAGGGTGGTATAGGGTGTGGGAGAAAAGGATGTTTAGGAAAAGATACTTCATATATAACTCTTTTCTTATATATCTATTCTAGCTTGCTCATTGTAGCTCCATGCCAGAACTCAGTAGAATTTTGCAGGACATTTTGGCTTGACTCAGTCAATCTTTTTCACCAATATTGAAACAACCTCCCTGCTAACATACAAGACCACAGTTCCAAGGTCATAGTGGGTTTTGAGGTCGATTTCTCTAATGAAAGTAAATAAAAACTTCTATTTTGCCATCCATTTTAGCCATCTTCTTAACTCTGCGTTATCTAAAAATTAGCAACATAACAGAGAGAAAAACACGAACTTTGGATATTGCCTGACCTTGCCAGATTATTCATACCACTTGGGTTGCCAAGAACAGTCATCCTCAGGTACACTTATATGAATAAAATGGAAAGCAACATGGAGGTACGCCTTCATAGATTCTTAATATCATGTCCATATTTTGCATTGCTTGTATACTAGTTTTCCATGGCTGCTGTAATAAATTACCACAATCTTGGTGACTTAAAAACAACAGAAATGTATTCTTTCACAGTTCTGGAGGCCAGGATCTAAACTCAAGCTGGGCCACACTTCCTCTCGAGGCTAGAGGGGAGAAGCCATTCATCTTTTCTTCCTGTTTCTGGGGGCTACCAGCACTCCTTGGCTGGTGATCACACCATTCCAATATTCAAGGCCACATTCTTCAAATTTCTCTCTGCTCCACCATCGTGCCACTTTCTCTTCTGTGTGTGTAGTCAAATTTCCCTCTGCCTCCCTCTTCCTTTTAAAAACACATGGGATTGTATTTAGGCCCACCCTAGTAATCCAGTTTACTCTCTCCATCTCAAGATCCATAATTTAATCATATCTGCAAAGATCTTGTTTTCTTATGAGATAACATTCACAGATTCCAGGAATTAGGACATGGAAATATTTTTTGTGGGGGGGGGAGGGCAATTTTCAGCCTACCCCAATTTGTTAGTTGGTTAACAAGTAAAAGCAAAGAAATAGAACCTCAGCTGGGTCTAAATTATCTTTCTCATACTTCCTCAAGCAGCCTTGGGGTCTAACCCAGCTTGGAGACATACCAGGATCCTAATGGTGGATCTGTAAAGTACTATTGAGAAGACTTAGGGAAATGATTCAACTGCCCCATTTTGTAAGAGAAATATTACATTCATTTAACTTATGTAACAGTCTTTTTTTTTTAAATTAGCATAGTATAGTATAACCTTGATTCTAAGATCTACATTCATTTTCCTTACTAATGTTTTTGAAATCAGAATGTGACTTTTCATCAATGAGTACCTTTTCTGCGGTAGTTTTAAAACTCTGTTGCCCATGAGAAAGCTGTAATTAAATTGATGATGCATCAGATTTGATATACTCTCAATAAAAGATAGTATGTCAATATCTATCTTCCAAAATAATTATGAAGACTTCACGAATCAATGGCCATGTAGATATAAATATATTATATCCAGTAGAAAGCAGTGTTTCTGTTACGAGAGGCACATTCTACTGTGAGTCAAGAATAATTTCTCAAATTATCCTATAGTTTAATGAAATATTCCTCAAGGTAATTCAACTCCATTAATTTTGAATACAGTTACCCCAAGATTTCTGATAATCAATAATGTTTTCTTGATATAGTATTAATCCTAGAGCTACATTATGTGGTTATATCAACAATATTCAGATCCGCTTGAAATTATTTCCATAGTACACTAATGACCTAAGAACAAATCTCATGACCTTGAATGTGGAATATTGGGAGTTGTGGAAACAGGAATGAATTTATTTTATTTATTTATTTTTGCTTTATTTCTAATAGGCAATGACTCTATATGCTAATAGCTATAGTCAAATAAATGATGCTTTAGGGGGGAATTCAATTCACCCCTTATACTCTGTATGAGTTAATGCTGCTTATTCATGATGCTGTGTATCACAGAATTAGGCATTTCCATAACTGTTGAACTACTAAATTGGCAGTTCTCCATTGATAAGCATGGTGATAACTTCCTGCAATCATTAAAATCTAGCACTTGTTAAAAATTAAATGCCAAATATGTAAAGTCTATCTACATCTCCTAAGCCACACTCATGATGAAGGAATTATTAGATTATTTCTGGTTAAATCAGCATCCTGTACCTATAGAACTGATGATTTAACCGTTGACCCCAGTGACATCTCCAGATACTGCTACCATTGTTGAGAATCAGCTTAAAAAGCCAGTTGACCCTTCTCTCTACATCTTTCCAACTATAATTTTATGCACTAATGAATATTTATCAGGAAAAGACACAAACATTGGTTTGTTTGTTTACAAACCAACCTCTAGAGGAGCAACTTCCATTCAAAGCTCAATAAGAACAAGGAACTTGCATGTTCTGTTCACTATTATGTTCTGCAGAGCCTAGCACAGTTCTTGTACAAATGTTCAGTAATTACTGGATGAATCAACTAACCAATTAATCAATTACTCATAGTAAAACACTAGGTCTTATAACTGAGAAAAAAATGTAGATAGAGATATATTGTTTACCCTGGGATAATTTTCCTTTTATCCTTACAACTCAGTATTGATCTGTATATAATTTATATGTTGAAAATTAAACAGCAATTTAGGAAATTGTGGATATTTTTAATATGTATGTTTAAACAATCTAAATCCTATTATCTGTTGCAAATGTATTGGTATAAAATATATATTTTTCTAAAAATTCTGAATAATTGATATAATCAGTATGGAGATGAATGCAAAAAAAAATTATATTAAGTTGAAATGTCTGCTAATGTAATAAAAATTCATCTAAGACCCAAGTTTTCTCCTAATGAAAATATAGTATGTAAATTATTTGAATATCTTAAAAATTAGAGCTGCAAAGATATGATTTTACTTCCTTATAATAATTTAAATTTGAATTAAAATAAAATGGTAAAAAGTTTAACTGCAGCTAAATACATAACCTCACCTTTTAAAAAAAAATATATATATATTTTAAAGATTTTATTTATTTGACAGAGAGAGAGCACAGTAGGAGGAGTGGCAGAGGGACAGGGAGGAACAGACTCCCCACTGAGCAGGGAGCCCGACCTGGGGCTGGAGCCCAAAGTGGGGGGGGGGCGGGGCTTGATCCCAGGACCCTGGAATCATGACCCAGGCTGAAGGCAGACACACTTAACCAACTGAGCCACCCAGGAGTCCCTAAAATATATTTTTTAAAGATTTTATTTATCTCAGAGAGTGAGTGAGCAGGGGAGGAGCAGAAGGAGAGGGAGAGGAAGATAATTTCTAGCAGACTCTGCATCAGCACAGAGCCTGATGAGGGGCTTGATCCCAGGACCCTGAAATCATGACCTGAGCTCAAACCAAGAGTCGGCCACTCAACTGACTGAGCCACCCAGGCACCCCCTGACCTTACCTTTTTTTACATGTTGTCTATTCCTCCATCCACCATGGAGCCCACACTGCATTAAGTTCAGGGTAAAAGTCTGTCTTGTATGGGAACCTGGGAATTAGAATTTGTTCCAGTGAAAGAAACTAAAACTAAAAAAATAAAAACGAGGTGCAAAAAAAGTTAAAAAAAAAGTAATATAATTGAGTCTTTAGGGATACATAGGATCAAAACCAGGAAAGAAAAACTGTCACTGTTTCCATTAACAGTGTTTTCCATAAATAATGATGAAAAGGTACCGCAGGGATGATTTTGCTGATCTGAATTGTTAAACAGGTAATACCTTCCTCCCTCATTTGTTTCATGTGTGCTGATACCACCATATTTTTCCCACCAAACCAATTCTGTGAAGTTGGATTATCAAGATTGAAGAGGACTGTTGACACACAAAATCACAAGTATTTATTATCTTATTGTGCCAAATCATAGTAGGTTCAGTGGAGAGTTGGTGGTTGTAACTGAGGAGGGTTTTATAGTTTGGCACCAACAGAACATTCTCTTAGCTGCAAGGGTTAGTGTGTGTTGGCTATATTCAAAAAACAAGAGGATGTCAGCAAGAGAGAAGAGGAATAAGGCCACAAGGAAGAATAAGCCAAGGGAGTTCAAGTTACAAGTCAGGACAACTTAAAGGTGCTGAGTATTTACTCTCAACTCATACTGTCCCTTGGTGTAGGGACAGGTGGACGGACATATGAGCAGGAGGCTGAGCGGAACCTCTGTCAAACACTGCAGATTAATGTGATCTATCAAAATAGACTCCAAATGGAATCACAAAATGTTAGAGTAGAAAAACTAATACATTTCCAACTGGTATAAGGCAGTTCAGGTATTCGACAGATATAGCTATTATTTGTGGTTCATAACGTTTTCTCTTAGTTTTTATTAATAATCATTTTATTTTTAAAATTTATTTATTTGACAGAGAGAGAGAGACAGTGAGAGAGGGAACACAAGCAGGGGGAGTGGGAGAGGGAGAAGCAGGCTTCCCGCTGAGCAGGGAGCCCGATGCGGGGCTCGATCCCAGGACCCCCAGATCATGACCTGAGCCGAAGGCAGATGCTTAACCAACTGAGCCACCTAGGTGCCCCAATAATAATTTTAAACAGAGAAAAGGAAGAAAAACAGTAAGAACTACTATGAATTGTTGAGTGCTTATTATGTGTGAAGCAGAGTACCACATACAGTTGACCCTTGAACACTGGGGCTAGGGGTGCCAACCTCCCCCACAATTAACCCATAAATAAATTTTGACTCCCCAAAAACATAACTACTAACAGCTTACTGTTGACTGGAAGCCTTACTGATTGCATAAACAATTAACACATATTTTTTATATGTATTATATACTGTATTTTTACAGTAAAGTGAGCTAAAGAAAATGTTACTAAGAAAATCATAAAGAAGGGAAAATACATTTACAGTACTGTATTTCTATAAAAACTATCCAGGTATAAGTGGGCCCACATAGTCCAAACCCATTTTATTCAAGGGTCAACTCTACATATATTATTTCATTTGTTGAGATAGGAATTATTTTTTTTTAAAGATTTTTATTTATTTATGTGACAGAGAGAGAGACACAGCAAGAGAGCTCAAACAGGGGGAGCGGCAGGTAGAGGGAGAAGCAGGCTCCCCACTGAGCAAGGAGCCTGATGCAGGACTCGATCCCAGGACCCTGAGATCATGACCTGAGCCAAAGGCAGACACTTAACCAACTGAGCCACCCAGGCATCACCAGAGGAAGATTTTCTTATAGAGAAAAGTTTTTAATGGTAATTTTCTTCTCGTGGCTATAACTTTGTTATTAAATTTATCTTATCAAAGCAGATTAATTTAGGCTACGCAGTAAGTCCTTTGCCTATTTAATCTAATCCTAAAACAACTTTTCTTTGGACTCATTTTTCCAAAATTGTAATATGCTATCTTTCATCTGCAAAGACAATGATACTGACCTATCTCCAATGAAAAGTACACTTTCATTTTTTAACCTTAAATAGACTCTTCTAATCCAATCATAGTCCTAACTAAAAATGTTAGCCAAACATTTCTAAGTGTACTAACCATAGTAATCAAATTTACTTTAAAATACAAGAAAATTATTTCTATCTTTGTCTTTTTCTTTAAATTACTCACTCTGAGAACTGGATAGACGCTTCCCTCTTAAGTATTTAACACTTAATTCTATGGACATTATTAGTATTTAACATATATTGTATAATGTTTTCCATATGTTTAAGAATTTTAGGTATTTATTCCTTAATACACTATTACGCATAACTGAGTAATTTCTGAAGATTATGAAAAAAATTTGAGAAAATAGAGGTTATCAGAAAAGAACTTTAACTCATTTCTGCCACCATATTTACCAACCCACCAAAGTTGTACCCACCATGTGGGTGACAGCGGACAAACATATCTCTTGTTATACCGTAGATCAATGCCTCCACTTGGATGCTGCTTCCCACCCTCCTACCTAGTGAAATACATTGTTCCTGGAACCTTTCTCTTCTTTCTTGTAGCATCAAGTTCTTTCCCTTCTCTGGGATCATTCCCTTCTGCCTGCTGTTACAACTTTCATGTTCATGAAGCTTTCCCCCTGCTACCACCTCCCCCATGCACTGCCAAATTCTCAGTTTTCCTTAAACAGTTCTTGAAAGGGTTATCCACATTTGCTGCTCCTCTTCTCCTCTCTCATTCTCTCTGGAAACACTCCAATCAGCATTTTTTCCAACCATTCCACTCAAAACCCTTTCACTGTGATCACACGTGAACCCATGCTACCGGACTCAGTGGTCAATTCTCACTCTTCACCTTCCTTAAGCTGTTAACAGTTTTTGTTTTGTTTTGTTTTGTTTTGTTTTTTGGTTTGTCACTCCCTTCTCGAATTCCTTT
This sequence comes from Phoca vitulina, assembly GCF_004348235.1. Lineage (NCBI taxonomy): Eukaryota > Metazoa > Chordata > Mammalia > Carnivora > Phocidae > Phoca > Phoca vitulina. The sequence goes on from NW_022589706.1 coordinate 52,301,210, forward strand.
TTCATTTGATTTCCTTGAAACTCCTCTCTTGGTTCTTTCTCCTCCTGTCTCCCTGGCCACTCCTTTCCAGTGTCCTTTGTTATTCCTTTATAATATTAGCAATTTCTGTGACTTGATATGGACCAGGGCTCAATCCTTGGATTTCTCTCCTCAAATACTCAATTGTTAAAGAAATCTGTCCTGTAATTTAAATACCATCAAAATACTTTACAAGCCCAAATTTATATGTCTAGAGAAGACAACTACCCTGAATTCTAGTTTCAAATGTCCCAATGCCTATTGAGCAAAGGTACTTGAATGTCTAACATGAAAGTCTACCACAGACGACTCAGATGTAGCATGTATCCAACAAGACTTAACTACACCCCTTTCAACATACTTCTTGGGTCAAAAGCCTGAAAATCTCCGTTGGTTTAACTTCTTCTCTCATACTGCTCTAATCTATTAGGAAATCTTATCAGCTCGAGCTTCAAAATGCATTAGAATCAGACTACTTCTCCCTAAGTTCAGTATTACCCACCCATTTTAGGATACTGGTCTTTCACCTTAACTATTTTTATAATCTCTTAGCCAGTCTCCCTGTTTCAACCTCTGCCCCACTATATTATAGTTGGCCTGGAAGCCTTAGCCGTCCTTCTAAAGCAAGATGTCAGGTCACATCACTCTTCTGGTTAAAACCCTCCAGTGTCTTTCCACCTGTCTCAGAATACAACCATACCCTCACCATGGAGTATAAGGACCTACGTGACCCACCCTTGCCCAGCTCCACGCTCTCTCTTGGCATTCATTTCCAACTAATCAATCCTCGTGCACATTTCTGCAGCCATACTAGCCTCTGTGTTCTTTCTCAAATACATAAGACATACTTCTCTCCAGGCATACATTTGCTGTTTCCTTTTCCCAGAATAAGTCAATTAGATTTTGGTTCAAATGTCACTTCATCAGAGGGGTTTTTCTTGGCTACCATATATCAAATAGCGCCCCTCATCACTACGTTTCCTCAGGGCCCTGGCTTTATTATTTCATACTCAAGATTACCACCTGAATGTTTACGGAGTCTCGGAGTCTCTTCCCACTATAATGTAAGGTCTTGAAAGTAAGGACTTTATCTCTACTATGCCTAGAACATGGTAATCACTCAATACACTTTTGTTTGATGAATGAATTGCATATCTTGAAATTTGGGGGATAAAATAATTTTCTAAGTAGAATATTTATCTTGCTCCTTAATTTATAATCTTTTTATAAATCCTATGTAAGGAAAGTAATAATCAGAGGGGAAGGCTTTCCATTTTTTCAGGTAACTATAATACATAAATCAAACCATGTTTGAAGAGTAAAATATTTCACACTACACAATATTTTCTCATGTTTTTTTCTTTGATGTTAAAAAGAGTCATAGAAGAAGTTTTGAAAGGCCAAAATGATTCTTATATTCTTATGCATTATAAGTAAAAGACCAGTCATAGGAGTAATACAAAGCAGGTAAAGGCTTTTAAAGCTCCAAGAGGTCTTTCAAACTCAATTGGCTACATGGATAAGAGAGCTAACATAAAAGAGTGAAATAGGCCAATTAAAAACTGAAAGATAAAGTAGGAATATATCAAACTGGAGGTTGTATGCTCGGTCTAAAGGTATTAGTATTCAACAACAATAAAAAAACCTCTGTAAGTAAAAATAAATGTATATTTGCAGATATTCCCAAATATGGTCAGTTTGTAAAAGATATCAGAGGAAGAATATCCTAAGATAGTCTGTGAAAGATATAAGAAATATATCAGAGGAAATAGCAAGTATCACAGAGCTACAAGGTTTCCTTTTGGAAATTAAGAGTGAATCTTCATAAAAGCTGAATGCAGAGTACCAGATTCAGAAATTCAAATGTAGATGAGAGTAGGATTCTATTCTGTGGTTAAATGAAAAGGAGAGCTTAAAAGAATATCTACCCATCCCATTTAGGAAAATAAGGGGAAAGAGAATTGTAATTCTTTCCACAATGTTTTTTAAAAATATTATTACAACTAATTGTCATTACTCCTCCTCAGGGTAGAAAGTTAAGGATTCACAGAGCTCCTAATTATATTCATTTTGGGCTTCATGCATCAGTTGACATATAGAGACTCTAATCATAAGTGTACCCATTTGTGAAAGGATTTTTCAATGTCATTCTTATTACCCAAACAGCTCATCTTTTATGCTCAAGTTCACTTTAATGTGCCAGCAGAGCATATCCAGGTGCTACAAATAACTAGAAGTTCTTAGACCTGATTTGCAAAGTGAAGCTAAGCCCTTGATAAAACCGTCCCAGAGAGCTAATATAAAGCTAAATCTTCCCATGAGAAATGAAATACAAATTTGAAACTACTGTAATCCAAAATTCATTTCAATCAATGTTAGTGCTAAGAATTTTTTTTGTTTTCTTTTAAAAAATCAGTATATATTGTTGTTATATAGCAAATAAATGTTCTTGTGCCAGATAATGCTGTAGCAGAAAGGGCTTGAATAATTTTCTGGAGAGTCTGCTACAACCTAGTGTCCTCCAGAAGCTTTCAAATGATGAAGCATTTCTCAATTTGCATATCTAAAGCAATGAAGTATATAATGTAAATTAAGCACATGAGCATTTTACTAGCAAGCTCCCTTGCACACATGCACACACGAATATGAATACACATATATTCATTCATACAATGAACATTTAAGAGAAGTTTAAAATTAAGATTAGCTCAAATTAATTGGTTCCCAGTAAAAACAGTCACCATTAGAGCATAATAATCATAATTTCTCTTGCAACTCTAAGATTTCATATCAAGTAGGAAATATAGAGGATTCTCCTCCATCTGATGTCCAGATAGTTTTGTGTATCTACCTGGTACATTAGGCAATCATCTCCTCTTTTTCTCACTCTTCCATGCTTCTACTTCCAAAGATGAAAGCACTCTTTCAAAAAGGAGATTAATATGCTTTTTTGCTTCTTTATTTCCAAAAAGGCACAAGAAGAAAATGATGATTATGGTCAAGGACCAGGAAACAAAGTATGGAGCTATTCTATACCAAAGATGAGGAGCTGCTAAATGGGATAGGTGGGTGAGGGAGAGACACAATAATGCTCAGCATTGTTCCTACTGAGTTTTAGCTATACTTCTGAAGGCATGCACCATGGAGAACAGTCATTTTGTATCCATAATGCTACAGAAGACCAGAAGCACTCCTTAGTTTAGCAGCACTTTCAAGGCAGTTGGAGGGAGACACTATTTCAAACTGGTATAAGAAGAAGCCTCCCATAATTTCTTGGGGGGCACATCCCAGATACCTTAAGCTGCTGCTAGTGATTGGTTCAGAGTCCTGGGTTGACTTCACTCTTACAAATTCTGAGAAGCTTGCCATGAGAACAGTTGGCTGAGGCTGAATTGTTTGAAGTCTGTTTTTAGCTTTATTCACTAGTTGGATTTATAAAATAATTTTCACATTTTTCTTTTTCTTTGAAGATATATTTTATGTTCCAGACAGCATAAATTCTGTATTTATAGGTGAACTTATTGCACACTGTCTTCCTCTCTCTCTTGCTCTTTCTCTATGGTCTAGGGAAAATCTAACAACTGTGCTGGACTAGAGATTATTATTTTGGAAACCGAGAGATTTACTTCTCACCAAGAGGGTGTAGGTAGCAGCTTTTCTCCCACAAAAAAGTTGAGTTCCTTGGTAAGGAAGCCTGCCTTTCTCATCATTGCAATCCCTGTGTCCTCACAGGGTGAGCCTCAAAAAGTAATTGTTTATTCTAAAGTGTTAAGTTCTAAATGATTGTCTACACAATCTGAGGATTGTCTAATTGAACTACGGTGGCTTTAAAATACAAAAAATGGGGGCGCCTGGGTGGCTCAGTCATTAAGCGTCTGCCTTCAGCTCAGGTCGTGATCCCAGGACTCTGGGATCGAGCTCCGCATCGGGCTCCCTGCTCCTCCCTCTCCCACTCCCCTGCTTGTATTCCCTCTCTCGCTGTGTCTTTGTCAAATAAATAAATAAAATCTTTAAAAATATATATAAAAAATGGTTCTGTTTCTGAGATTGTGGTTAAATGATTTGTTCTTTCACAATTTTATTTACTCATTTTTTATTTCAGCTATTATCTATTTAATGCCTATTGTGTCAGGAGCTGTTCCCTACAGCAGTCAATCTATCCTCAGGGAGCTGACAATTTAGAGGAAGATGACACACAGTAAATAAGCCAGCAAATAAATATATAATATGCAATGTGGCACCGAGTTCAATGGTAAAGCTAAAACAGCTGTGCTAGCAGATGCCACTTAATAGAAGATGTCAGGGAAGACCACTTGAAGGAAGAGGGAGCATGAACTATTTATCTGTGGAAGAGCATTTCAGACAGAGGGAATGAGAAGCATAAAGGTCCTGTGGCAGGAGTGTGTTTGACACACTCAAGGAACAGCACAGAAGCCAATGTGGCTGCAGAGTGGTGAGGTCGTGAGTGTATGAGCGTGGCAGAGAGTTCAGAGAAGGGCTATGTTCAAGTAGGGAGAGTGATCGTGCAGGACCTTTCAGCGTTGTTCAGACCATACAATGAAGCTTTGGGAAAATTTTAAGCAGAAGAGTAAGACCCAGCTAATATTTTCGAAGGCACAATGTGGGTGCTGGGTGGAGAGACACAAAGGATCTTGGATAGAAGAGGCTAATTAAAGCTAGTGAACCAGGATGGTAGTGGCAGAAGTCATGCAAAGTGTTCAGATTGTGGATACAGTCAGTTCTTGTTACCCACAGAAGTTACGTTCTGTAAAGTTGCTACGAACACTGAATAAGCAAATTCTGAACAACCGTTCCTGGGATATATATGCTTAGGCTACTATGAGCTTCTGGTCACAATATTTTCATCAACCAATCAATACATTGTTTTGTATTATATGCATTTGTTTGAAGACACCTTATTTAATGTATATCTTGTCGAATCACTAACGTTAAATTCAGTCAACAGCACTATCACTCATGCTTATCTAGCACATGGATTTTCTCTATAAGGCACATCACAGCCCTCCTACACGTAGGAACACTGGATAGCACTTCAACATCTTTGGCGGGGGCCATTTTAAACAGTGAAATCAACAACAAAACCAAAAAGTACACTGATTCATAGTATGAGAGCTGACTCTGATAATGCAGAGTGTCACCTCATTGCCCTGCAGCTGGAAATATGATATAGGGTGACACATTTTTGGCTACGCTGTGCATGTCTGCAAATGCACACAGAAGCACTTTGGGTATTGATTTGGAGATAACAAATGTTAGCGTGTAGGTGAATTCACAGATAGTTGCCTTGAATAGTGAGGATCAACTCTACTTTGTATGTAGGGCTAGTCAGATTTGCTGATTACTTGAAATTCTTTGTTTTCTTTTAAATTCTATCTCCTATTTTTTCATTCCTTGTTCAATAGTTTATTCCTCTAACTCAATTTTAATCTGAAAAACTGGATCCATAAAAATTTTCACAAGTTTTATATTACAGTGAAATATTCATTTAGTTCAGCTGTTTGTATAGAGGAAGTATTTCCAACCTGTTTTGTTTTTTTGTTTTTTTTTTGCTAAAACTGGAAATAGGGGATGCAGAGAAAGTTGCTAGCAGCTAAAGAGTTTACAATATTGAACTAAACTGGACTGTGTTCCTCAAAAGAGTCCTAAGAATCTAAATTTCTTTTCTTTTGAAAGCAAAGGGGAAAATGATTTGTTTTTAAAATTTGCTTAATACTTTAGCAATCTCTTTGGAATTTCCAGTCTATAATGTAGTCAGTTATCTTTGCAAACACTTCTTATTTGAAGTCACATGAGAAAGTTCCAGAAAATATTTTGTTGCATTAAATATTGAAGTCCTGTCAAGTACCCTCTCATCCCTAGTCCCGTTCCCATGCATTTTCTCTTTATCATTTTAACATGCTATATATTTACTTGTATACTTATTATTCCTACTAAAAAGCAGTTTCCATGAAAAAAGTCTATTTACTCCAATGCCTAGAACAGTGTCAGGCTTATGATAGGTGACCACTAAATGTTTCTTGAATAAATGAGTACCCAAATTAAAGGACAGTGGTAAGTCCCATTTATAAACCATCTCTTTATGTCACATACTACCATCTCTTTATGTCACAAAACCATGCTTTTAGTAAAAAGCCCTCCTGAAATGTTTAAAGACACATTTTTTGGTCACCATTTAGCTCAATACCATTCCCTTACTGGAAATGTCTGGATCTAAATTATTGAAAGATTGAGTATCGATTGCTTGAATATCTTGCATTCATTAACATAGATATTTGGTTTTTTGAATGTCAGACTTTTTATTGCATGGTTTATCATATTTAAGGAAACTATTTTTTGATCTCTGTTTATAATAGAAATTCTACAACTCCTTTGAATAATGTTACCCCATTTCTTTGATGGATGAGAAAAAGGCCAAACTTCATGTGAAGGTGACAAATGAGGGAATTCATCTCTGTAAATTTGTTTTAGAGCTAAAAAGCTAAGAACACCATAGAAGATATCTAAACAAGAAACACTTATAGGCACTGAGTCCTTAGTCATGCATTTAGTGACTCTACCTGCTCCTTCTTCTGCACCTTGGGTGAAAATAATATTTATGTGGTTTTGAAAACCTTCCTTGATATTTCTCAAAATGTAGTTTATGGACGCTGTATTCAAACTACTTGGAGGAGTTTGTTGAAAAATCAGCTTCCCTATTCCATTTGTAAAACTTGGATAATTAAATATTCACCTAATATGTTAGGACTACATGAGTTAATAGAATGCAGGTGTGATATTTGAAACAGATATTCAAAAAATGGAAATCAAAGAGTCTATTTTATACTTATTTTCAACCATGCCTTAAACAGTCTTGCACATTATGGGTGCTTGACAAATATAGTTTGTTTTAATTACAAGAAGATGATGCCTGTTGGAATTCAGATTATAGATGAGTGAATATATATAGGCACCGATATGAATTAGAAGTAGGCATGTTTTTCTTACGTTATACTCAAGTTCTATAGGAAGCCATTCATGTTTTTTTTCCAAAAATATTTATTGAACACCTACTATGGATCAAGCACAGCTCAAGGGCTACTTCAGTGAACAAAATAAGCCAAAATTCCTAATGTAGCATATATTCTAGTAAGGATACTATTAGTACGTTTTAGAGTATGTTAGAAGGTCACACACACATGTATGCGCGCAAACACACACTCTTTAGTCAGTCACACTTAGAGCCTGACATATGGAAAAGGAGACAGTTAAATAGAATGAAAAGGGAAAGAAATAGTATAATAGAGATTATATATTTCTGGATTCTCCCACTTTTTCCTAGATTATGACCTGCTTATCTCATTGATTCAGCCCGAACAGTATAGCAAAGATCTCTATGCTTCTTGTTCCTAAGTTCTAAGTTCCTAAGTTCCTAAGGATAGAAAAGCAAAAAGATTAATTTTTCCCACTAAATTTCTATGATTATTTAGAAAGACTCTCAATAGTTCATAAATCAACAATGCTGGACACAAGGTACAATGCTACGCTCTCTGCGGACATAGTATCATCTTTCAAGAAGCCATTTTCTCTTTTCTACAGAGAGAGCATTCCTTCCCCACCCAAATAGATAGCTCTTATATATAGTTATGATTTTTCTGATAAAATAAGGTAAGATTTAGGATACTTGCCAGAATAGATTTAATTCTACAGCAAAAGTTGCCTGTCTGGTCTAGAGCTGTTTGGGTTATGTCTGCCTGTTAACAACAAATGGTACATAACACAGTAAATTCAGGTAAAATGCTCATAGTTCACCCTGTCACCTTTCAATTTCACTCACCTCTCAATACCTGTTTAAAGTCTCCATATTTCATTCCACCTTCTCTGATCTATTCAGCCTACACTGGACCGTCCAGCTTCTGAAATTCTATGTACTATTTATGTGAGCATTTCCTTATCATCTCTCTTGATTTGCCATTTAAAAGTTTTCTGTTTATGTGGCATATCTTTGCAATAGGACTGTAAAATCCTTTAAGTCAGTGATTTTTTTCCCCCCTCTTTATTTCCAAACATAAGCATTTAGCAAAGGTCTGGGTGAATTTGACTAAAGCCTATTCACCAAAAAATGGTTCACCAAAGATCTCAGAACATAGTGAAATCTTGTCCTTAGAGAACATGCAGAAGAGAATAAAACATTTACATGAATAACTGTAATATGGTACAAAATCTAACACGTGCCATCAGATCCATAGAGACAAATTACAATTCTATTTAAATTCAATTAGCCAACATATAGTAGATCATTAGTTTTTGATGTAGTATTCATTGATTCGTTAGTTGTGCATAACACCCAGAGCTCATCACATCACGTGCCCTCCTTAATTGCCCATCACACATTTACCCCATCCCCCCACCCACCTCCCCTTCCCCAACCCTCAGTTTGTTTCCCAGAGTCAAGAGTCTCTCATTGTCTGTCTCCCTGATTTCTTCCCAGTTTTCCCTCCCTTCCCCTATGATCCTCTGTACTAGTTTTTATATTCCACATATGAGTGAAACCATATAATTGTCTTTTTCTGATTGACTTACTTCACTTAGCATAATACTCTCTAGTTCCATCCATGTCAATGGAAATGGTAGGTATTCATCCTTTCTGATGGCTAAGGAATTTTCCATTGTATATATGAACCACATCTTCTTTATCTATTCATCTTTTAAAGGACATTTTGGCTCCTTCCACAGTTTGGCTATTGTGGACATTGCTGCTATGAACACTGGGGTGCAGGTACCCCTTCTTTTCACTACATCTCTATCTTTGGGGTACATACCCAGTAGTACAATTGCTGGGTCATAAGGTAGCTCTATTTTTAACTTCTTGAGGAACCTCCATACTGTTTTCCAAAGTGGCTATACCAGCTTGCATTCCCACCAACAGTGTAAGAGGGTTCCCCTTTCTCTGCAACCTCGCCAACATTTGTTGTTTCCTGATTTGTTAATTTTAGCCATTCTGACTGGTGTGAGGTGGTATCTCATTGTGGTTTTGATATTTATTTCCTTCATGCTGAGTGATGTTGAGCTTCTTTTCATGTGTCTGTTAGCCATCTGGATGTCTTCTTTGGAAAAAAAGTCTATTCATGTCTTCTGCCCATGTTTTAACTGGATTATTTGTTTTTGGTGTGTTGAATTTGATAAGTTCTTTATAGATTTTGGACACTAACCCTATGTTCTCCTCTAGGATTTTGATGGATTCCTGAGAGAAAGTACAATTGATTTCAGTAAAGGGAAATGTTACTTTCAGTTTGGTAAGAGGACTGGGGTGGATGATAGGAAGAGATTTTCACCAAATAAAAACAACAATGTAATCGATGACTCGGCAATAAGAAAGTGAAAAACAAATAGCAAACATTTTCAGTGCTATGTTGAAGACTAGTGGGAAATAAAATTAGAAAGGAAGCTTGAAAATAGACTGTGGAAGTCTTGAATACCAGACTGAGGATTTTTGCTTTCCTAGGCTGGGTCAACACTAGGGTGTTTGAGCAGGGATGTGATATCATCACAGCTGTGCTTTAACTAAATCAGTCTGCCATCAAAGAATAATAGAGACACTAAAATGAAGAGTAGATATAACAAAATCTTTTCTCTGTAGAGTAAATGAAAACACTCAAATGCTGATTGTTACTTAAGGGGAATGATTAAGCTCTTGGTTTCCTGAAGTTTGGGTACAGATACTGCTTTTAGGATTACCATCCAGAGCAAGTCATATTACCTTTCTTGTCTTCTCTTTGTAAAATGGGGAATGAGATAGATCATTTTGTATTGCAGCAGACTCCCACTGAGAAGCCAAGTTCTGGGCCCATTTTCATCAGTAATTAGCTATGTGATTTGGGGTAGGATCATAAAATCTCCAACTGTTGTATTTTCAGTGTGATAAAATTAGAGTCTTTCTAAAAGTTTATTGAGCTCAAAAATTCAAATCATGATTCAATTAAATCAAAATATGATCACACTATGATTATTACAGGGATGCGTAGAATAATTAGGCATAGCATAATTTTATATTTAAATCTGTAATTAAATGAAAACTTCTTATAAAAAATTTTGATACCATGCTCAATTTGATTAAAAAATATTTAATGAATCCCCATTAAGTGTGAATTCTAGTTGAGCAGAGTAACCAGTCACTTTACCTAAAACCAGTTCATCCCAAACCAACGGATTTGTTTTACCTAATGACAAGCTCATGTAAAATTCACTCTTTTGAATTTCTCCAGATGTCCCCAAAACATGAAAAGGTTATGTATGTTGAAAAATGAAAACAATTTCTAAGTGGTTTGATAAAAAAATCTAAAAGATCTACATACATGGAGAATGCAATGTATTCATCAATTAATAGATTCAATATTATTTAGATGTCAGATCTCCTCAGTTTGATCTATAGATTTAACAAAATCCCAGTCAATATAACTAATATTTGGTCAGCATATACTATGCCGACCATGCTATATTAAACATTTTACATGTGGTATCCCACTTAATGTTCCGCACAGTTCTATGAATTAGGTACTAGGATTATCAGCATTTATAACTGAATAGGATAAAGCATAGAGCTGTCAAGACTTACCCACGATCAAGACTTAACCAGTGGTGGAGCACATATGACCACCGGCTGGCTGATTCCAGAGCCTGTTCTTTTACCCACTGCAGCTACAACACAACGGCTAACATTTACTGATTACTATCAGCCAGGCACTGTTCTAAGCATCTCACATATATTAACTCCTTTCTTTCTCACAAAATCCTTTGACCTATATACTATGATTATTTTCATTTTATAGGTGAGGAATCTAAAGCAGAGAGCAGTTAGTGACTTACCTGATGTCAAGACGCTGTCTGAGCCAGTGACTTGGGCTGCTGTTGGTCAGCAAAGAGCTCATGTTTTAATCACCATACCACATGAGCCTTTCTGTGTACGGTACGCATCCTGCCTCTTTCTATAGAGAGAGTCTTCAAGATTTTCTAGAAAATTTCCTATATTCTGTATTATCTCACTTTGGAGCAAGAGAAAACAAAAAGCAGTTGCCAACCCATGAATGGACACTTTCCTAAAGAATTTTATGATTATCTCCACTTGAGGATTTAAACAAAAAAATCATTTTAGCTATATATTAAGTCTATTTTTTTATTTTTATAAACCACAAATGGGTGATAATTTTGACCAGTCAACAAACCTGACCTCAGAAAGTTTTTGTCTCTCATATGAACCAGTCTTTGCCCATGTAAGATAAAACACATTAGCCAATAATTAGTTTAGAGCTCCATTCCTCTCATAAGGAAGCAAAATAATATTAACAGTAATAATATGGCCAACCTAAGATCTGATAGTCTTAGGAGATACAAGTGGGTGAGAAGTGGGTTTCTTCTGAAAGAAAGAAATAGGAGTGAGGCATGGAAGTTTTGTCATTAGCCAAAGGTATGAGCAGGACTGCTGTGGGGCGCATCTTCCTTCTCCAGCGGATGCTTTGAGAACCACTGATTTCTCCCAGAAGCACAAGCCCAGGTTTTTAAAAGCGCCTGCGCAGGTGCCACAGCCCAAAAGGGGTCACTAGCAGCACGTGCATTGCCAGCCACATCCATCTTCACGACAAACACCTAGGTCAAATCACAAGAGCGTCCTGGCCATGGGAGGAAAATAGAAATACGAATCCTAAGTACAACTCTGTTTTTTTAAAATTCGTTCTACAGTGTCCAAAAAATGAGCCCATGTTCTTCTTTAAGTATCTGATGCAAAAATTGCTGACTTTGGATCACATAAATAGTTGAGACAGGATTTAGTTAAAATAAATTAATTAAAATTGGCATTCAAATATCATTTTTAGTAGAGTTCTGCCCACCGGTTACAGTGACAACTGTAACTCACATAGAGGTTGACAGGTATCCTGATTGTGAAGTAATGGTGTAGAAAACGATAGGCACTCTCACGGCTAGGTTTTTGAAGCTCTAAAGTGAAAAGCATGCCTCTCCCTCCTAAACAGGATTTTCACAATATCAGAAATTTATCTTTTAAGCCTGGACACCAAAAATGGAATTAACTATACTCAGTTCAGTGCACATCATTATTATCAACAATCCCTGCAAGGCCCCACTCTTGTTTATATTTTTCTTCTTCTTCCTCAGTCTCTGTTATGTGCTTCAAGGATGTCTTCAAAGAATGCCTTACTGTAACATTTAATGTTATCTTATTTGCCTGTTTTGCTAACTTACATAATTAAGGCTATGTTTATAGATCTGTGGCTTCCTATTTTCTCAAATGTGTTAAAAAAAACCAAAGTTTTAATTATTTTCCTAATAATTATTACATAATATTCTAGAATGTATGTATCTTTGTATGTGTCATGTTTCCTCATTGATTTATGCACTAATTTGTCCAGGACTGAAATGTTGAAAGGGTATGTACATACTCAGGTGTACTAAGAAGCCCCGGAATGCTTTCCAGAAGGGCTGTGCCAATCTACACTCCCACCACCAGCACATCCCAGTTTCCTCTTTCTCCACTGCTGTGTTTACATCTGACATTATCCACTATATTCCCAGTTTTTACCAGCATTGGGCATGTAAAAAAGTACTTCATCACCACTGTAGTTTGGAATTCAGTTAGCAAAGAATACATGCAACTTTTTTTTTTTTTTTGAGAGAGAGAGAGATAACGAGAGAGAGAGAGAACACAAGTGGGGAGGAGAGAGAGAAGCAGGGTCCCTGCTCAGCAGGGAGCCCCATGTGGGGCTCAATCCCAGGACCCTGGGATCATGACCCAAGCTGAAGGCAGAAGCTTAATGACTGAGCCACCCAGGTGCCCCTACATGCAACTTTTGAAGAGAAAAATTTCAAGATCTCATAAAGGCTATTATAAATGATCTGAAGAAATGGGGAGGTATACTATGTCCAAAGACAGTATGAATTCATGTTGTAAATATACAAACTATTACTAGTGTTAATCTTCTATACTATTTGATATTCATTAATTTGTTAATCTGCCTACTCTGTGCATCCCCATCCAAAAATCCATCTGGACTTTTTTTTGAGGAATAGGAAGTATATATTCTAAAGTTAATGTGGACTAGTTAAGGGTTTGAAAAGATAATTTCGGTTTTGCAAAAAAAAAAAAAAAGAGCAAAGCAATGGGATGAGTCATACCACTGAGATCAAAATAGGATGATATCTTATGAACAGACAGCACAGAAATAGCCTTATGTTTATATTGGATATGGATATATGACCAAGGCAGCCCTGCTAACTGAAGGAGAACAAACTGATTGTGATACACAGTGCTGAGAAAACTCTTTAGTTTATATGGAGAAAAATAGAGCTGGGCCCCATTTGACATCATGTGGGGAAGTACGCTTCAGAAGGACTGATGACCTGAATGAGAAAGGAAAACAAATCCAATAGAGGAAAATATTCAACATTTGTGAAATTAGCACCAGAGAAGGACTTCTTAATAGAAATTATATGTTTAAAAATTTTTGATGGATTTGCTTATATCAAAATCAGTGATTTCTATTAAAAATACACAATGTTAACATAGAGATGACAGAATAATCAAAGATACTTACACATTTAAAACTGACATTTAATCTGTATTAAAATTAGATCATAGCATATGAAATTGTCAATTTTTGACCTACAAGAATAGCAATTACATATGGCTTGACCTAATACAAGAAACTCTTTCCTAGCATAAGAAAAATAGGAAAAGAAAAAGAAAATAAACAAAGGATAGGAATAGGGCAGAGAAGGAAAACCTCAAATGGCTATAAGACAGTATTTAAAACAACCAAATTCATTAGTAAGAAGAAAAAAAAAACATGGTAGTATGCAAATTTCATTATATCACTTAATAATTTAATCATGTGTTACCTTAAAAATGAGTCTAAGGACATACCTCAAACGGATATAAATACCAAGGAAGCACTCAGCTAGGTTAAAGTTAATGCTTTTAATCAAAGGCATGTAACTTCCATACACACGCTTTCAAGTCACAGCAGAGGAGACAGTCAATTGTCAGTAGAGGGTAAGTAAGATGAACGTACTTAGGGATTAAGAGAAAGAACTACGAAGCTTGACTCCTGTCAGGACTCCAGCCCTAGCTCTTCCCATTGTAGGACTTTAACAAAGTTCATTCTGGTCTAAATCCTGAGGTCCTCCTCTATAAATCTGCTGTAATCGCAGCACATAGCTCAGTGTTGAGAGAATTAAATGACAGAACACACAAACAGGGCTTCACTAAATGCTTGGTATATAATGTATACAATGTAGGGTTCATAAGTGTTACCTGAAGCTGTGCATTCCTTTTCTTTAGGCATGCATATTTTGTTAAAATTTCTAATATTTTTATTTCTAATTGCAGCAACTTTTTAGATTGTACTGTAAATTTGGGATTCCATGTTCTAGAAGAAAATTCTAGTCTGTACAGTATCATAATATATCCAATATAAAATCTACACAATGTTTGTCTTAAACTAGGTGTATATCTAAATTTACCACAAGCTGATCCCAGGGTCCTGGGATCAAGTCCCGCATCAGGCTCCCTGCTCTGAGGGGAGCCTGCTTCTCCCTCTCCCTCTGCCTGCAGCTCCCCCTGCTTGTGCTCTCTGTCAAGTAAAATCTTTAAAGATAAATAAATTTACCACAAGTATCATTGTTCAAGCAAGATAGATTTCTAATTTTTTATCTCAGGAGTTTCCTCACATGTTTTTGGGGGGCTGGGAGGAGGGGCATGGCAGAATCAAAGTATTAGCCAAAAGATGTAGATCTTTATTAATATTCATGGAACTCTCAGGCAGAAAGCAAGTTGCAAGCATTGGATATGAAGAAAGGAGGTGGGTAGTCAGGATAAAGGAGGAAAGAAGAAAGGCAAGTCAACTGAAAATAGAAGACAAATAGCATAAGGCACTGCTTTATTCCATATCTTACTTAAATCGGCTCATCTGTTTCCAAAGTATTCTGCTATCCCAAGAATAATAACAGGCAACCATTAATAATGATTCTAGATTGGGTATGCATACACTATTTTATATAGCTAGCATCTTATAAATATTTTCACCCCGACTTGTAGATGACAAACTGACGCACAGAGTATTAAATACCCAACAAGTGATAATTCATGATTTGAGCCAAAATCTGTGTGACCCCAAAGCCTATGCTGTACTTTCCCAAACAACTTCCCAAGAAAAAAAAGAACATAAAGGGGATTCAGAGGAACCTCTGATGGTCATCCCTGAGAGCTACTGAGATGCTGACTCAAAATGACACTGCTCTATTCATAAAACCTATCTGAACAACTTCATAACATTGCTCTCTCAAAAACACGGTGGGAGGGGCGCCTGGGTGGCTCAGTCGTTTTAGTGTCTTGCCCTCATGATCTCAGAGTCCTGGGATCGAGCCCCGCATTGGGGTCCCTGCTCAGCGGGGAGTCTGCTTCTCTCTCTCCCTCTGCCACTACCCCTGCTCATGCTCTTTCTCTGGCTAGCTCTCTCTCAAATAAATAAAATCTTAAAAAAAAAAAACAAAACATGGTGGAAAATACATCTCTGACCAGGGAAGACAGAAGCCTGGTGAGAAGAGAAGTAAAATCAGTGACCCGCATCATGCTATTCTTTCAACCCAGTGCAATTTCTTCTAGTGATTGTCTAAGGAAAAAAAAAAATTTTTTTTTTTCGCTAATAAAAATACTCTTGCAATCAAAGACCTAACAAATATATACAGAGCCCTGAGGCTTGAAGTGAACCTTTTGAAATATAATTTGAAACATTAATTTTAATTAACTGAACAAATATTTTAATAGTATATGCTGGTTGATACCCAGTCAAGCACAATTTCCTACTGGGCCAGAAACTGCAATTACTTAATTTCTGTTATTACTAGATAATAACATTCATTTTTACTCATTCATTCAGATAAATCAAAATGGATAGGAGGACTCATTAGCTCTACTTACAAAAGCTATGAATGTGTAGGCATGCTGTTATTTGCCCCTAGAAATGGTCTCCCCTCAGCTTTGCTTATCTGTATGATCTGTAAAGAAAGAGGGAAAGATCTGTGGATGTGGATGTGCCATCCTATCTGGGACCAACTTTTTTGTACCTTTAACACCCAGTGTGCATACCTTCCAGCAAACATCAATTTATATATCTGTGTCACCCACCGTACATAATTTGACAATTCAGTATTGGGAATACAAAGGTGAGCAAGACAGATGTAGTTCCTCCCCCCTGTACAATATATTCTAGTCGGTGACATATATAAATTACAAATAAAAACAAGACAATGAACAAATAAAATGATATAAAAGTACTGTGTAGAACATAACAAAGAAAACAAGAGGTGACCTCATTTAGATATATTCATAAAGAAAGAACTTTCAGCAGAGCTAACATTTTCTCATGCTGAGAACTGAAGGCTAAGAGGAAAATAATCATTTAAAGAACATTCTAGGCCCAGGAAGCAATGTGTGCTACAGCCCTGTGGTATGGGAGGTTTCGCTGTGTCAGAGGAACTGAGAAGCATCCAACTGGGTGAAAAGTCATGATGGAGAGAAGAAAAAGCAAAATGAACTTGCAGAGATGCGTAGCACCGGATCATGGAGGACCTTGCAGGCCATACTTGGAGATTTTATTCTAAATGCAATTAGAAGTACCTCACTTGGTTTGGATGGGAGGGGAATAGGATTCTGATTTGAGGTTTAAGAGAAATCACTTTAACTGGGCCGTGGAATGTGGATTGTCAAGAAAATACGTCGGAGATTATTTATCATCCAGGTGAGCGATGATGGTAACCAAGACTCAGGTGGCTTCTTCTACAATTAGGAATTCAGCAAGTGAGGGCAGGTGAGATGAATAAATTGTGGCTCTATCTAATGAACAGGCTGTCAGGACCAGGTCCTTTGGAAGATGTACTTCAATGACAGGAAGCAAATATTGAGGCTAAATGCGTCACTAGTTTAGTGGAAGTGCAAATATTCCAGAGAACAACAGGAAACCTAAATGACTTAGGAAAATGATGTGGGAAACAAAGGCAGAAGAAAAATTATTAAATTTCTTTACTACTTACAGCCCATTGACAAGTCCTTAAAACAGGCAGAGTGACATTCCTCTAGGGACTCAACTGCCTCAATGTTAATACTTTGCTAAGGGCAAAAGACAATCCTAGCCCGACACCCCCCATCCCAGGATCCTGTAAGTCTACTTTAACATATAGAGATTCTTTTAGAAACCTCCTTTATCGCTAAACCCCCAAGATATATGTTGGCAATCATCCCCCAAGCATATGGCCCACCGATATACATCTGAAGGGTCTCATGACTAAGGTTTTATTAGACGGTAATAAATGACCTTTTCCCAATAACAGCTAGCCCCTTCGAGGTCCTAGAAACCTTGCTTCCAAAATTCCTTGGAGACTTATGCTATCCCTAACCCCCTCCCAACTTGGAAGTATATAATGGGCCACTCCTCATGAGCCCCGTGCAGCACTTCCTGCCCACGGGTCCTGTCCCTGTGCTTTAATAAAACCACCTTTTTGCACCGAAGACGTATCGAGAATTCTTTCTTGGCCATTGGCTTTGAACCCTAATGTCTTTCCTACATCAGAAAACTTTTTAATTATTGAGTTTTCCTAAGTATAGACACTTACTTCATCTTACTGTGGAATCCTTCCTGCCAGAGTAATTATTTGAATTTGCTATTTATAGTTAACACATCACTGGTGTGACATTTGAAGTGCTATCATAAAAATTAATACTGTGGCTGAACCTATTCTGACTCTTCAAGGCCTAAGCTAACTTTTAGAGAGCACCTACCAAGAACTCAGCAGGGCCTTTTTCCTCCATTTTCTCATTGAATTCTCACTATGTAGTAGAGATAATCACCCCCATGTTAAAACAAAGAAACACATATTCAAAACCCTTCAGTGTAGGTCTCATAGAGTATGAATTCTATTCTAAGTTTGCCTGACCCGAAAGACTACTGTATTTTCACTCCAGGCTGACTCTTACTTGCAATTTGTTACAAATTGAGAGGTTGTCTGAAGCTTCATTAAGCTTCTACATTTGTATAAATTAGATTTATTTGAATCTATGCATAATTTGCCAATTTATATAAATGAGTATATAAATTCCTCAGTCTTCATTACTATCCAATCTAATTTAGCAAAGCTTATCACTCACTATAGTTGGGAAATGATGACAAGTAAATATTGGCCATAAAAGTCACTCAGAGCCAATGAACTAAGTTTAGTAATTTCTTAAACCTAATAAAGCAACATGTTAGCATACTGAACAAGCTTGATGAGCATGCTACTTAACATCTTGATATTTTAAGTGAATTCTTGTGTAATACTAGAAATAAAAAAAGAAATCATTCCTGATGCCTTTATATTTTCCTGGCACTCACAATCTTTTTCTCTTTTCTACATTATTTACATTACATAATGTCAGAATTGAGTTCAGTTGTAGAGACCCAGCTTGTGTCCAAGAATGGCTCAGTGGTGTTGGAAAAAAAACACAATCATTATTGGTACCAGGATCCTACTGTTACTTGTGAAGGGGTCATGATTTACTAACATGTAAGTGTTCCTCACACTGCTCCCCTCTCGCTTTGGAACCCAAAAGGGAATCTTGGTTAACTCAGCTCTTGGAATTTTTTACTGACTCAGAATCAAGGCAATAGGTACAGAGAGCTACAACTAGAAAGGCAGCTGGGAACTAGGGAGGATGACACCCAGAGTGGTGATAGCAATCTACATAATAAAAAGCCATGTAAGAGAGAGCCTGGCAAAATCTACTGGGGCCTTTATGGCCTTGGGGATTTGTCGCTGAGAGGGACTGCCACAGGTACAGAGTGAAAAAGACTGAAAAGTGTGCAAGAGGCTTTTCATATTTCTGTGGGTGGCGATTTACCTCCCGCCAATTTTTTTTAAGATCCAAAATTTGGAATTCCTGTTTAATTACTATTTGGCAGTTGGACTATTTCTTTGGGTGCGACTATAGGTTCAGATGGAGGTAGATGAGGTCCAAGATTACCTAGGTTATATTTTAAAACTGGAGGAAACTGGTGGGGATTATTCAAAGTGAAATAAGCAGAGAAAGACAATCATCATCTGGTTTCACTCATATGTGGAACATAAGGAATAGCACGGAGGACCACAGGGGGAGGGAAAACGGAATGGGAAAAATCAGAGAGGGAGACAAACCATGAGAGACTCTGGACTCCGGGAACCAAACTGAGGGTTACAGAAGAGAGGGGGATGGGGGGGATGGGGTAACCAGGTGATGGGTATTAAGTAGGGCACGTGTTGTGATGAGCACGGGGTGTTATATGCAACTAGTGAATCGTTGAACACTACATCAAAAGCTAATGATGTACTATATGTTGCTAACTGAACATAATAAAAGAAAATTGATATTCGCATAGTTGAGGGAACAGAGACGGAAAAAAAAAGTTCCATATCTTCTGAATCTTGAAAAAGAATTTGAAGTTCACAAGCAGTTAATAGTGGATAGTTTTCCACATATTTGTGTTTACTCTATTACTTAGCAAATGCTGTATTAAATGATTTGCATACATGATGTCACTGAATAGCTAAAAGCTTTTGCAAGCAAGGGAGACTGGCCCTCGAGCAGTTACTTTGTGCATGCCCACAAAGCTAGTATATGGAACAGGGAGGATATAAACACAGCTGTCTGAGTTCAAAGCCACTCCACTTTCTACTCCACCATATTGGTAATTTATATACCTTCTGAAGTCCATGTCAGAAACAATCTAACACACAATACACAAGATGCCCAATAAATTATATTTATACTTGTGTATTTTATATTACTTAGCATATATTGAACAGAGGAGGTGCTTTAAAATCTCTTCTGTATTCAAAACATGTTTAATGGTCTTTAATGAAAAAGACAGTTCTTTTGAGGATCTATGTTTAAAAACTTTCTGGGAGAATGCCAGTTGAAGGTATACTCTTGAGCCAAAAACTAGATTTTAAAATGCAAAATTGAGTTAAATATTTTCAGCATTCTTTGGACAAGTAGTTTAGCTTTCCAACTTAAATAAGAAATATTCTCAACTTCCTGGAAGGAAATATAGTCAAGGGATATAGAGGTTAAGGAAGTGCTATCTAAGGCAGTCCTCAGACCAGCACTATCAATTTGATGTAGTTTTTGAACGTGGGTGAGGTCCGGAGCCCCTGGCTAAGAAAGAATTCTTGAAACGTCTTTGGTGCAAAAGGTGATTTTATTAAAGCCCGGGAACAGGACCCGTGGGCAGAAAGAGCTGCTGCCCTGGGGGTGTCAGGGGTGACCGATTATATACCTGGGAGTTGGGGGAGATAAGGAAAAAGGGAGGTGCCCCAAAGGACTTTGATTTGCTAAAGAGGACTCTCAGGACACTGGAGGCCTTGCTATTGTCAAATTCGGGGTGTTTTACCTTCTAGTAAGGCACGGCATTAAGGTAGCTGGGAGCTTCCTGGAGGAATGGTACACTCTGCCTCTCAAGGATTTGTCAATGGCTGCAGGTTATAAGGACGTTTAATTTTTTTTTTTTTTTTTAAGATTTTATTTATTTATTTATTTGAGAGAGAGAATGAGACAGAGAGCATGAGAGAGGGGAGGGTCAGAGGGAGAAGCAGGCTCCCCACTGAGCAGGGAGCCCGATGCGGGACTTGATCCGGGGACTCCAGGATCATGACCTGAGCCGAAGGCAGCCGCTTAACTGACTGAGCCACCCAGGCGCCCATAAGGACGTTTAATTTTATTTACATTTCCTTCTACCTTTGTTTCCCACATCACTATGTATGGGAGGGTGATGCTAGGGCTCCAGGAAATTGAGTCTCTGGAAGTTAGGCTACTGATAATGTTTTTTCCTTGTAAATCACTAAGACATTTGTAAACTGGTGGAGACTCCTGTCCTACAGGACTGTGATCTCTATAAGCCAACCATTTGTTTTTCCTTCCCTTAATTTTAGGGCAGCCAGGAGTGCCTGAGGAATGTCACATGTATCCCACCTGCGAGTTGGCGGGGGAGGTGTAGGATGTCAGCTTGTGCTTTGCCCTCAGCTTTGCCTTTTGCTCCCTCAATAAACATCAGTGGGCAGCCTTTTAGAAATGCAAATTATGAGATCTGGCCCCAAAGCCAGTGAGTCAGAATTTTGGGGATGGGGACAAAGACAGACTGGAGCCACGCTTGTGAGCATGGCGTAAGACATGGACAGAGACAGCTGAATCATTGTATACCTGAAATTAATGCAACACTGTATCAATTTTACTTCAATTAAAGAAAACATAGCTTCTAATAGACCCAATATGAAACAACATAATGTAGTCCTAAATATGCCTTTAAAAAGTAAACCAGTTGAGTAAGGAAAGGGTTAAGGTATAGGCAGGGAGAGATAGGAGGCCCCTGACTCCCCTGACCAGGCTCACAGAAATCCCAAATGTGGAGAAATGCTGAGGGGTAGAAAACCACAGATAGGGGAACAAAGCAGACCACCTGGCCCTGGATGTCAGGGAGCATATTTTGGGGCAGCTACATTGTAATCCCAGAAAAATGAGCAGACCTCAAAGAAGCCATTAAGGATGTGATCACTAGTCCTTGCTCAGACCAAGTCTGCACAAGAATCTCAAGGCCACAAGCTTCCCGGTCGGTTCTCCATAAACGACTACCACTAAAAGCCCTCAGTGGCAACCCACTCGGGACCTCTGTCACTCTAGACAGCTGTTTTCTTTCCTTTCTGCTCTCACCTCCACTTAATAAACTTTCACTTCACCTTTTGTGAGATTCATTCTTCGACTCTGTTGAGACAAGAACCGAGCAATCGTGCAACACAGTGAGGTCTAAATCACATCTGAACGTGTTAGAATTGCATTCAGACTCCAAAGAAAACGTATGCATCCCCCTCCCTGAAGGTAGATAGAATGGTGAGCCGACAGAAGTGGGGGAAAGTAAGGGAAAGAAGGAGAAGAGAGGGAAAGGGAAGACAAGAGGGAGGACAAAAGAAAGCTCATTGGCCTGTGGGAACTGAAGAAACACTGGAGGAAGGAATGGGAGAAAAGATACTGGAAGCTGAATGTCCAGAAGGGAATGTGCAAAGGAGAGCTAAAGAATACGTTACAAAGAGTTCCTAGTTCTTGGTGACCTGGTGCTGCCAGTCACAACCAGCAGTGATACAAATGTAGGGCAAGTCTTCTAGAATGAATCTTGCACTTTTTATTTTTCCTGACCACCCTCAATGACCTCATCATGGGATTTTAGGACAAGGATTGTGATTAGGAAAATCTAGATAAGGAAATTTTTCATTTAATGAAATTGAATATGAACTCTAAGAATATATATTCAGTTAATTAAATCAAACAATGAAAGTCTTAGAGGAGCTGTACTTTTACTTGGCTTTTTTGTCAGTTTCTTGTTGGTTTTGATCATTTTAATATTCATTGGTATTTTCATGAAAAAAAAAAAACCCACCTAATTAAAAAGTTAAAATTTGAGGAAAGTCAAGTTGCTGTTAGTGTAGTAACTACGGATTAGCTGGGGGGGGGGGGGGGGGGCAGGGAAAGGATAGGTAAAACTGCAATCCAAAATGAAGTTTAAACACTGTTTTAAAATTATGATTATGAATTCAATCTGATAATTAGCCATATCCCATGTGTTATCAAAGGTATCTAGATATTGCTGTTGAGTTGTATTATTTATTTTTGCTCCAAAGAAAGGAGTGGACGCCAGTAATGTTTTTTTGCCGTTGGACCACCTCTGAAGAACAAGCACCTCCCTTTTTTTTTTTTTTTTTTTTTTTTGAAAAACAGAGTAAACACTCAGAATAAGTGTGTGTGTGGGGGAGAGGGGTCTGTGATACACTTGATGAATTACCAACGCAATTACCTTTATAAAATTAAGTTTGTCTTGTGAAAATAAAGGGAACCTCATTTAAAATGGAAACTCCCTGAAGGGGGCGCTCTCACCCACGTACCACTCACAGTCTGCATAACCAACCCGCAGGTAGAGGGAAGACAACAATTATTTTGACAAGAAAGGGCACCTTTCACACAGGAATTTTATTTCCTGTCTTCCAGAAAATGAACAAATATCCCTCCCTGCCCAGCAACAATATACTAACTACTGCTTGCAGCCAATGAGAGACCACTGCAACCTCAGTGAACTCTTGTTCTTCTCCAAAAAATTTTTGTTCAAAACAACCTTCCCTAATTTCCTCCTAAAACGTAGTTAAAGCTGACCTTCCATTGGTCCCTTTAGACTTGCCTATGGTTCACCATAGTTTGCTTTTCCCAAATTCAATCCCTCTGCTATTGCCAAGTAAACTTTTTTTTTTTTTACTCTTTGTTTAAAATGAACAGAATTTGTGTCAAAAACAAAAAAACCCAGAGGTCACCATAAGTATTTAATATTAAAATATTATATTAAAATATCTCATCCACACTTATAGACCCAAAGCATAGTAAGCATTCCCCAAAATTCATTTTAAGGAACAGTAATCCCATTAGATACTTCTCAAAAAAGGAGGAGGAAGATGTTTTATAGTCAAATAAGTTTTGGGGAAAATATACATTATGGGAGCCTCTTGTAGTACCTAGAGCAAGTACCATGGGACACTATTCTGGAATCAACATGTTGGTTCGTTCTGCAGAGCTCAGATGGTATTACTAACAATATGCACTACCTAGTAATTTCCTATGTTAAAAATTATACTTGTTAACAAGGTGCTAAAATTTTAAAATTATTACTAGCATTTAAAAATTTGCAACTTCTAAATTCTGGGGTTTAAGGGCAAGTATTTCTATTGCTATGCTTTAATACGATTCTAACTTATGTTATACTTTCCAAGATTTATAATTCACTTAAACATGTTCAAGTCTCTGTAAAGTCCTGCAGCTAAGAAATCTGTTTAATTTTGTTTTATCTGGACCTTTCTTTTCCAACAGTCTGACCATACCTTAAACAATTGGTTTGGTTTTTACTCTTTTCTTCTGCACAAGCATCTTTTTAAGCCACTTCAATAAACATTATTTTAAGCTACAAAACTACTGGCAGGGGGAAATAGCAGCATAGAGAAATGCAACGTTAGTTCTGGGTCAAACGTTCACTTGCGTTTATCTCTTTTCTCATAACTTTCTCAGAGTATATGGTCTTTTAAGTCTATTTTAATTTCTAATTTGTGCCTGTGGCCATACTCATTTTTATAGCTGCTCTAGAATGAATGCATTAGAGGAAAAGATAATATCAAGAAGATGAAAGAATTACATTTTGATCTTTAGAGATTTCATAATCCTGTTACTGTAAGTATTCATTAAACCTCTTTCCTATATGTCTTAATAGTATGCATGAGTGAGATGGAGCAGTAAGAGTTGAGAGGTTATCAAAGGTCACAAGAAATTTTCTATCTAATAACAGAGACCAGATATTTGAGGAAAATAATCAGTAAAGTTGGAGCAGGCACTATTCTCAGTCTAGAGATTACAATACAAAAGACCAAGTTCCTGGAAGTTTGGAGTTCGGTCTGACAGAAAGCATAATGATCTTCAAAAACCGGAAGGATGCCAGTACATTTAATATATGAAGAATATTCATGTATTCACTTTGTATATATACACATTAGATTTTGGCTAGTGAGTTATTATTTTAAAATCATTTTCTCTTCTAGGACTTCTGGTAAGCTTGCAATCAGCTCTTTATGCTTTTTGATGATTAATGGTTATATTACATTAGTTAGATATTAAAGAAAGCAAGGTCTCAAACATAGCCAATTGGTAGAATTTCCCCTTAGCGCTGACAGAAAAGGAATGTATTAGCTTTCTCATTTTGCTGGAAGTACTGCTTTAATGCATGTAACTGTCATTCATTCATTTCACTGCTACATGACAGTCCATTGTGTGAATATATCAAAATAGACTTATTTGGTCTACTGTAGATGATCTTTCTGTATTTTCCATGTCTTGTACTTACAAACCATGTTGCTAGGGACACATTTCCTGGTGCAAATACACAAGGATTTCTCTAGACTATACACCCAGGAGTAGAATTGCTGGGTTGAAGGCATATGCACCTTCATTACTGTTAAAATGCCCAGTGGTTTTTCATAAATATAACCAAGTTATACTCCCTGAAACAATGTACAACAGTTGCCATTGCTCTACTATTTTGCCATCATTGGGACTTTTGTCCTTTAATATTTTGTCAATCTGATGGGTATAAAATAGTATTTGATTGTGGCTTTAATTTGAATTTTTATGATTGCCCAGATCAAACATTTTTATGTGTTTGTGTTATCTTCTGTGAAAGGGCCTCCTGTTTTTTCCCCAATCTTTTTCTGTTGAATTATCTTTCTTTTATTGACTGCAGACATACCTTATTCTAGACCACAAATCCTTTAGATTATATGTGTTTCAAATATTTTCTGCTGATCTCAGCCTAATTGCCTTTTTCTCTGCAGGTCTTTTAATTGAAAATAATGGTTCTTAATTTTGAAGTCATCAATCTTGTATCTTGCTAAAAAATTATTTGCTATTCTGAGGACATAATATTTATTTATATTAACTTTTTAAGCTTTAAAATTTTACTTTTGTCTTTTAGTCTTCAACCTACCTGTATAGACGGGGTGATGCAGGAATCCCGTTTAGTGTCCTCCCATATGGATACCTAAGTGTCCCAGTACCATTTATTAAAAATCTTCTTTACCTACCAGTCTGCAATGCCACACATATAGTTTTTGTTTTTAAGACAAAAATAGGACGTTTCTATCTATAATTTTTACCAAACCCTTTTTTACATAGGAATCTATCTCTCATAACTGGCAATATATTGATGCCTACTTCATTACTTTAAATAGTCGACAGACATTTGTTGAATGAAATGGTCACAATTTCAACAATCCTTTTGTTAATAACCAAGTTGTTTCTATTCTTTGCCATTAAATATGTCATATCAAATCTCCTAGTACACCTATTTTTGCAACTTTTAATTATGTTTCTGTAGAAGGCATTTTGAAAAGCAAAAATATTGGATCAAAAAGGTAACTGTGTGAAGGAGGAGATAGAGGCTTCCAGTTGTGGAATGAACAAGTCAGGGGGATGAAAGGTGGCGCATAGGGAATAGTCAATGGTATTGCGACAGTGTTGTATGGTGACAGATGGCAGCTACACTTGAGCATAGCAAAAGGTAGAGAGTTGTCAAATCACTGTGTTGTACCCCTGAAACTAGTGTAGCATTGTGTGTCAACTATACTTCAATTAAAAACATTTAAAAAAGAAGTCAGATGAAAATTACAACCTAGGGAATATAGTCAATAATACTGAAGTAACCTTGTATTGTGACAGATGGGGACTACACGTAGTATTGAGCGGTGTATAGAATTGTTGAATCACTGGGCTGTACATCTGAAACTAACATAACATTGTAGGTCAACTGTACTTCGATATGAAAAAAATTTAAAAAACCCAAAGGGTGTCTATTTGCAATGTTGATATTTTCAAATCGCTCTCAGAATTGTCCCAGTTCACACTCCCACTAGCAATGAATTTCCAGGCCTTTTTCCTATGATTCTTGATAACATTATGAATTATCACTTTAGTCATTGCCATTCTGAAAGGTGAAAAATTATACTGTACCGTTAATTTCTCTGATTTTATAGGCTTCAGATTTTATAGCATTTTATAGGCCTTCTTGATAGATTTATCTTTTACCTATTTTTCCAGATCTTTTCAAATCTGTTTTTCATCTTTTCTTCTCATTCTCTTTACCCTGATATCTCTTCATCACCACTTCACATTTTACATGTTTATATTTATTTATCATCTGTCTCACCACTTGAATGAAAGTTCCTGAGAGTGAGGACTTTGCTTTTCTCATTTATTTTTATGGTCTAGCCCCGGGATCGGTAAGCAACAGCTTCTGGTCAAGTACAGCCCACTGCCGGGTTCTAACAGCTCTGCTGGAGCACAGCCACGCCCACCGCTCCTGGACCCGCTGTAGCTGCTTTCACGCTACAGTGCACACAAGTTGCAACGGAGACTTTATGGCCCGCACAGCCAAAAATATTTACTATCTAATCCTTTAAAGAAAAAAAGTTTGCCCAACCTGGCCTACAAAACTACCATACCATTAGTAAAATACATGAAAGAGAAAGATAAATAGGTTTGTAGATGTTATGTATGAAGGCTATCATTCATTTTTGTCACATATATAATTGATTTTCCTAGATTTGACATTCGACTTTCAACGCCCAAGAATTTTAAGTTTTAATGTGGTTACATGTATCAACATTTTATTCAGTGGTTTCAGGATTTGATGAGATGCTAATAAAGCCCCACCCGATACCATCTTCCTTCCCCACATAAATTCAGTAAGTGTTCTTTGTGGACTAATAGAGAATTGTTGAAAGAAGGGATATTCTTTAGGTACTGAAAAAAAGGCACTTCACTTAATAGAAGGGTTTGTTCAAAACATTTATTCCATAAATTGAGATTATTCTATCATTCAGATCCTCCATATTATATTATTCCTACTCGATCTGCCAGACTGAGAAATGTACTTTTAACATCACCCACTTCTACTATACAATTGTATTGTGTTCCTCCTTATCATAATACATGTCTAAATCAGAGAAATTTTTAAAATACTGTAAAGCAGGGGTAAAATCTTATCACAGTTTTTCTTGGTTTATTTTCAAATAGCTGTTATTCTTCTGGTAATAATCAAGAGGTTATTAATAAAAGTATAAATTTTTTCTTCTGTATGATAGGGATATTAACTCATTTCATTTGTTTCCACTCAATATATTTGTAAAAGTTTACTCATCTTTCTTGGTGAAATAACATTTTGCAGGTCACATGTTTTATTTTTGTAAAAGCAACAATGCCTGAAAACCTGGATTAACTCTTATTTTGAATGTTATGTGAGTGAATAAATAGGGTTAGCAATCTCTCAAGTGTTACCTTCATCACCTGGTTAGAAAAAGGAGGAGATTATGTTTGAGAAAGGATTTTATAAACTCTCCTGGGCAAATAAAATGCATGCTTTCATAATTATTGACATCATGTTACACCTACTGGCTGCAACGAGAGAGAGAGAAAAAGAGAGAGAGAATGTGTATGTAGAGACTTTCTTCCTTTAACTTGTTCTCCTTTGCATGTAAATAATGAGCCATCAGAAATTGTAAGGAAATCTACAGCTCACATTCAAAACAATTGCTGACAGCTCTGTGTTCCACCTTCAGATTTAAAGCAATCTAACATTTGACCAGAAATGAGTTGTATGACTGTGTATTACTCATCTGTGGCCTTTCAAAGGGAAAATAGTTGCCAGAGGACAAGTGGAGTTTAAGATGAAATATACCTGAACTTAAATGAAAGCCTGAATTCTGAGGCTTTGGAGAAAGAGATCACAATTCATATGTACTTAAACTAATCTCATCCAAAAGGGATAAATTGCTCTACATGAATTCTTATTTTAAAATAACAAACATGAAACAGTATCTTCCAAGATTGTTTTCCTTTATAAAATTTCTATACAGCGAGGCAACTCCCCAAGGGCATCAACGTGGCTCCTAACCAAGTTGGCAAGGCTTCAAATGGATCTCCTAGACATAAATACAGAACAATCCACTGAATCCACACATGAGGCTCTGCGGGTGATGCCAGGTCCTTGATGTCTGCCAAACCTGGGTCCATTTTATTCTTTAGGAACTATAGGCACAGTGCCCAGGGACAATGTGCTTTTCAGGGGCCTATACAATTTTGAAACCAGAAAATATTGGCTCAGCAAATAGGATAATTATAAAATAAGGATTAATAAATATTTAGTGGTCAACAAAACATAACTTTATGCTAGCCACACTATTTGGTATTAACACATTTGGTATTAAGATTTCTATTATATTTGGGAATTATTTATAAACTCAATTTTCTTCACTTTGCAAGAATTTCCACATTGACATGATTTGAGAGAAATCAGAGCCAATTATTAATTGTTCATAGCCAAATATTTTTCAAAACAATACTACAAATATCTTTTTTTGTGTGTCAAGTATTATATGTAATGTAGGAGGTGTATACATTTTAATGTACTTAATGTGTTATAAAGCCAGAAATCTGCTGAGCAATTTTATCTCCACCCTTTTTCCTTCATATGCTGTTGACCACTGAACACTTCAAATGCATCTTCTAAGTACTTCATCTATCACTTACTCTAACTGCTTTCATCCCTTTTCAGGATTTACTGCCAGAGCCTCCTGGTGGTGGAAATGAAGACAGCCAGGTAAGAGAGACTGGCTTCCACAGAAAAGTGCCTGGTGCTTCCTGCCAGAGGAAAGCTTAGAAGCCTGGAAAGAGAGGCGTCAGGAGTTTTGGGGGCAGCATAGAGAACTTCCAGAAGTAGCTGTTTGAAATAGTGAGGTTTAGGGGAGGACACTTATGAAAAGCACCTTTTAAAGAGATACGCTTTCTGTTGTATGGCAAACTGTTCTCTCTCCTCTTCACCCACACAGGTACTATCCACAGACTTCAGTAAAACTACTTTGGGGTCTCAAATGCTGCACTATGCAGGAACAGGAAGGGAAACGTGTGTGTGTGCATGCGCGCTACTGCATGAGAGCAACGGACATGTAATAAATGGTAAGATAAGACTATAACCATAGAATACAAAGAGTCCACGTGGTAACAGAAGTATCTGGAAACTACTTTGCTGTGGTGGTTGTTTTCTACTCTGTGCTCTTTTCTTCATGATTGTCAACCATATACTAGCCCACCTGGTGAATTAGGATGTGATACAATATTTCGCCCATCTCTAAATTTCAACTATAATTATTAAATACCTCTTTGCAGGAAATAAAATTTGCATAAATTCAGCGTTGCATAACACTAGAGTAATCTGTTTCAGATACTTTTGGGGTGCTGTGGTAGAAGAATATGCCCACCTATACATAGTACAAATGACTAGTTACTTGAAGGAATAAAATATCAATGAAACTCAATATAGTATGCTGAATGAAATCAGTAACATTTCATATACCGTAAATTGGTAACAGAAACAGGCATACAGTGCTTACTATGCTCAACGTGTTTTATTCATAACCGTATTGTAGGACTCTCCTAGGTATTTGTAGTTTCTACATCTTACAAATGAGTAGACAGCGGCAAGAGTGATTATGTAAACTGCCCAAAGCTAGTACAGAAATTATACAGAGCTAGTAAGCTGTAGAGCAGTATCCAAAACCAGGTGATCTAGCTCTAGCTAAAGCCCCTTTATCTCTCTGCTAATCATTGTTCATAAAGAAAAGTACAGAACACTCAATTTCCATTGACTGTCTCTTGTTTGATAGACATTTTCAATTCTCTCTCTCCCTTGAAGGCCATTCTTTTTTTTTCCCCCTGAAAATGCACATAATGAAGACTTGCCTTTAAAAAAAAAAAATGTGTTTGGTCCTTTATCTAAATCTTCCTCTTTGTTTTTTGGTTTTTAATCTTTAGTTTGCCAATTTCCACCATGCTGAGTACTGCTTTTATTTGTCTCTATGTAAAACTCAAGCTTCTCTTCTTCCCCATTGCACACTGTAGCAGGTGCTTTGAGACCTGGGGCTTAACTCTTCTGTGTCCTTACCTTTCTTAAGGCTTCACTGCAAAATTTTAACATAAACATAACGACTCATATTGAAGTAAATTTACATATAGTGAGCCACTGTAAGTAGAACTTGGAATTAGGACAGCATTGCAAAACTTAGGGTTTTTATCAATTTTTTATTTTTGTATATTGCATTCCATTCAAATAACCACTTCAAGTGGGACCCTAAAGCCCTTCAAAGGCCTCAGTAACATTTTTGTCCCTCAGGGCCCTACCTTTTCTCAACTAGAATTAGGCATCTACTTAGGGGCTTTGAAGACCATTTTAGGATTTGCATTCATTTGGTTTGTGTCCCAGCATGTTCCCAGTTAAAATTGTGACAAATAATTTGTAAGGAGTACCAGACACAATATATATTCCGACAACTATTAACCTAAAACATAAGTGCAGGGTGGATAATAATTTAACATAAAGCAGATATATATATCCTGAATGTGATCACTTGTCATATAAGAAACCAATGCCAAAAAAACTATCTTTTAGCTAAATGAGCTTTTGGCGATTTTTAAATTTTCTCTGGTTATTACATCTTTTCACTTTAAGAGTTTACCCACCACTTAGTCTTTTTTTTTCCCCTCCTAACAATAGTACTGAAAACATTTAACACTTACAAAATGTCAAAAGATCAGGCATCAAGTTTTCATGAAGACATGTATTTCTGTCTATATTTATCTGAAATTGTTAGTCAACAAGATAAATTTTGCAAATGGCTAACTTTATCGATGAAGTAAATTCATCCTTGATTTATAATCATTTTTATTGCATTATTAAAGAAGGATGTCAAGTACTTCTTCCTTTTTCAGATAGAAAAGATGGAACATAATTTAAATCATGACTTTATCAATAAAACTTAAGTGACCTTATCAATAAAATTTACTGTGTGAAGTTTTAATCTTTTCTGTTAGTCTGTCTTTTCTGTTAAGCTGGCATTTATAATTTCTGTTATTGTGTCTACTTAATCATTCATTGATGTATCCCTTCATTCATTATTCAGCATCCTCAGCATCTAGTACTGAGCTGGAAGAAGGCCTTCCGCTTTATAAATTTTACAGTCCAATAAAGGAGACAGACAAGCAATAAAAATGTCATTTCATTATTAAAGGAGTTAAAGTCTGTACATGGTACACTGGAAATAAAAAAGAGTCAGTGTGGGAAGAGGCAGAAAAAGTCTGAGATAGTTCTCCATTATGAAAAGGAGGGAAAAGAGGTGAATAGGGAGTGGTTTTGGGGGGAGGCACAGACTCAGGACAAGGAGCAGCAGAAGCAACAGCCCCGTGTGATGAGCTACTGAAGACGTGGGAGAAGGAGGAGGTGATCAGACTTCTGCTTTTGAAATGCTATAGCTGGGCGCCTGGGTGGCTCAGATGGTTAAGCATCTGCCTTCGGCTCAGGTCATGATCCCAGGGTCCTGGGATCGAGTCCCGCATCGGGCTCTCTGCTCCTTGGGAGCCTGCTTCTCCCTCTGCCTCTCTCTCTCTCTCTCTGTCTCTCATGAATAAATAAATAAAATCTGAAATGCTATAGCTACTTGTAAGAGTACCTTGGAAAGCTTTTGTTTTTTTCAATTGAGAATATTCATACTGTAGATCTAACTTGAGAAAGTAAATGTTCTCCATTACACTGTCAAAGAGCTATCCAAATGGAAAATCTGAACAGTATGGTTTTAGTCTAACAGAGGTTCTAATATGATATCAGGACAGTGGTTCTGGTAGATTCTAGAAGAGATTCCAATAGGAATATCAGCTTTACTTCAGAGTCCTACAATTTGCAGCCCTGATTTCTTCTGTGACCACCAAAATTTGGTCCCAGATTGTTTTTCTGTACATGATGATGAATATTGGTATGTCATTTCTTCTATTAATTATCTGCCTTTAAATAATACATGTTATATGTGTACGTGTCTATTAGTCTTTACTCTACCTACCTATGTAATTAAAGAGATACAATGAATTGGCAATAATGCAGATGATTCCAGGAGAAGTAGGAATTGTGCCAAAATAAGAAACCAACCAATTCCAGTTATTTTATATAATATGAAGGTAGGCAGAGGGTTGAGCAGTCCATTGTAAGAAAAGTATGTTAAGCAGGACAAAGTAGAGATGACTACACAGCCCCAGTGCCCAGTCTTGAGAATAAAACCTTCATGTGATCCTATCGAGTAGAATGAAATAGTCATGAAATATGAGGGAAACCAAAAGCATATTGCAATAATCAGCAACCAGGACTTAATAGACATGGGAAAAGAGAAAAAGGAGGCTCTAAAAATATAAGTATTGGAGGATTAAAGAAAAGTTGGTGGGGGGGGGAGGAACAGGGTCTTTATATTGTTTTATTCATTTATTCGTTCGACATTCAACACAAATTAATGAGTGCCTGCCAGTTACTCTAAGTCTTTGAACACAAAACAGATGACCCTGCCTTTGTAGAGCTTATATTTTAATAAAGGAAAGTCACTAATGTGATAAATTAGAAGGTAGTAAATGCTACAGAAAAAGGAAAAGTAGAACAGAGTAAGACTGGGAGTCCTGTGGGGAGGGATATGGGTTGCAGTGCTAAAGAGAATGGTCAAGAGTCCCCATTGAGTAGGTAACTTTTGAACAAGCACTAGAAACAGGGGAGAAATTCAGCCAATGGATATCTTCAGAAAGAGTTCCTGGCAGAGAGTACAGCTAATGCACATGTTCTAATGCAGATATATACCTGGAAAGTCTGCAGAATAGGAAAGAGGCTACTCTAGCCGGCACAGAGAGACTAGTAGGAAAGGAGAGGAGTGAAGTAAAGAGTTTGGAGGTGGGGTAGGATATGCAGGGGTCAGATTCACGTAGACCATCATTTGTCATCGTAAATATTCTGAGTAAAACGAAGAGTTACCCAGGGCAAGGGTAGTAAGAAGAAGAGCTAGGAAGTGATAATGATGCAGACAGAAAAGGAGTTGCTGCTGCTGGTTTTGAAGAGATCACAAGCAGAGGAACGTACACAGGTTGCTGCCAGAAGCTGGAAAAGGCAAGGAAATGCATTCTGTTCTTGAGCCTCCAGAAAGCAGTGCAGGCTTCTGACACCTTCATACTGGCTCGAGTCTTGTGTTACACCTCTGACCGGCAGAACTATAAGATAATAATAGACACAAACAATAATTTGTATTGTTTAAGCCAGTAAGTTTATGGCGATTTGCTATAGAAGCAATAGAAAATGAACACAGGGAGGCATGGGTGACTGATTTGGGCATGAGACAGAGGAATGAAAATTCTGGAAGAAAGAGACTGGGGGACAGTAAGGTGGGAAGAATTTAAATTTGGGCTTTTCAGGTTAGAAATTTATATTAGTTGTTCAAGTGGAAATGTCAAGTAAGTACATGGAGTTCAGAAGAGCATAGGGGCTAGAGAAATAAATTTGGGAGTTTAAAATACCAGCTATGAGATGCTTTTTAAAGACAGAAGGCTAGACAATATCACCAGACTATCTTACTGCATTTAGAAATCCCTGTCTAGGTTGCTTTAGTCCAGTTACCCAGATTCCAGTCATCGCTTAGAAGTGAATTCAACAGTATGGATACAATTTTTTTTTCCACCTAGTAGTTTAAAAATATTCTAATGATGTGATCAAAATAAGGGCTGTGAATTTCAGGTCACTGGGCTTAATTATTTTAGTTTACCCCATGGAAATCATATTCTCAACTGGGAGCAATGAATTGGTTATCCCTGGCCAAGCAAATCTGCAGAACCTGTAAGCAGAGAAAGGCAAGGGCAGGGAGAAGGGAGTGAGAATAAGACAGGTGAGAGAGGTGTGCCTCTTATAAGGAATGGTTACACACAATTATTTACTCTGTAAACATCTGCTGAGTACCAGTGTCTGCAAGACTTTTGGGTAAATAAAGATTGCGACATGGCCCTTGACGTCTTTCACGAAAATCAAAACCACAAGGATAGTGGACCAAAAAAAAAAAAAAAAAAAAACAACAAGCTTTTTACGGGGGCTAAAAAAGCTGGAGTTGGTTCTATGGGGACAATAAGGGTATCAAAATAGATCTGGGATGAGATCTTGTGAGATAGGAGTATAAGAAGTTGCAAAGGGACTCCAAGATATGAAAGAGAAACCACACACGCTTTGCTGAGTGGGCATCATTTTGGTAGGTCAGTTGCCTCCACAAAGGAAAATCTGATGGCAGGGTGATCATAATGTTGGAAAAAACAGAGACAGACAATCACAAGGCAACTGCAATCATTCCCTTTAGGGAATGATTTAAATTAGGCAGAGACCGTGGGGGCAAAGAAGAGGGAACACAGACATTTCAGAAGTAGAATCAACAGGACAAGGAGGCTGATAAAATATGCAGAACAAAAGAATAGGAGTAGGAAGTACAGAGGCTAAGTTTAGGGAGACACACAGACCAGCAAGCTAACATTATGTGTAAGGACGTCATCATTTGGTCTTAACATGCTACAGTGCTGGGGGGACAGCAGAGGTAAACTACCCAGCAGACATTTGCACATGTGTCTGTGGTTTGGAACAGAAAATTTATACACAGAGATTTGGGAGTCAACTTTTTAAGTGGTGAGGAGCTAAAGGAGCCAGCCAAAGGGGCTATGACGGAAGAGTCAGAGAGCAGTTCCCTGGAGATCCTACAAAATCCCTGACTCATAGATTGCATAATGTCAATAAAAGGGAAATTGGCAAAGCTGATTACATGAAAATTAAGAAGGTTTACTTGTAATAAACATTTGTAATAGCATTAAAAACAAAAACAAAAACCTTTTCAGACACATGAACTCATTTGATTTACACTAGCAGTCTGTTAGAAAGGATCCTAATTCTATTTTGTAGCTGGGGGAACGAAGAGAGGTTAAAAGTCCCACAGTTCATGAAAGGAAAGTTGTCTGGGATCAAATCCTAGATTGTTTTCACTAGACCATGAAAGGCTATGGAGAATCTGGGAAAAGTACAAGTCCTTAAAATGACCCATTAGGTCTTGGTGATTTTCCATCGGACCTTCTCTCCTACTACTCACCCCTCAAACACTCCCATCCAGCTCACTGAACTCCTCACTGTTTCCTGAACATGCCAGACATTATTCTACCTGAGGGCCTTTGCACTGGTCATTTATTCCTCCTGGAATGTTCTTAAATAAAAATCCTCTGGAGGGTGGGGGTGGGGGTGGGCGGGAAGTACCACCACTAAAATAAAAAAGACCAATATCACATAAATAAGGAAACAGAAGTACTAACTCCACATACAATTATGTAAATACATGGACAGACAGGGACATAGAGGAACACATGCCTTATATAAGTGGTTCACAGAAAGAAATCCTAAGTTTATCTGGTAGGACATAGGAAGTGCATTACAAGGGTGCATTATATGTAAACAGAGAATAGACAAATACAGGTCCACTGCACCAACAGATGCAGATAAACCCACCATGTCTAATTTATAATACAAATAGATTTCATGGGACTCTTAAATCAGTTATCAACAGAAGTATGCCACCAGGGGCGCCTGGGTGGCTCAGTCATTAAGCATCTGCCTTCGGCTCAGGTCATGATCCTAGGTTCCTGGGATCAAGTCCCGCATCGGGCTACCTGCTCGGCTGGAGGCCTGCTTCTCCCTCTCCCACTCCCCCTGCTTGTGTTCTCTCTCTTGCTGTCTCGCGCGCTCTCTGTCAAATAAATTCTTAAAAAAAAAAAAAGGTATGCCACCAATCACCATGGTAGACATAAATACAGGACTGGGGACAGCTCTGGCTGCCTCCAGCCCTTCAGTCCATGCAAAAAGAAGAACTCTAAAATCATGGGATGCTCACTTTGGAGCACCAATGATAGCAGAAAATGATCAGTAAATGCATTTTACAGCTGCCTCAGTTAAAAAGCTCCATGATCTATGGGACTTACTATGGAATTACCATTTAGCCTACAACCCTATGGCCACTGGATATATAGAGAGATTTAATGGATGATTAAAAAGAGAATTACAACTGATAGACAAGGGAGTTTTCAATAGGCCCTGGATGTGCCTTGCTTTAGGCTACATCAAAGAGACGTTTTACCAAAAGATAGTCCTCATACGATGTGAAGCACTTGTGCCCCAGATATAGGAAAAAGGGAGGCTTCAATACACAGCCAAACTTCCGTATAAGGCAGCAATGAAACAGAGACAATTTTGTCTCGTTATAGGATATAGTTGCTCACAGACATGGAAACACTTTGGGACTGCAGGGGCTGGAGGACAGCTACAACTAAAGAAAATCCAGGCCCTTCTCCCAAGGACATACTTAAGAATAAGTGGAGGAAAGTGACATACCAGCTAGGTCTCATATTGCAGATTAGAATACTGCTATAGACTTCATCCAATTCTTGTGCCCCTGCTCGCTTGTGCAATGGCCACGTTTGCACTTGTCCTTATAAGACAAGTCAGATAACCACACTCAATTGCACCATCAGTTAGGATACAAATGTGCAGTCAATCTTGTTTTCTGCTTATATTCCTCATAATTACCAATATTCTCCTAATTTTTTGTCTTGCCAAGTGAACCAAATACTTCACCTATTGCCACCACAGAAATGGCCATAGCAGTAACAGGACCCACTATCGTGCAGAAACTTAACTACACTATCTGCTTAATTAACACAGCATTAAAATAGTCAGATTATTCACATTAGGAAAGAGAAAGATGCACCAAATACTGGACTCTACCATACTAGACTCCCCAGAATCTCCTGACAACAATCTAGACTTGGCACAAATCATGTGGGAGGATGATCCAGAAATTACCCCGCTGGTTGAAGGAGCCTGGGAAGACCTCTCAGAAGATACGTTAGATGAGGACACCTGGCCACAACAGGTGCCTGCTAATTGGTTTGAGTGCCAACATGTGTTGACTCCCATGAGGCATCTCCATTTTAATGATTGCTTAACTGAACTAGCAGCAGCACTAGCAACTTTATAGGGACAAATGTCTCAATTGATATTTATTGGCTTTTAATATACTATTGTCAATGTCTACAAGGGCCAATTGATCAGAAAGATAATGGAGGACATAATTTTAGGTTACAAATATACCCACCTGTACCACATGACAGCCCAGATTTGGTGTCTGGTCTTACGTATTACAGCCATAAATATGGCCGATATCCTGATGAGCTCAGGAGATACCAATAATACTTTAGCCCTAAATACCATATAAACATCCCTAGACCACAAAACCAGCCTACACCGAAACTCAATTTTTCAAATCATGCCCCAACCATACCAGTACTGCCTGTACATATACCAGGCTATATTTTATACAATAACCTCTTCCTCTTTTCAGAGCTAATTATGTATGCACATAATTCTACTAAAAAAAAAAAGGCAGCTTTAAGACACTTTCGCACTTATAGTGAGGATATTAAGCTTTGCCAACAAATTTTTATTCACTGCACACCTTTACCAAGCCATACATAAAATAAATCACATAGTACAGGATTGCAGACAAAATGATAAAGTGTGAAACACCAGAATTATGTTCATTCAATGAAGACTTTATTAGTGTCTCAAACCAACAGGCCACTCACATTATAAATAAGAAAACTTTAAGTGAAAACATAGAATCCACCACATCCATTAAATTGAAAAATATTACCATCCTGCATAATCTCTCCACACAAACATATGTACTGAACATAGAGCCATATACTGCAGGGTATCCAGACATCACATGCATGAACCCTTATCATATACTCATACAAATCCTTTGTCAACACATGGTATGAATTTTGGTACCAACTGGACATGGAACAAGAGGATATATAGGAGAAATAGGAATATAAATACTGATGAATATGACAAATATTAATATCTTGAAATTATTACTAGTAAACCCTCATCATATCACTTTCCATACTTTAATACACCCCTAGACAAGGTTCCAGTGCCAACGGGATACCCAAGGAATTACAACATATCCAGAAATGAAAATTCACATACTATGATTGTTATTGAACAGATTTTCCAAGCTTTCCATTTTTTGGCAATTTTTATAGGAGACATAAAGATACATAATGGGCTAACATACGTGGCACTTGGTATGCCAAGGTTTCACCAACCTATTTAACACCTGAAGAATTTTATAAAAGAGATAATAGAACATTTACAGCTGCTAATTGGATTGGAAGTTAAAAAGAGGACCAACCTTGCTCATGCAGCCAGATCTCTGCTTCACACATCAAGCTAGACCTGACTGACATGTACCCCAAACAAGCGTTATATGGAACCATATTATATGCCAGCATTGGATATTAAATGCCTGAGAAGCCTTAAAAGTCATTTTACCACACATCTACACAGGGACAGTGCTACAAGACCAATGCTTTTAAAACAATTCTTGTATACTTTTAACTGAAACTTAGAGCAGCACACACAAAGGGATATTTTTACACAGAATATTCAGGGAACAAGCACCTAAACTATCCATGTGGAACAATTGAATTTTTGGGGGGCATTACCCTGATGGACTAGTAAATTGCTCTACAGCAGGACAGATAAGCTCAAATTCAGGGCTGATACCTTCTGCATGCCAAATCGTAACAGGACGGAATCAAAGCTCTTGAGCAATGCTATAATTAGGCAACTCCCACCTAATGGGATAGAAGAATTTACACCTCAATAACCCAGGATATGGTATACAGTGGAATGGGGACACAAGGGTTCCACATGGATGCCATACAACAGCTCCATCATTGGAGATCTCCCCACAGCAATATATCATCATTATTGCATCATGCCCTCATGAAACTGACAGCTCTTCTAATGAGAACACTTTTGGACACGATCCAGGCTTATCAAAAATTGGATGCAATATTACATGGACTATTTCTAGGGATCACGTTTATGGCTTTAAGGACTACCTGTTATGGAGTCTGCGACTGCGGACTAACATCACAGCTTCTAAACTACCAGTTAATATAACTAATTGGTTGGAAATATGAGCACCCGGTAGTTTAAAGGGTTCCCAGAATAGTCTATGACACCCATTCAATCCTATCTAAATAAGATCTGGCACAGGAGAGGTAAATGGGGTAATAGGATCTTTACCTGTGATCAGACCCCAGATAATTTTAATAGCCTTGCAGCT
Organism: Phoca vitulina; assembly: GCF_004348235.1. Taxonomy (NCBI): domain Eukaryota; kingdom Metazoa; phylum Chordata; class Mammalia; order Carnivora; family Phocidae; genus Phoca; species Phoca vitulina. The sequence continues at coordinate 52,340,999 of NW_022589706.1, forward strand.
AGGAGTCCAGTCACTGTAGGTCCTTTCATACCTACACGGTATAAGACACAACTCGATTGCTCCAATGCTATCCCACCTGACACATCTTTTTGTAAATTATTTAATATGATTGACAGTATAATGGTACCTCAGTATCCAAATCTGAAGTCAACCTATACAACAACAAAGGAAGTGATCATACCAGTATGTGCAGTTAGATTCAATGTATTTTTACTATCCTTTGGTTAATAAAAACCTCAGTTATACAAAGAAGATCACCAGCATGGTGGGAAATGTTGGGAATGGATTTTAATGCAGGCTTAGGAACACAGATTGATCCAGGTATGCAACAATATCTTTTTTTCCATTGATCCAACCATCTGATGCTTAAAGGGTAGAATATAAATGATTGGCACAGCATCCTATCTATGATAATATAACCAGAACTAATTCATCTGTACCAATCTACACAGCTAAAGGAGTCACCTTTGACAAATGTGGTGTATTGCCTGATAGTCCAGACCCATTTATTATTGAGAAGGGATGTTGGAATACTACACACTATATGGGAACCTTCCACTGGAAGCTGGAATGGACACATGGCATTACCAACTCAACACCAAAACTCAAGCCAGATATGCTTGAACCTATATCACTTAACCCCATGAGAATTATACACAAACCTATGCCACAGAGAGTTGAAATAACCTTACAAAGGGAACAATTCAATTTGTTCTATATACAATCTGAATGTAAGATTTATGCAACAGAGCTAGGAAATGCCCAACCTACCACCTATCAACAGAATTAGACTTGGAAAGCCTCTACAATTCTGGTAGGAAGAGGCATCCCCTCTAACTTAATTATCTCTGGAATTCAGGAAGCAGAAATCCAGACAATTAAGCAGGAGCTATTTGCATTTAAAAAGCATGTTAACCCTCTACTTAATGCAGTAGGAAATTTATGTTCCAAAATCTCCTCAGCATTCAGAGAACTACATTCCATTGTCTCAACTATGCATGATTACCATGCCTACCAACTGGAATTTAACTGTAACATTGACCATAAAGGTCCAAGCCCTCCAACAAAATTTACTTAATCTTAGAAATTTCTATGTGAGAGAACAATTAAAAAATCGTTGCTACAGAATCAATAACCTACTGGAGAAAGCATGGAATGATCGCAGAAATGTTACCGTAACAGGAAAAATGTATTCTTCTGACTACACAGTCTCTTACAGTTAGACACCTCCAGACCACCAGGTGTGACAACACAGGACAATGTCAACATTCATTGTAAGGACTATGGGGGGGGCGGTCAAAGCTTATTAGCAGATGACACTTATGTTCTACCACAGTAAAATACATGGTAACACAGCATTTCTGGCAACACATACACTCCTGTGGATTGATGGATATTTATTGCCCAAAGAGATGGCATTTCAATGGTCTAATAACATGTATTATACCTGGCATGGATTTAAAATACTGGCTAATCTTTATCCTCTCACAAAAATATCCATTGAAAATTTATCCTCAGACACGAGATAATTTACCTGGATAATTTGTGCTAATAACTCCTTAGAGGTCACATTCTGCGGTCATACTAGGATGAATGACACTATCATCACCATAGACACTGAGTATATTTAAATATTGCATGCTATTAATAGGACATTTCATGATGTTACCCAAAATGGGTAACTTTATCTCAGAATATTTATATATTTTCCAGAATCCTATCACACTGAAGTAACAGAAACGCCTTGGGTAAAAACAAAATTGATAAAGTTTCAGATGAAAACTTAGAAGGGCTCCAAGCAGCCATAAAACCTTGACCCACAAACTAACCCATTCTGAACATGCGCACAGGTCATCGTGCAGCCCCAGCACTCAACAGCGCCAGCTTAGCTGCACTGAACAAAGATCTACAAAACTTACACAATAAATGTTCCTTTCTAGGATGGTTGACAAAACCTTTCAAATAGGTGATAGGCTCATGATCTGACTATAGCCCTTTGAAAAACTTTAGAAATGGGATAGAATTCTCTCTCTATTCATGTTTGGGAATTAAGGAAATCGTTCTATTGCTCTCAGCTATTATTTTTGTTAAATATCTTATTAAATACAATATTAGAATGTTACACATCCTCAGGCTTCAGAAAGAAACAATCACAGAAAGACCAGGATTAACCATACATTTGCCATTCTTTCCTGGATGCACTGAAAGCCTATACTGAAGATTCCGTATGTATTTTTGGACCTTGATCTACCTATATTTGGTAACATGATTTTTGTTTCATTTATTTGATTGCTTTGCTGATCGTTAACTCACCTTAAATTTGGATTTAGTTTTTCTTCTCTCTTTTTGACTTCATTCTTATTAGCTATAACTGATTTATATTAGCAGAATAGCACTATTGACCTGGTTTAAGACCTACTTGATTCCTGCATGACCCTTACAGATTAGTCATAAGGAATCACAGGGTGGAAGAGAGAGAGCAAAATGGAATCACCCATGTCAAGCAGGGAAGCAAGCGGCCAAGGGTGTTGAGCTAAGACCAGGTATGGCTGAAACCAACACAGGCCGACAACATACCCAGCGCCGATAATCAGGAGAACCAGAGGAGGTCTGCAAAGGTCCAAGACTGACGAAACTCCTTTAAAAAGGGAGAATTTTGCAGCAAACTGTCCGACGTTCTAGACACTGACCCTCTCACATCTGACCACATCAAAAAGGCAATTGCTGCCTAAGTCTCTGCGCAATTGACTTCTGAGCGGAACAGCCATCCTTCACCCCTTGCAGGTAACAAGCAGCAAGTGCCAAGAGCTGACTTGGAGCAGACCAAGTCCTTACCCCAGCTGTGTGCTCACAGACTGACTTCACGTTTGGTTCATTAACTTCCTACCCCTTGTTCTATCTTGCTTGTGGCGGGACTAACACCCACCATAGAAACCAAGTTAAACATGTGGTGAAAGGTCATTGAGCTTAGGATCCTGACCAGCTTTACAATTAGGTTAACCTTGCTTTGTGATTGAATAAAGCTGTTGCGTGGAAAGACAGAACTCATGTGTGAGGCCTTCATAGGGCGCTCAGGACTCTGGAACTTTTCATAAGGAACCTCAGAGTGAGCTTTTAATCATCTTTCAAGGTTAAGAGTGAAGCCAAATCAGACTCACCTGCAATACCTATAGATACAGGTTGCTTCCTCTCTTCTTGAGTTCCCCCAAAATATCCTGAAATTCCCAAACCTGCCAGGAGGTGACCTTCCTTATTCACCTGGTAAGGTTCTCGGGAACCCTGTAAGCAAGAAATCGGGCTGATTTTTTCCCCAGGGGCTTCGTTGGCTCCATAAAGTCAACCTTAGTTCCTTAAAGCTGTCTGGTCATATCTGAGCCTATGCAGGTCTTTCTCAAATATGACATTCCACTCAAAGTCTTGGTAATCTAATCAATGTTTCCAGTGCTGTCATGTTATAAGGAGAACAGATTCTTATTGAACCTCGAGGGGAGGGGGGGCAGGGGATGGGTGAAATAGGTGATGGGAATTAAGGAGGGCACTTGTGATGAGCACCAGGTGATGTATGGAAATGTTGAATCACTAAACTGTATACCTGAAACTAATATACCACTTTGTTAGACAACTAGAATTGAAATAAAAACAAAAATAATTGATTTCCCATTTTGTCATTGCCACAAGCCCCATCCAAACCCTTCTAGATATGAACTTACATCTAATTCCCAGCCCCCACCTAGCATTAATACCCCCCAGGGCCTGTACTTGTATTATTCTCCAGGGAATCCAGCAGCTGCATAGGTTCCCATTTTGCATGACCCACGAAGATGGGTTTCACTCCTCAGCTACCCAACCTGAATTTGCCTGTCATTGCAGTTAGATCCAGATCCTGTAAAACATCTGTGCCCAAATTATACTCAGGAATGGGGGAAATATGCGCAACAAAACAGCAGGGAGGAAGCCTGCCAACTGTAGGTAGGGATTAGCTTGTCTGGCCTTGCCAATCTGTCCCCATCACCATAAATAGCCTTTATGTCTCCCTGAAATTTTGAGGGGGCTTCCAAAGATAAGTGTGCTTTCAGCTCCACTGTTTATTAGAGCCAGTAGGGTCTGTCGGTTAGTGCTAGACGAGTAAATGGTTAATTCACCATGGGGCCTCCGGCTGCCCCCTATTGCATACACTAGAGGGCGACACTGGCCTAGCCCCCAGTCTCTAGTGGTAGGGTGTATCCACCTCCTTACTGGAGGGGCACTCTGCGACACCCCTGGCTTTTTAAGACTTCCTTCAAGGGAGTAAACTGCTTTCCCTTAGGCAACACCTTCCTTAGGCTTAGCAAGACCAAATTGGGTTGTCTGTCTAGATTTTCTCTCAGGGTTCCAGATATTAGCTCTTGCCACAACTGTTTACCAGATGGGCCCCCTCTCCATTTTATTATAGGCAATATCCTTTCTTTTTCCCTGTTTTTCAATCCATTTTCCTTTTGACAGATTCTTTAGGCTTTCCTGAAGTCTGCCACCCAGAGACTACTGTGGTGACCGGCCAAGCAAGCAGAGGGCAAGGACAGATACTACAGGCACCATGCCGTGCGCCGCCCCCCCCCCCCCCCCGCTGACGGTAAGAAACAGTCTTCAATATCACCTTCCCAGGATCCCCCAGTGAGGACACCTGAGCTGCCATCCCTTCTCGGCCCTTCCCCACCCGTTTCAGACAGGATAGCTAGCAATCCCACGGGTGTTTTTAGGGTATCTGTGCTCAAGCACTGGTCCGAAATGCTCAGAACACCTGGCCAAGTGCCCCCACATGGCGGTGGCTGGCTAGCTTGGGAGCTCCCCCAGAAACAAGGGGCTTTCGGCTGCTCAGCCCCGTCTCTCATGCTTGTTTCTTTCTTGGTATCCAGCAGAGTAACCAATTGTTCGAAGGTGGAGGAGGGTCAGTAACGTACCCTCCAGCCTGAGAAGGCATTGCAATACCAGAAAAAGAAGCGAGCCACTCCATACCGTTCACACAGTTTTACCCAGGGTAACTTACAGACAGGGGCAATCAGGAGGCGGTCGGACCACCGGACAATCCAAGCAGCACTCCTATCCGCCGCCGCTATCCGGACCTTAATCCCCAGCTTTTATGGAGCGAGGAGCACAGGGGTGAGGTTACAGGGTAGTTATCTAAAGTGGCGCCACCTGCGTGCCCGAGGGGATAACAAGAGGGGAGGACCAGAGGCGGAGTCAATGTTCTCAGTGCTCCTACGAGGAACCTTAGCGTCTCGGTGAAGTAGATGGGCAACTTTTTATGCTCTTGCCATTTATCAAGGTGCGGGAATTTAAGGAGTAATTCTAATACCTAGGTGAACTCTCTGATGATTTTGCAGAACTGATAGCATTTTGGTTTGTTTTAGAATTTGTTTTTGATGGCAAATTCATTTTAGATTATGCTTTCTTTGCTCAGTAGGCAGTATTTTAATGAATTTTTGAATATTGTTGTTAGCTCTAAATAAATTTCTCAAGTATCGGTCCAAAACGAATGTTCTCTGATACTAGTTGGTGTGTTGATAGTGCCTATGCAGCCTTAGGCGGTTTTTATATTTTATTGCATTTTAAATAGCTTTACTTTAACCTTTTTTACCGTTTGAATACTTCGGTCACAAGTGATGTCCCTTTTGGTTGTCCACACTTCATTCTTCAAGTGATTTTTTTCTAGCATATATTTAAGCAGCTTATTCATGATAAGATATGTTTAAAGGAATGACTTGATATTTCTGCAAAGTGTATTAATGTAAATACATGAAAAACATTTTATTTGCTAATCTGGAGCATTATTTCATCACGGGCCATTTTTGCAGAAATACAGAATTAATCGTCATTCTTTAGTTTGACTACTTATTGTTTGTGAAGGGAGAGTGGACGTAATTAGCTAAAATTTTTCAAAACCGATGACTGGAGATCATTTTTAATGAGTTTGTCCCTCCTATTAATTTTTAAAGCCAAAGTGCTTGTCTTTAGGATTCCTGACACTATGTTCTTTACCACCATTAAGGAGACTCAGTGACCATGATTCAAACTAGCTGTGGACCCTACAGGAAAGCTGTGGTTTGGTCACTTAATGAAGAGGAGGAGGAGGAGGATGGGGACAATATAAGGACAATAATGATACTTAATATTTATTGAGAGCTACTAGGTGTCAAGCCCCGTGCTAACAACTTTACTTTCTCGTTTCTCACGGCAATCACGCAATGATGTTTGACAGTTCTGCCTCCCATTTTACAGGTGAGGAAGCTGACATTTAGTCTGGTTACCCAGGATCATTCAGGTATAAAGGTACAGGCGCAGTTCCAACCTGAGTTGGTCTGCTTTTGCCCTTTAAGCTGGTAACCGTGGCAATATAATACCTCCCTGTGACATAAGGAAAGCCGCCACCCCCACCCCCCACCACCTCCTGATGCCCCACTTCTGCCCACACTCCCGACTCAGGTGTCACGTGTTCCCAGCAGTCCTCAGGTCATCAGGGTTCTAAAGCTGCTGGGCAGCTTTTCTTTAAAAACCACTCTGAGATTGCACATTTGAAAGACAGAAGTCCCCCTTTTCCTCCTCGTACATCCTACATTACTGCCCTTTCCTCTTTGCATCTTCATAGTTCTGGGGGATGGATTTAAGCAAAAAGCCACCACTCATAGTCTCCCTTTCTTTTAATTAAAAAAAATATTATGATACACCTTGGTGTGAGGATAGGAGACACTGTCGCTTTATTTGAGCCTCTTTAGACAAAGTCCAAGTAGCTAATGAATTTGACACTATTTCAACTTTGTAGGAGGAAAGAAAAGTTTGCATTACTCAGCGTTGAATCTGATGATAAAATCTAGATAGAGCCGGGTCTAGATTTTGTTAACATTTTTATTGCTACGTGCTCTCAATACAACAAACAGCATCAGTAGTGTACACTTGGATAAAAAGGAATTTTTAGCTTAGTAGAAAAGGAAGCTCAAAGATCAGAAGTATAACAAATATATACATCTTTCTGGGAGGTGTATGTGTGTGATCATCTTTCTCTGCATTCTCCTGTGGACCAGATGCATACATATGCAAGCAAACTAGAGAGCATTTCATTCTGGGGAAACTTTGAGGGGAAAAAAAAAATGACTTCTACTTGAGGCTCAGAGATTGACGATCTGGAATTCACCTAATTCATTTAAACTTTAAAAGTCTTGCACGAAGTAGCAGCGATTCTTTAGAGGTATAGAGGCAATAGGTGAAGCTGTGAGTTTACTATGGTTTAAGAGGCCAAAGTCCTTGCACATTCTGTGCTTATAGAGGTTAACATCTCTAGAGTTCATTTGCATTATATAGTTTTAGACAGTTCAGGAACTGACCTCAAGAACATTATGCTCACAACACTTCCTTTTTTTCTTTTCAGTATTTATCTCTTTCATATCCATTAAAAAAATGTTTCTAATTCACTATTTCATTAAACAGCTATCTGGGCCTCTACTATTTTATGTTTCATTGAAAGGGAACAAGTCATTAACTTTGTATCAACTACCTTAAAAATGCAAAAAGTCTGCGTGACATCAAATTTGTTGTATTTTAGCTCTTCGATTTGGCTGTTGTTGTTTGCTTACCTTTCTCCTCCATGCACAAAATGTGCATCTCTAATTATGTCTCTCTAGTTTACCAAAATATGTCATTGATATTAGTGTAAATATTTAGTACATAAAAATACTATCAAGAAAAAAAAATCAACTTTTAATAAATATCTTCAGTTCTGAATTCTATATACAAGTACTTTACATCTACTCCCTGGAGAGAGCATTTCTGGCTTCACTGTGAGCAAGGTGACCACTGACATAAATTACTAGCACATGATTGCAGTCAGATGCATTGTGGTTGTGAACATTTGAATACGGACCATGCAGAAAATAAATATTGCGACCACTGACAAATCCTTTCTTGAATCTTCCTCCAAAGCCCCAAAGCCCTATAATACTCGGGTGTCAATTCTAGTTCGATGATGCTTTTCTCAGCTACCAACATACAAACAAATTATCTCAAAACATTTTTCTTTTGTTATTATTACAGTACATTGAGTATAGCCGTTTGTGTATGTCAACAAAGGGAAAAGACAAATCAACACAAGAACACAGGACACTTCGGTGGTGCCTACTGAGGTCCTGGTAAGAGGGTTTTAATTTTGTCTGGCACAGGCTAACTGACTAGTCTCTGTCCCTGTGACCCCTAGTCGACGGACACATCAGTCCTACTCCTTTTTATTTAAAAAGTGGAAGGTAATAGGGAAGCTGGAATCTGTATATCCACAGCATTTGTGACTTCTCTTTTTCTGTAATTTAGGTATCGCACTGTTGATTAGACAAAACCACACAACAAAACCCTTTGTCAGTAGCTACAATTCTAACTTCTTATTCATAAAATTCTGCTTCGAAAATCAACCCATAGAACGTCAAATAAGGCAATACCCAACAACAGGCACCTAGAACATCCAGAAATGTAATATAGTAAACAATCATTTGAGAACACATCTCTTAAAATAATACTGATTTCTGCAATATACAGTATTTACACAACAGCTGCAAATCCGCTCATACAATACTTCTAATATAGATAAATAGGAATACAAGTCTAAGAATTTTTTGCTCCATTTCCAAAATATTTTGTTAAAGTGTAAACTGTTGGCACCTCTTTTTTTTATTTTTAGTGTAACTTTAAAAAAAAAAATCAGCCGAGATACATAATTGGTTCCAGTCCCTCTGCGGCATGAGAGAGTGACCAACACACTTAGCAACTTACTTTCCTTCTATTAATCATCTTTGGTGCTTTCTTCCAATGACTTCTGGTAAATGAGTCAATGCGGAACAAAAGGAGGATGAAAGCAACTAGAAAGTGAACCAGCACTTTTTGCTCTTCACTCACAGACAAAACGAGTTGACAATTTACGGAGATGTACACTTTCAACAAGCTGTATGCACCACGGGGAGAGGGGGCCTGTCCGGGGTTCTCCGCTGATTTCGAGCCTTGGAGGTCCACATTCTCATCTTTCCAAAGCGGATGATCTGACCGGATGGCTCTTGTCAGCAATTTTGTCACCTTTCTTTGAGGTTCTTGCCTGAGAAGCAGCACCCGTGGAATCACTCACTGCGAGGAGGCGGGCAGTGGGCACTTCTGAGGAGGAGTTGAGGGCGCCGCTCCTGGTGGCCGGGGACACCAGTCTCAGAGTCCTACTTGCTGCTTGCTGAGCTCTCCTCTGGGGGAAATTAGCACCATCAGGTTTACTGTGTGGCCTGGAAGCAGTGAAGGCATTTGGACCTCCCACTGAAGACAGCCTACTCAGAGATTTCTTCTTCTCGGCAGGGGGCTCCGGATGGTAAGGAACCAAAGATGTAGGCATCACTAGAGCTCCAGGGAGGTTGCTAGGGTTAAAGACAGCATCACCGTGAGTTTCCGCAGCTTCTGGAAGGTACGGTGGTGGCAGCGTGCTACCGCGCTTGCTGCATGACTCACAACATAACTTGTTATAACCTGGTATGGAACAGTATCGCGTCAGCACCTCCATTTGACAGAATATGGACTTGTCTCCCAAACATGGCTCATCTGCAAAGGGTCAAAGAAGACAACACACACATCGAAACAGAAAACAAAAGGAAGAAATGAAAACTGTTTCGGAATATAAAAAATTTTAAGTAAAATCTGACATTAATTGGAGTTGCCCAAATGAGCCTTTGCATTAAAAATATGAAGATTCGTGGTGAGAATGTAAACCTGCTACATCCACTGTGGACAACAGTATAGATACTCTTAAAAAAAATTTAAAATATAACTACCATATGATCCAGTAAGTCCCAAAAGTATGTATCGGGAGAAAATGAAAACACTAATTCCAAAAGATATCTGCACCCCCATGTTGACTGCAGCATTGTTTACAATAGCCAAGATACGGAAAAAACTTAACTGTCTATCAATGGATGGATGAATGGATAAAGAAATTGTGGTATATGTATATAGCGGAATATTATTCAGATATAAAAAAGAATGAAAGTTTGCCATTTACGACATGGATGGACCTTGAGGACATTATGTTAAATGAAATAAGTCAGACCAAGATGGACAAATACTGCATGGTCTCACTTGTATGTGGAATCTAAAAACAAAAGCCCCTTGATGCGGTGATTGGTGTCTGCCAGCGGCGGGGGTTGGAGTGGGTGAAATGGGTGAAGGGGGTCAAAAGGTAGAAATTTCCAGTTATAAAATACATGTCACGGGCGTGTAATGTACACATGGTGACTACAGTTCATAATACTGTATGGCATGTTTAAAAACTGCTAAGAGAATAGATCTTAAAAGTTCTCATGGTAAGAAAAAATAATTTTATAACTATATATGGTGATAGGCATTAACTAGACGTATGGTTGTGATCATTTTACAATATATAAAAATATCAAATCATTATATTCTACACCTGAAACTAATATGCTATATGTCAATTATACCTCAATAAACAAATACAAACATTTAGATAAATTCACTGAAATAAGTAGTTTTTTTCTGTGCAAAGCACTTGGGTTGACCACCATTTTCATATCTCCATCAAGTCTGCAGACTGAAGGTACTGTTCTCTTCCTAGTAGGAACCTATATCTGATTTTATTTTTGTTTATTTTTTTTTAAGATTTTATTTATTTGACAGAGAGAGCGAGAGAGCACAAGCAGGGGGAGCAGTAGAAGGAGAGGGAGAAGCAGGCTTCCCGCTGAGTGAGGAGGCCGATGCGGGGCTCGATCCCAGGACCCCGGGATCATGACCTGAGCCGAAGGCAGACGCTTAACCGTCTGAGCCACCCAGGCGCCCCTATATCTGATTTTAGAATGAGAAAATAGGATTCATTTTGCCACAGATATTTTTTAGGATATAAAGGGACATCTTTTTTTTTTTTTTTAAACTTTATGCTATTTCTGGCTTTCTAATAGATTAGCTTCTACATTAAATTTAAATTTAAAATCAAAATAAATCCTGGGGCGCCTGGGGTCAGTTGGTTAAGCGTCTGACTCATGATTTTGGCTCAGGTCACGATCTCAGGGTTTTGAGCTCAAGGCCCTCATCAGGTTCTCTGCTCAACCGGGGAATCTGCCTGGGATTCTCTCTCTCCCTCTCCCTCTGCCCCTCCCCTCTGCTCTCTCTCTCTCTCTCATAAACCTTTAAAAAACATAATAAATAGGGGCGTCTGGGTGGCTCAGTTGGTTAAGCGTCTGACTCTTGATTTCAGCTCAGGTCATGATCTCAGGGTCCTGGGATTGAGCCCCGCGTAGACTCAGTGCTTGAGATTCTCTCTCCCTTTGCCCCTCCCCCTTGCTTGCTCTCTCTCTCTCTCTCTCTCTCCAAAATAAATAAATAAGTCTTTTAAAAAATAATAATAAATAAATAAAAATCAAAATAAATTCTAAGGCCCTATTGGAACAAATTAAATCTTAAAAACGTATTACCAAAAGAAAAACCAAGGTAACACCCAGAGTCAATGCAATAGTTTCATTTTTACTACCAAATATTCTCAGACTATTATTTGAAAGCATAAATTTGGGTAAAGTGTGCCAATTTTCTTTTGAATCATTCATAGTTTTTAAATTTAATTTCACTGAATTGATAACACTTTATGTTTAAAGAGTACTAAAGTAACACTCATAAAACATTTGATACGTGTGTGTACACTCTTTTTATTATTTTTAAATTTTTTTTGAGTACAGTTATAAGAATTAGATTTCAAAAAATCCAAATGTTGAACTCATGGACACATTTGTTTGTACTTATTTTCATCCATTTTAGGGCACATCCTATGCAGCGCCCACCAACATGGTGCAACAGCTACGTCTGATTTGTAAACACAAAGAATTGTAAATTGTGGCACTTATGTACTACAATCACTTAAAATTACAATGTATTACTGGGGAATGCTGCTCTATTGCTAGGTAAGGAACCTGTATATAAATTGCTAAAGAAATTAAAGAATCTTTTTTCCTAAAGTTTGAAAAAAAAGAGGTCAGTTGGCAAGACCGAGAGAGCTAAAATTGCCACCTGTATCTGTTTCCAATTACAAATTATAAAATTAATTATAAAACTACCCATTAGAGTTATAATACCATGTCCCATCCCAAAATTTGGAAATACCTGTGTTTGCCTGGCATTTACAGATCTACTAGATAGTATGACATGTCTGAATATTTCATATTAGCTAAGGTAATCATCTAATTATGTTGTGAATGCCTGCACATCACATTAATTGGAGTCCCCTCAAATATCCTTATTATTTTGGAATTACTTTTTCCATGCCTATTATCTTAAAATAAGAATATTAATTTCTTCTTCCTGTATGTTTAAGGCTCTAGGCCCTGTGATGAGAGGACTTTATTTGACCCTGTACTCTCTTTTCCCTCTGACCCATCACTCCCTCAACCCCCTTTCTGTGGCCCAGCTCAAAGCATAACCTAGTCTCTCTGTGTTAGAGAAGGAGTTCATGTACGAGGCTCGCCTCTGTGTGAGCACCTCAGCACTGCAAGGACTGGCTCACAACATGGATCTAGTTAGGGCCATTCTATGTAGACGAGGAAAAGGATGAGATATTCTGAGAAAAAAGAGATAAGAGCAAAGGGATACATTCACTTTATGGTAATTTGTCTCAGGATAGATGGGCAGAGCTTAACAGCAACAATGAAATCGTACAATCAAAATGGGGCTTAGGGAAAGGATTCACATGACAAACGCAATCAGTAAATTAAGGAAGCTTTTCAGCCTTCTAGTTCCATGCCCAGATCATTATACGAGGTTCAGGAAAAGGGTATTACACATAGTCTCAAAAAGTCATTTGATTTTAATTGCAGTTTGAGACTGATGGGAATTATTACTTAGTTGAAATGTGTGATAGAAATGTATGGCCTGGGGCGCCTGGGTGGCTCAGTTGTTGAGCGTCTGCCTTCGGCTCAGGTCATGATCCCAGGGTCCTGGGATCGAGTCCCGCATCGGGCTCCCTGCTCCGCGGGAAGCCTGCTTCTCCCTCTCCCACTGCCCCGCTGCTTGTGTTCCCTCTCTTGCTGTGTCTCTCTCTGTCAAATAAATAAATAAAATCTTCAAAAAAAAAAAAGAAATGTATGGCCTTTTAGACCTCATAGAATTGGCTGTCGGGCCTGGATGTCAGAGCAATACAGCAGCTAAAAGATTGTGGAATCCCTAACATAGTTAAGCCATCTCATCTGTACCTCTATTTTACAATTAAAAAGAATCTCATTTAGCCAAAGGAAGAGAATCAAGCGATTCTTGCTGACAGTTGGGCATATTTGCAGAAATGCATAGCTCTACCAACTATTAGGAACAGTCAAGTGTACTCACAAAGTTTTTAGCCTCTTGGCAGTAATACAGAAGAGTAAAATATTATGACAACAGTAAACTTTACACCTTCTAACCGGGTAAAGTTTGTTCTGTTGGCTTTGTCTTGTGTTTTAAATTTTCAAGTATATTTTCCAGAAAAAAGATTAACTATCTAAGTCCTTTGTCTCCCCCTCATGGCCATACTCGTTCTTGCTACCACACATTTCAAATGAAAATTTATAATGAAATAGTTTATAAGGTTTACGACTTGACCTGAAATTTCCTCAAAAAAATAAAAAAAAAAAAGACATTTGATAAAACAGTGCCTTGACAATTTTCTTGAAAAAAGAAAGTACCATGCAGCAGATGTCAATATTTAGTTAATGGCTTCTTATGCTGTAGGCCATAAAAAGGCAACTTCTTTAGTTCCAAGTCTCACTAGTGTGACAGCAACATCCAGTCGTCATTAGGTACAGACTCAGGGAAGCGGCATTTAAGAGGAAGCTTGTGATGGCAGAAGTGGGGTGGGTAAGGAAACAAGAGAAGGGGGAGATGGTGTGAGGTGGGGAAGAGAGAGAGACGAAGGGGGAGGGAGAGAGAGAGAACAGACAGCAGATGGTGCAGTGGGGGGGACAAGAAGAAAGAGAGCCAGACACAATCAGAGAGCAGAGACATGGGGGCTTGGAGGAAGAAAGTAGGTGAGGAAGACAAGGGATGGAGAGGAGAGAGACAGGAGTGAGGGAGATGAAGAGACAGATACAGACACAGAGTGGGAGAGAAAGGCAGAGGGACAAGGACGGGGAGAAAGGGCAGGAGGACCCTGAGAAAGGGCAAGGTGGGGGTGAAGGAGGGACACAGACAGACACAGGACGTAGAAAGAGGCTAGGGAGATATCAGGGAGAGAAAGAGGACAATAAGGAAAAAGGAGACAGGAAGAGATGAGGAGAGAGAGAAGAGGAGACGAAAAGAAGGAGAAAGACAGGGGATGAGGATAGGGGGAGAGGGAGAGTGTGGAACGGCGCGGGGGGAATGAGGTCAGAAAGCACGTGTGATAGACGCAGAGAAAAGTGAACAACCTGCAGGTGGCAGACGACAGCAAGTCAGAGACAGGGAGCCAGACTGGACCAGCACAGAGAATGAGAGACAGAGGACAGCAAATGGAGATACAAAATGAGGCAGAGGACAGAGATGGATGTAGACAGAGGGAGCACAGAAAAGGAGGAAGAGGGACAGAGTGATAGAAACGGCTGCCATCCCATACATATTTCCTGTTACAACAGCAAACTGATACATAGTTTAAAATACGCTCTGCGCTTGGGATATAGCAAGGAGGTAGGTTAGGCAAACGTTTGCAGGCGTGCAAGTGTCTATTCCGAAACTGCCTTGCTGAAGGGCATGCATATGGATGGAGAGGTAACAGAAATGGCTTTGGGTTTTTTTTTTCTTTGTTCTTATAAAGATTTATTTATTTATTTGACAGAGACACAGCGAGAGCAGGAACACAAGCACGGGGAGTGGGAGAGGGAGAAGCAGGCTTCCTGCCGAGCAGGGAGCCCGATATGGGGCTCACTTCTAGGACCCCGGGATCATGACCTGAGCTGAAGGCAGACGCTTAACGACTGAGCCACCCAGGCGCCCCACAGAAATGGCTTTGTGAATGGCACTGATCATCCACATGTCTAAACTGGATAATTACAGCAAAATATTTCAAAACCTTCTGCAATATTATGCTTTTTACAATGATGCGAAATTACAAAGGCACAGAGAGAAAATAAGTAGCTTCTACTAGAAAAACAAATCGACAGCAGCTTCACATACGCGACGCGCCCTCACCCCTGCATTAGCGCCTGACAGGAACCAGGGATGCCGCGGGGCTTATGCTACCTCGCTGGCGTGGGACACTGCCTCAAACACTGATCTGAAAGAAGAGGATTAGGCTCATGTGTCAGGGGTGTGCTCCTTAGGTTCTTTTTGGATAAGCAAACAGAAATTCCAGAGTTTGTCCTGAAATTCTGCTTTTTGAGGCTTCAAAATCATTGTCAGAACAGTGAAACCAATCGGCGTCACACCTACCATTACAGGGAGGCAGCTGACAGGCTCTGACGGCCTCGGGCTTCTCCCCTGCACAGTGGTCTCCTGCCCTGCAGAGGACCTGCCTCACCTCTGTTCCTTCCCCGCAGGTTACCGAACACTAGAGAAACAAAGGCTACGGTTAGAGAGGTTTATTCCACCAAGACCACCTTTCTCCCTGTGGACACACATGCACATGCGTGCACACACACACACACACACACACACGCTTGCACAGCTCTGTAGTTCCTTCTCCATTTTGTTTGGAGACAGATAATCATAGGTTTAGAACCTGACTGCAAGACTGACCAGCCTGGGCACATTGAAGCTTCTCTGAAAGCTGGGAAGGTTAACACTTGCCTCAGGACTAAATGAAGGCAAAGGAGACAATGTCTGTAAAGCATTTGTGCCCCACAGGCAGTAAGCACGTGACAGGCAAGAGGCCATTATTGTAATGTTAATACTTGCAAAGTTCTCCCAAAACAGTAGTGGCCCCTCTCTTCAGGGAGAGATCCTGTTACTGACCTTCCCATTCTTTCACCTTCCTAACTAATGGTAGAACTTACTGGCAGGCTACCTTGGTTAATTCAACCTCTTTGGAACTACGATTATTTTATTCCCATCAATTAATTTCTTTAATGAAGGGGCTAACTGCTCTAAAATTAAGTCCAGGACCATCTAAGCCATTGTTCCAGGTAGGAGCTAGAGACGAGGGACCTTTGTTCCAGGACCCTGAGGAGAAGGAGATGTGAGTTATCTTTCTGGCCCCATGCAGGTGACCTTCACTCGCCTGTTCCTTCCTTCCTGGGCCTGCTTTCCACTTCCTCCTTCATTCTCTATCTGCTTTGTGATGTCCTTTCCTCCTATAAACTTTTCTCCTTTTGAATCTTTAGAAATACCAAAGGTGTGGGATTAATTCAGGCCACACGATGCTGAGTCAGCAAACAAACATCAACTGGGCAGGTCCTGGCTTGTAGTGGGGAAGCAACACAGAGTCTTCAAGAAATGTGTGGACCAGTGGCAGCACCGACTCCAAGACAGAAGTTACAGTATTCTGTCTTGAATGGCATACTAGAGGTAAGCCTCTTTGTTTTTGGAATGTAGAGGGAGGACTGTGGGAAAGGCAGCCCTGGAAGGTGGTATTTTGGACCCTGGAGATGAGCCCTAGTGGAGGAGGAGGAGGAGATGGTGAGTCAGGAGGTCCGGGGAGGGCCATCAGCTAAAAAGTGGGGAGACTCCATTGAGCATGGTCTTTTTGGAATAGCAAGGAGGTTCTCAAACTGGAACAAAGAGTTGGAATAAAGAACAACAGAGCAAGAAGAGTTAGCATGGGACTTATTGTGGTGAACATTTTGCAATATATACCAATATTGAATCATTACATTGTACACCTGAAGCTGATATATACTGTTATGTCAGTTATACCTGAAGAAATAAAGGAGGAGGAGTGGGGGTGGGGGTTGGAGGAGGGAGAGGAGGAGGAGAAGGAGAAGAGTTACCATGGTGCCAAACGAGGCAGGGCCCTGCATTCACGATCAGGCGTTTGGAATTCATCCCGTAGGAATGGTGTGAAGTCAACGAAGATAGGAAACAGACCAGTCACCTTTAGACGCGCCCCTACCTCAGAACACACCCAAAGGCGGTTTGCCCCGACCAACTCATCCTAAATGCCAGCACTGCTCTAAAACCGTGCTTCCTGGCACCTCGTGCTTGATGATGACACAATCTGTGGCCGCATCTCAACTCACACAATGCCTACCTGATACGTGAGCCAAATTAAAATATGCCGCGCACGCTTCCGCACACACGCGCGCGCACACGCGCCACACACACTCTCACACACGCGTGCGCACACTCACGCGCGCGCGCACGGGCGTCGCACGCCCACCTCGTTCCAGGGCCCTGTTTTCCAGTGGGAGGGGCAGGGCACGCGGTTGCAGGGCCGCCGGTTGTCGGGCCTGTCGGCAGAGCAGTACTTGCTGTGCACCGAGCGGTTGGTGCCGTCGTGGAGCGGCTGCAGGCAGCGCACGGTGCGGAGCTGGTAGCCGGAACTCCCGCAGGTTCTGGTGCAGTGCTCCCACTCCTCGGCCACCCAGCTGCAGCGCGCGGGGGGGGGAGAGGGGGGCACACGGTTAGCGGCTGCCGCGCGCACCCTCCTGCCCTGCGCCCTGGGTGACGGGCAGCCCAGGGGGGGCACGCTCCGGCTCAGGAAGCAGTTTCAGAAAGAGGGACGCATCCACCAAGTCCAAAGTCTGAGCATTTTCTAACAGCAATAGGCCCGACACTTCTGTGTTTAATGCCTGGGTATTTTTCTGCCTCCCTGTGATCTGGAATAACCTCTTTCTCTAAAGGAGGATCCACCGACAGAGGGTTTCTGAAACTCATCTGAAGGTTGCCGGGTTAGGTCCAGGCAGCATGGCAGTTTTTCAGAAACACACCAGCGGGCTCTCAGCCACACTGCCTCACGGTATTAATCATCTGAAAGGAAATTTAGAAAGACAATCCATCTGATACTTGCTGAGACAAACTGCTTTGGCGGCTGCTGCTTTTCCATGAAATCCTGAGTTTCCTCACGATTTAAGATTCTGAGATGACAGTTTCATTTCTACAGTTGCCCCCGAGAAGGCTGCCTGAGGTACCTATCCTGTTTGGAAAATTCAGTTCTTCATAGTGGCCCTTAGGAGGCCCAACAAAAAGGTAAAGGTAGTGTGCATCCAGGGCTTGAATGCACCTGACAGAAAGATTTCTAAAAAGATATTTTCAAAAAAGATTTCCCATGGGACATTCCCCAATTCTGGGGCGACGTCAATGGCCCCAGCACTCTCCACATCGGCTGTGGCTGCATTATTAGGGACAGGTCTCCATGACGTGTGGCTACGTGTGGTCCCAAGGGGCCGACCCCAGTGATTCCATCTGGTTCCTCAATCTGTCAGAATGTACGTGAGGCATACTCTTTATCCTTTCCAGAGTTACTTTCCCTCTGCTTTTTTCTTTTCTTTTCACATATATGGGGCATCAAAATATAACCATGTAAAACCTTGGCAGTCTTTGCTGTCCCCAGCTTAGGATGGCTTTGACGAGTGTCAAACTGGCAGCAGAATGTTTGTGGCAACTAAGCAACTGTAAGGCCCTCAATAGCAACTCTCATTTGAAGACAGATACTATATGAGAAGTATACACTTCATAGTCATAGATACTCCTGGTTAAGTTTAGTCCCCCCTGGAATTCCTAGAATGGTAACAAAGGAGAAAAATGGCATAAATCCACAAAGGTAAAAAAAAAAAAGAAATTGGACAGAATGCACCAAAAGATAAGCAGTGGGACATATGGCTACCAGCTCAGCAGACCTAAGAGGGATGAAGTTTAATTTAGCTGTAGAAGCTGGCAAGCAGACTGACTTAGCAGCAGAACTTCAGGAACGTGCTGGATTGTGGCCGCAGGTGAAAGTGTGCACTGCAAAACTGGGTGAAGGCAGGCCTGAAAACGGGACTGAGGAAAAGTCTGCGTGCAAACAGGTCCACCTCCTGATCCTTACCCCCACCGGTGGATTGCCCCTCCTCTAACCCAGCAGAAGGTCTGACGTTTATCCTTGGTGGAAGATGAACGAGACCTTTAGCTTGTGGACAACAGACACAGTCAAGAGATAATAGAGAAAGAGACCAGAGTGAAAACGGGGGGCTAGGTAAGAACCCACAACTGGAATGGTGCAATGACTTCCAGAACAGCTATCAAATAGGCTTATGCTCCCTAGGCAGATGATTGATGCTGCTCTTTGGAATCGGATCATTTCCTTAGAAAAGCCCTAAGTATACATTGAGGATCTTCAATGAAAGAGTCCAGCCAGCTTGTCCTACAGTGAAGCCCACCAGCAAGCAAGTCTTGACCATAAAGCAAACTTCCAAGCAGCCTTTTAATACTGTATTCTTACGTGCGTGAAGAGCCAACAATCAGCTGACACAGAAAAGCCTCTAACACAAATCATGGAGGGGGAAAAAAGAAACAGAGGAAAAGAACTCAAAAGAAATAATGCATGGAAAAGAAAATCTTTAATATCATAAAAGAGATAAAAGAATATTTACATCTGTGAAATAAGCATCCAATGCCTTAAAAAAGGAACACGTGAGGAATAAAACAGAGTGCTTGGATATTAAAGTGCTCTTGGATAGTAACACAATAGTAAAAATGAAAAATTCAGCAAGTAGAACAATAAACAATAGATGAGAAAAGAAAAGAGAATCAGATCTGTTTAAGAATCCTAACTACAAATATCTTAGAAAGAAAGAATATTGAAAAAATAGGGGAAAATTTTCAAAGTAAAAACACAGGAAAATGTCCCGGAGATGAAAGATACTGGTTTTGTGTTTTAAAAAGTCTTTGAGTACACAGCACAATGGATGAGAAAAGTAGAGCATCAACGACGGGCAGTTTTACCACTGTGAAATTTCGGGACATCAGGAACAAAAAGAAGATCCTATAAACTTTGAATGACAAACAAAAATAGAAAGCATTGAGAACCAGAAGAGTAAATGACTTTGCAACAGCAACATGGGAATCTAGAAAACAATGGAACAATGGTTTCAAAATTCTGAAGGAAAATACATTACGGTTTGGAATTCTATGTGTGTGTATCCCAACGATCAAGAGTGAGAGAAGAAAGGCTTCCTATACTCTTATACTTTAACCTCTTAGCTACTTTTCTTAGGTGTAAGAGAATTTTTAAGATAAAAATTTTCACTTTGTATATACATTTTTCATGAAGCTACTGGAAGACATGATTACCAGAACAAATGAATACAAGAAAAGATAAGAAGACAAGAAATGCAGGAATCAGGAGATCCGATGCAAAGGAGAGGCAGTGGGATTATCTAGGAAGAGGTAAAAAGACACCCCAGGACGAACAGAAAGAAGTCCAGGGCAGAGCTGGAACACACAAAATTCTCTAAGAGATATCTCTCAGAAGTTGCACGTAACAGGATACTTGAGTGTTTAGTATTTATAGGAGATTGATACTCATGGAAGACAGTATGGGGATGAATTAGTGAAAAGTAGTAGAAAACAAAGCATAAAAATCAAAATATTCATTAATTCTCAAGAAAGAAAGTTTCACGAGGAAAGAAAGAGCAGCAAATGACTCACCTGTTGGGACAGACAGAAGTCATTAAGACAATATAAACTCTGAAGATTAATATCAGTAAAAGGTAGGTTAGAACAATATTGGAAATACTGGGGAAGAGAGAAGTCTGGGCTCTGGATGTGTATTTGGGGACGGATTGTAAAAGAATGCTCAACCCTTCGCTTTCCACTTGGAAATTCAATATACACAATATACATAATATCCAAAACCTCCCCCACCCCCCAAAACCAAGTAGATGCTAAAACATTTTACTTAGAGCTAGAAACAAGGAGTTACCAAATATCAAAAGAAGCATCATAGCTGGAACGTGGTTGTTTTTGAGAAGCAGGAGTACGGTAAAGGGCAGGGAAACACAGCTCTATATAATTCCTGTGAAATGATCTGACTCTTTAAACCAGGTACGTTTATTAGCTTTGACTAAAAATAAAATTAAAACTAAAAAGAACTAGAGACATTGAAATCCCTCTCACGTTGTGCTCAGGATATGATAGTTAAAATAAGTGCTTACAGTGGATGTGTACACTCTTGAATATTGCACATCCTTCTAATAGGTTTTGGCTTCTTGTTGACCTCGCAGAAGCTGCGGTGAACCATCTTATTATCGCTTTTCCTACGGCATCCGTATTTAGTGTACTGGAAACCTAGGAAAGGAAACACATTTCTTTGGGTTTACTCACTTATTCATCCTGCTACATATTTGGTCATTCAGTCATTCATTCAACAAATACTGACTGAGGACGCACAGGAGGCCAGGCATTGCTGTAGACACTGAAGGTCCAGAAGTCAATTAAATAAAATCCTTAACTTTTCAGGGCCTACATTTAATAAAGTACAAATGATTAAATATAGCTGTGTTCATGTGCTAATGAACTAGACCCCCGAACATACAGTCTAGTGTAAGGGATAGATCTGAACAACCACTGTGACAATACCAGGGACACAGGCTTTTAGAGGGTTATGTACATAATTTACTGTAGAGGGCGCCAAAGGAGCACAGAGGGGAGGGTCTCAACTTAGCCAGAGGAGGGGCAGGGACTGCTCACAAGATCTGCACTTCTTGATCAGCATCTTCAAGTTCAAACAGTGTTGGGTAAAGGGAAGGAAGCAGAAGAATACTCCAAGCGAAGGAAAGGACACGTTAAAAATGGCAGGTCTGTTTGAATGGCTGAAGTTTCCTGTGTGAAGGGGATAGGAGATAGGAAAGAATCTAATCCTAAAAGCCTCAAGTGCCAGACTAGTGTTTGGACTTTTTATCTTGGCGGTCACAGGGAGTTTTTGAAGGTCTCCCCACTCACCAACCTGACATCTGTAAATAATTAATTAATTAATTAAATTTAAAAAAAAAATTCCAAACCTACAAAAATGTAAGGAAAGCACAATGAACATTGTTATGCCTTGCATCTAAATTAACCTTGTATTACGTGTCACTATATTTGAGGTGCATACGTATATATTTTTACATATGTAATAGCTTAATTATAATATGCAATATATATAATACACATAAAATTTTGCCAAACCCTTTGAGAGTAAGTTGCTGGCATCCTGATCCTTCACTTGTAAATACTTCGGCATACTGCCCGTAACAAGTACATCTCCTACATAATTCTTAAAACCAGAATATTTAACACAGATATAGTACTATTATCTAATATACAGACCAAATTCAAAATTTGCCAGTTTCCCCTATCATGTTCATAGCAATGTTTTCCCAATCAAGGATTATGCAGTGCATTTAGCTGTCATGGAATTAAGCAGGAATAGTTTCTGAGCCTCTTTTTATCTTGGATATTTTTGAGATGTACAGGCCATTTGTTTTGTAAAATGCCCCACAATTGAGGTTTATTTAATTGCCTCCTAGTGATTAGATTCAGGTCAAAAACGCTTTTGACAAGAATACTACATAAATGATGCTGTGTCTTCAGGACAACACATTAGGAGGCTACAAGATTTAAATCAAATACTATAACTACTCATTCGGTCATTCATTCAGTCATTCATTCAAGATTACCCTGGAAATAAAGGAAGAGAAGAAAATCAAATTAGCTGACTAGTTAAAAGACTTTTACAATAATCTTCTCTTCCAAAATCATGAAGGAAACCTGGTGAGGAAGGAACAGATGTGGTAGATATTAAAAAGGTGTGTCTGACAAACCTTGTAACCAAGTAGATGCTGAGGGAGCAGCAAAAGAGAAGATTCAAATTAAACATGCATTTTGTAATAGATTAAGTGTCATTTTATTTTTTTTATTTTTTATTTTTTTTTTTAGATTAAGTGTCATTTTAAATAATTAAAAACATTTTATGTCCCATCCACCTCAAAAAAAAAAAAAAGCCTCTTTAAAAATACATCCTTGGGGCACCTGGGTGGCTCAGCCGGTTAAGCGTCTGCCTTCCACTCAGGTCATGATCCCAGGGTCCTGGGATCGAGTCCTGCATCAGGCTCCCTGCTCAGTGGAGAGGCTGCTTCTCCCTCTCCCTCTGCCCCGCCCCTGCTTGTGCTCTCTCTCTCTCGGTCAAATAAATGTTTAAAAAAATAAAAAACAAATAAATAAATAATACGTCCTTGAATTTAGAATTATAAAATAAATGGTTGACGCATGCATTCCCTACTCTGAATAATTTTTTTGTTCTCGGTTACTCAGCATCATGACTCAGCCCTTTGCCTTCTCCTGCCTGTTGGGGAAATTCCCTCTAGACCAGCTCAGTTCTGGAGTGTTTATTGTTCAGAAGCAGAGGAACGGATGAAGTGAGAAACTGAAAAACTCTGCAAACGGCTTAATGGGATTTACTGGAGAAAGGGCAGAGAGGCAGCACAGTGGAGTAAGAGCGTGTAGTGTAGCCAGAAGCCAGACCACCTGGGTCTGTATCTTAGGGTCTGGGCAAACTACTCCTCCCTGTCCTTCAGTTTTCCAATCACTACAACAGAGATAATCATAGTGCTGACCTCACAGAGCCATTTTGAGTATTCATGCACTAACATAGAGAACATTTAAAACATTTAAAACAGTACCTGCTACCTGGTACAACTAATAGCTCTTTTATTACTAACACTGATAGAAAAGAAATGCACAGGTATGGAAAGCAAAAGTGGAAAAGAAGAAGAAAGGCCAGAACCACAGGACACTGCATTTGGGAGAGTTTGGGAAAAGTAAAGTCATTAAAGGTACCACCATATGAATATGAGGGAAAAGGGCAAGAGGATTTTAAGAAGGTTTACCGTTGTTAGGAATAGACTCCCATCCTTTGTAGATTCAGAGATTTCAGTAAAAATGCTTTGTACTTATGTTTTGGTTGTTATGTTTGGTATTTCTCAGATTATGGCCTCAATTAGAGGCAATCTTTAAGGGAAAAGCACCATAACTGGCCTTCTATGAATTACACTGAACATACTAAATGGGTTCAATTGTTACCTCCACCACAGGGTTTGGAACACTGAGACCAGCTCTTCAAAGCCCACTCAAAAGTATCTAATTCTTCCTGGATGACATTGTTGCTGCTGATTGTAGGTGCAGAATCTTCATGAATGATGTACTTATACATCAGGCTGGAGTGGGTATCGTTCTCCTGAGGGATGATCTAATGGATACATGAAATAGATAGGTAAGTCACCTGAAGGGGTTTTACATTTTCAATAAAAGTTATAACTATTTCAGAACAGTTGTCCTATTAAAACTGGAAAACTTTCAAGCAGTTTCTAAAAATATAATGTTTCTGTTTCTATCAACTAAAGTACAAGGATGCTCTGTTTAAGAAAAAAAAAATGTAAACATATAAGACTTTGACCATAAAAAATATAAAAAATAGAGGTATAAGAGTTTATATAATAAAAATAATACATTTTCAATGAGATTCACTGTGGATTTCCTTAAGTTATATATCTCCCTACTGCATTTGAAAATTATTCTTTAAAATAACTGTTTTGTCATAATGACAAAGATAATAATGTTCCCTCCAGAAAATGTACACATTATGGAGAAATACAAAGAAAATGAAAATTGTCCATGATTCTACTAAACCAGAGAAAACCAAAGTCACTTCTAAAACGAAACTTTTAGAAATAGCTTTTGTTTGAGAAATCGAGCAATACTGAACCCACTAGGATGAAGGATTTGGTTATCTAGGTTCTTTTCTCTGTTTTCCCCTTAGTTTTTGTTTTTAAAACAACATTACAAACCAAGCATTGACCCTTACACTCTAGCCAGATGCCTACGGCTTCCAGCCCCAGACAGCTATTGCCATGCTCTTGGGCTCCCAGCCTGGGGTTCCAGCCCTTTAGAGAAGAAAAGAAAGGTCATGGTGATACAGCAGTGCGTGTCCACAACCCCACTGTCCTAGCTACAAATCTCCTCCTTGTATCTCTAGCTCACATTGTTCCCTGCGGGCACCCGGCTATCAGTGGACAAAGCCCTGAGGTAGGCTAGCATGGCGGTTAATGGCAGGGCTCTGAGGCCAGACCCCTGGGCCACCAGAAAAGACTGCAGTGTAATTATGGGAGTGAAACGGACCTTCTGAGCTCCAGCCATTCAAATTTAATAAAATTTTGATTAGTGTATATTTTTGCTATAAAGTTATATAACCTATGAAACAGAATGATAGAAATAAACGCACAGAAACATGAATAATTTTTGACATAGATGAAAAGATACCTTAATGGAAAAAAAGACCATTTTTTTTCAACAAATGGTACCAGAACAAGTCATTGTGGTGGCTTTAAAAATGTGTCCACAAACCCTTTGATATTTTCCCTCTCAATGAGTAGGGCTTAATTCCTCTCCCCTTCAGTGTGGTCTGGACTCAGTGACTTGTTTCCAGCAAACAGACAACGGCAGCATGGATGGGATGTTACTCCCAAGATTCGGTTTAAAAAGATGGTCTCTGTCTTGGCTGCACTCTGTCACTTGGATCACTCATTCCAGTGGAAGTCAGCTGTCATGTGATAAGGACCCTTATGGAGTCTAGGGAGAAGCCCATATAGTGAAGAATGCAGGCCCACCAGCCACCACATGGGAAAGCTTAGAGGCAATCTTCTGAGGCCTTCCAACAGCCCTGTGATTGAGCAGGGAAGCAGATGTCCCCGCTGGAGCCTTGGGAAGACCAGCCACAGTTACCGGCGACCTCATGAGATGCCCTGAGCCACAGCTAGCCATTTCAGCAGCTCCCAGTGGCCTGACCCACAGAGGCTATGAGATAATAAATGCCGGTTTGTGTTTAGCTAAGACGTTCAGGGTGATTTGTTATGCAGCAATAGGTAATATAGACATCCATGTGCAAAAATAAGAACCTGATACATCACACAAAATTTATATAAAAATCAACTCAAAATGTAAAATATAAAACTATAAAACTTTTAGCAAAAAATAAGAAAATGCTCTAACACTGGATTAGGCAGAAGTACACACACACACACACACACACACACATCACACTAGAATCTTGATCCATAAAAGAAAAAAAAATTGATAAATTAGACTTCAGGATACTTAACATATTTTGCTCTGTGAAAGACACTATTAAGAAAACAAAAAGAAACTATAGAAGAAAATATTTGACAAATCATATGTTTCATAAAGGACATATCAAGTATATATAAAGAACTCTTAAAACTCAACAAAAAAGATAAAACAACCTACTTTATGACTAACATAACATAATAAAGTAAAATTTAAAAAAAACCTACTTTAACAATGGGCAAAAGATTTGGACAGACACTTTGCCAAATAATTTTCAAAGAAAGAAAAAACATCCTTGGGATTGAGTGGGGATATTTGGTTTTAAATTAGGATAATATTTTTTATAGAGAATTTGATAAATTACATACAGAATCCAATATATTTTTCAAACCAGGTAGATGTCTTCTGCTTTCATCCATGAGGGAGTAATAGAGTTGCCTTGCTTATATTAAAAACAATAAAACTGGACAGAACAGATGAGGGAACTTTTTTGGGGGGGAGGGCAATGAATAATACAGCGAAGAACAGTGATGCTATGAGAAAGAGAAATAGGCCAGGTCCTGGCTTCCTGACAGGGTCAGGTTATGGGCCCTGCATAGGGAGCACGAGCCTAAGCCAAGACAGCAGTCTCAAGGAGCTGAGGAGATGGAGAGTGGGGCTTGGAACTTGTAGGCAGGGCCCTAAAGAAGAAGGGGCTGCACAGAGGGATGACCCAGAAGCTGCATGCATCCGAGACGAAAGGCTGGTCTGTGCATGCCCAGGCCAAGACACCATGATGTCTACCGCGAGGAGCTGCCGTGGGGCTGGGAGCAGGACAGAGACACCCAAGGTCAGGTGGCGCTAGGGAGATAAGAGTTCTTATCTAGCCAGATGAAGAGGCCTCGCTAACACTTCAGGTATTCAGCTAAATCATCAAAAAGGCCATGCTATAAGAATAAGGACAAACTTGAAACAGATCAGCCCTAACAAAGAAAAAATCAGGCTTCACAGATCAGGACGAAATGACAGCCAGAACAAAACCCCACAGCCTGAAAAGAAGGCAACCAAATGCCCTACAACTTACCAACTATATAATTGGTATACACTTAACTATAATTCCAGTATACATTTAAAAAATAGTAAGAAGCAGGAAAATGTGACTCATAATCCAGAAAAAAAAAAAAAGCAGCCCATAGAAACAGACAACATGAAGACACAGGACTTAAAGGAAATGTTAGACATAATGAGTGAAATATATGGAAATCTCAGCATAGGAATGGAAATGATATTTTTTTATTTTAAAAAAAAAAAAAAGGACCAAATGGAAATTCTAGAAAAGAAAAGAACACCATCTGACATGAAGAATTTACCGGATGGGCTCAACAACAGATTGGAGACCACATAAGACACAGTCAGTGAACTTGAACACGGCTCAATAGCAATTATCCAATCTGAAGAGCAGAGAAAAAGTGATTACAGAAGGATGGACAAAGCCCAGGAGGCGTATGGAACAATTTCAACTGGGTTAGCATACGTGTAAACGAGTCCTAGGAGTGAGAGATGGGGGAAAAATGCACTTGGCACACAATGGAAAATCAACACAAATTTGGTAAAACAACAACAACAACAACAACAAAAACCCATCAACTTAGATCACCAAGATGCTTGGTGAACCCCAAGCCAGATACAAAGAACCTCACAAACTAAGCATATCACAGTCAAACGGCTTAACAATGAAACGAAACAAAAAGATGAAGAGAGAATCTTTAAAAAGCAGTCAGGGAAAATGGATACCTCACATGCAGAGCAGCAATATGAACGGGGCTGATTTCTCATCATAAATGATGGGTTGTAGAAGACGAACGTTATGAGTCAAAAGAGAGCTCCTGTATGTTGGCCCCTACTTTGTTTGTTTCTTCACAGCAGGCTGAGAGCCTTTAGCTCAGAAGCCCGCTAGCACCAAACTCAAAGTTTTACATACCCAGTTCTTTTCAGTGCAGCCCAAACCGGCATATTTTTAACCAGTTAGAACCTGCTTGCTTAGCAAACCCCGATGAAACTGCACTGGCCATTTGCTAACTATAGAGGAGTCTGTGGCTGTAAGGATCCCAAGCTGCTGCTGCTCTTAGGAGACTCCCCACTGTGCTGCTGATTGACATCACCTCACCAAAAACACCCCCTCTCCAATCCCTTCTGTCCCAGGAGTTCCCTTCTGCTTCTCTCCAGTAGCCGACCTGCTAACCTGTGAAGGGGTCAATAAAGCCAGTGCGCGCTACGGCCACCTTGTAGTCACATCTACCTCCCTAATCGGCCCTCCGATTCCTTCAACTCCCCTCTAACAGCGTAAAAACATCTTTAAAGTGCTAACACACGCACGCACAGCACTAGCTACCAAAATGTTCATACCTGCTGAAGATATCTTTTAAGAATGAGGGTGAAATACAGATATTTTCAGATAAGTGGAAGTTGAGAGAATTCTTTGCTAGCATGCACACCCACACTGCAAGAAATGCTAAAGGATGTTCTCTATATCAAAGGTAAATGATACTAGATGGAAAGTCAGATTTACAGGGAAGAAGGAAGAGCATCAGAAACGGCAAATACGTGGGTAAATATAAAAATCTATCTCATCTTTTGTCTCTAACAGATAATGGATTACTAGAAGTCAGGAATCATAATACTATGTTATTGGGTTTATAATGTACATATAATAAAATATATGACAAAGTTGCACAAAGAGTAGAGAGGGGCAGATAAAATTATAAAAAACAAGCAACTGACTATTCAATGTTCAAGGTAAAAGTGTTTTCAGATAAATTAATTATAAAATTTCAGAACCAACTACATAGTAAGCCTGTGATACCACATACCAAAACAATAACAGGATCGTGTAAAGGTCCATCTGTGTGAACAGTTTCAATGTCATCTTCAATGTTATAGTCCCATTCCACGCCAAGATCTATGAAGGTCCGCGACTTGGCTTCCTCCCCTTTGCCATTTAAAATATAGTGGCCTGTAGCCTGGTTCTTAATAGCTAGAGGGAGAAAAATGGGTAACCGGCATACATTTTATTTGATCATATTACAGGTTTGATGACCCATAGCAAGTCTATCCCTTTCTATAAATGAAAGACTGTTTATTAGCATCAAAGCAATCAAAATGAGTGTTAGTTCTGATAGGACTCCCATTCCCTTCATTCGGCCTTCAAAATCCTCAAGCAGCACTACTAACTAGTCAAAAACAATAGCAAGATGGTTAAATAAGGGAGATAAAAATCGACAAATATTCCCATTTGAAAGGACTGTCAAAGAGGTTAACAGTTTCTAACCATTCCATTCCTGTATATTTCCTCAGAAAGCTGGGAATATTTAGAAAATTATGGATACTTCTATAATCATTTATGCTAAGATAGCACATAACATAATGTGCTACTGTGTTATCTCTTTCAAGTTAGTAAAAGTATTGATAGGTATCCAACATAGTTGAACTAATTTTTAGACTAACAATTAGTTCTTATGTTTGTGAAATTCCAAGGCCACATCCCTACTTAATATGGCTAGAAAAAGCTGTTTATTGGTGATAGAGTTCTTAATGCATTATTGATCTACTATATATTATTTAAAAATGCTTTCTCTAATAGATAAAACATAACAAATTGGATTTCAAAGTTTGGAGGTATTTACCAGCATATAATAAGTTAGAAAATAAAATTTCATGTTATTACCATTCCTGAAAATGTGTAGATAACATGAGTAATTTTAGTTAAATACTTTTATTCCTCTTGAGTTTTTTTAAACTATCTCATGTTTCCAAAGTTAATAATCTGAGTTCTAGGACAAAAAATAAGAGAATATGAATTATTGGAAAAAGAACTATGGCTGACTGCTAGATCATTAAGGAATCTAGTAGTGAATTTAATTTAAATACTAAAAAAATTCTATGAAACACCATAAAACAATTCATTTTTTAAGTCACACATTTAAAAGAAAAGCAATTTGAGACAAATTTTCATGTGGTTGACAGATGATGCTTTCATTTCAGAGAACTTCCTCGTGCTTTAATAGGTCAGGGAATATGTGGAAGTCATGCTTACATTTGTACATACACTTTGAAAACAAACCCCTTTAGGATGACATTTTTATGTGATCCTCTCGTAAAGGAGGAAAAGAATTCTAAACAGCCATGCAAATGGATCCACGTGTGCCAGGCAGAAACTAGACACATCACAGATACTGGCTTTTCAGTAAAAGAACTTAAAATGCAATAAAAGTAAGGAGAGGCATATAGTATGGCATCAACCACAATATCAGAACTAATTTGCCAACATAACTATGGCAAATTTTTTTTTCTGATATTCTTCCTTAATTTAGTGCATTTTATTAACATATTTATTTTCCTCATCCCCTAATACAGAGCAAAAATGCATAATAAACTTGTTAAATAACCTTTCTTCATATAAATAATGAACCAACCCAGGTTTCACCAAAAATTAAAGCTCTATTTTTGAATATTTTTTGTTTTAAAGAAAGAAGAGTGGGGAGAAATGACCAACAAAAACCACATAGTAATGATTTATATGGAATTCTGAATCTTGCATATCTATGTATACATACACATATACATACAGATACACATACATCTACACACACATATATATCTCTCTATATATGATTTCTTTGACATTTCTCTAAGTGCATGCTAAAGCAAAGCCAGCAGACAGAAACACTTACCAAGAATATGAGGAGAAGCCTCGTCTTCTTGGATTAACACATGTCTAGCACCCGGGGGTATATCAAACATCTTAAGGTACCCTTTGCATGTGTAGTAAATATTGGAGAAAGCAAAGAAGAAAACAAAAGCAACAACCATGGTTAGCCGAGCATGAAATTCTTACTGCTTCTGCATGCAGAAGAGGGCATCCATAAACTCAAAGAAGCAGTTTCAGGAATGAACTTCAAAGCACTGGTAGTTTTTGTGACAACTGGCATGAGATTAGAGGAAACCCTTTTTTTTTTTTTTTTTGGTATTAAGAGGGGGGAGTTAATCTTGTTTCTAACCTATCAGTCATTTATCTTGTATTGAACTGTGAATTGTGTCAACAACAATTCAGGCAAATTTCCTGTGTCCTTCTATGTGAGTTTAGGTTTTCTGTTGTTGTTGTCATTGCTGTTAAATTTATTTATTTATCTTTTTATTTATTTATTTATTTATTTATTTATTTATTTATTTATATTTGAGTATAGATGACACACATAATGTTACATTAGTTTCAGGTGCACAACATGGTACAACATAGTGATTTGTCAAGTTTATGTTTTTTAAACCACCCTTTTGAAGTGGGGCCAGTTTTTAGCATACTTAGTTGGTGAACTTCTTGAGATATTTTATCTGTCTGTATATTATTTTAAAAGCTTCAGGGCAAGTATAGATAGCTAAACTTCTAATTAATGAAATATCTTCATATTGAAAGCCTGCTTTGTTCTAAAGAGATTTCAAAAGAAGGAGCAGTGAGTGGCTTTCATTTTTCTTGTGATCAGCCATTAATTTTAAAGCCTTGAACAAGTTTTATTATGGGAAAGTTTTAAAGTATATTTTTTAGATTTGACCAAACCATTTGGTTGGAAAATGCCGCAAGTTATGTCTTACTTACCTTGCCTTAAAAATGTGCCCTAAACTCAATCTTCTAATCTAGAAATCATGAAATCAATATGCTTAATGGATTGCCTTGGGTTATAAAATCTTATATCAATCCTATTACAGTCAATGTCATATAAAACAAATCTTAGTATTATCACATGTCCTAAAAATTATCTTAAGATCACTTAGAATTAAGATCCTAACTTTAAATCAACAATAGGAAAGTAGAAATCAAGACGTTTTATCCAAGAAATATAAATTAATATAGGGAGACGATGCAACTGACACCTTACATATGAAACATTCAATTCACATACTACAGGATGAGTCTGACAGAAATTCAGTTGTAAATACACAATTGTCAATGTTCTCAGAAAGAAGTATGTTTGTCATGTCCATATGGACAATAACTATCTACCTGTGGGTAGATTTACTCAACTTTTTCCCAATATTTATTAGTGTCTTAACTCAATGGCATAGTCATTTTGGGGTCAGGGTTTTCAGTACCTGAGTCTGGGTAAAGTCGAGTCCGGGAACCGTAGCATGTTTGTCTGAGTGTGCAATGGCTAGACGGAACATGTTTAAGATGCCGACCAAGCACAGCAAAACAGCTTGATGCCATTTATGGATGCCCATCTTTCTGCAGTTTGCTACAACTTACCCAGTACATTTTTAGCTTCCCTTGTTTCAGCAAGAGAAATATTACGAGCTCCTTTGGGTAAAGTGAAGGCGCCTCTTGTCTTCCCTTAAATAGAATGTTTTTAATTAGTGAAGGTTTCATGTTTATCAAAGTCTTGCTGTTTCATTGACTATACTATAAGCTATGTAGATTCTATTAGGTAAGATATCAAATAATTCGGTAATTTTATGTGTTGAAGTCAAAATGCATTTTTAATAGTTAGCTAATGCCAATAAAAAGTTAATAGTCAATGAAAGTAAGACTAAGAATGAATGCGAAATGATAAAGGTGATTGGAAGTTGAATACTTGCAGATTTCATTTTCCAGCAACTTGAATTCTGTATGGCACCTCTTGCTTAAATGTTTCCCTGTTGGAAAACGTTAATTAGTCTATTGAGTGACTATGATAAAACCAGTGCAGAGAAATGGGTGTTAGATTATCTTTGAACAGTCTGAATCTCTACGACTGAGGAAACCTTTCTTCTCTCCTGACCTTGAGTCGCAGGTTTAGTCTAATTTTTGACGTATCTGAAAAAAACGCACCATGACCTCACACCACAGAATGGATGATTAATGGATGGATGATTAGTGGCAAAAACTTTTTTCTTTACATTAATTTACTCTGGAAATAAAATAATATGAGTGATTTTATACTAAAAAGAATAATATAGCTGCCATAGAGAAAGCACAGTTAATTGCTTCACAATAAGATGAAGAAAATTACATGTTACTCCACCAAAACCATAATATATCATTTTAATTCTGTGAATGTTCTTAAAGTAATATAATGAGCCAGAAATGGCAATATTTGTTTTTTAACCATTTAACTATTAAATGATCACACAGGAATATCAAAACCATCAGTAATGAAAGACACTTTGGAGTGACCTAGCTCTCTGCCCCACTCAATGTGTCAAAGAGCAAAACTGGTCTGTGTGCTACTTGGCTTGCACTGGGGTAGCTGAGGTCTAACGAGAGTACAAAGAACTTAGAGAATTATTCCATTTGGATGAAGACTACCTTTTTTATACTTTCTCTTCTCCTAAAAGGGAAAATCACCGCCATGACAATGTGCTCAAAGTAAACCAGTTTCTTATCTTTATTTTTGTTTTGTCTTATTTTATCCTTCTACCAAAGACTATGCCAACTGAGTGGGGATGATGAAAAAGAAGCTTCTCAAGGGAAGCACCACATCAAATTTATCTTTAAATGCTGAATTCCCAGAGACATTTTCCCCATAAATGCTTATTGAATAACTGAATAATATTTGTCACAAACTAAAAAAGATCATCCAGTAATAAATGTTTGTATCCAAATCTCTTATGAAAATTCCAGCAAATGATTATGAAACGACTCATAATTTTACATATTATTTCTGCTTTTTTTTTTTTTCCCATCACTGAAACTTCATTGTATGCCTAAGTCCAGGTCACTGACTCTAAAATAAACACTAACATTCACACACACAAACAGTCATACCTCAGGGTTGTTTTTGGTTGTGTACCTAATTTTGTGTAATATAAAACTTTTAAAATCATGTGAAATATGGAGTCTAGATTTGTAGATTTATAAATAGGATGAACTTGTTCACCTTTAAAATAAAAGAAGTAAAGCTCATGCAATATTTTAAAAGTTGTATTTAAAATTTTGTGATTTTGGGGGCGCCTGGGTGGCTCAGTCGTTAAGCGTCTGCCTTCAGCTCAGGTCATGATCCCAGGGTCCCGGGATTGAGTCCCACATAGGGCTCCCTGCTTGGTGGGAAGCCTGCTTCTCCCTCTCCCACTCCCCCTGCTTGTGTTCCTGCTCTCGCTCTCTCTCTCTCTGTCAAATAAATAAAATCTTTAAAAAAAATAAAAATAAATAAAATAAAATTTTGTGATTTTTTTTGTAACTTCTGATCAACAATTTATGTGAACAGAAAATTCAAAATAAGCCTCAATTCTAATAATTAGGTCTAATGTATTTTATTAAAAACACAAAATAGTTTTTGTGTTTATTAAAAACACAAAATAGCCTGGGTGGCTCAGTTGGTTAAGCGTCCGACTCTTGATTTCTGCTCAGGTCATGATCTCAGAGGTCGGGAGATCAAGCCCTGAGCTAGGCTCCGCACTGAGTGGGGAGTCTGCCTGGGATTCTCTCTCCTTGCTCCTCTGCCCCTTCCCTCTTGCACACACACTCTCTCATTCTCTCTCAAAATAAATAAATAAATAAATAAATAAATAAAGTAAACAAATAAAAACACAAAATAAAACAAAACACATATTTTAGCTAACTACTATAATTGATATTGATTTTATTTGTTCCTTATTTAAATTAAGTAGACACTCTTTCATCATGGATGCCATGGAGTATGAATTCAGTCCAAGTGTTTTTATTTTTGTTTTTGGTTTTTAGTTCCTTAAAAGATAATCTGGGGGTGTCTGGGTGGCTCAGTCGGTTAACCGTCTGCCTTCAGCTCAGGTCATGATGCTGGGGCCCCACGTCGGACTCCCCAAACAGTGGGGAGTCTGCTTCGTTCTCCCCAAAGACCGGGGAGTTTGCTTCTCCCTCTCTCTCTGTCTCTCCCCCTGCTGATGCTCGTTCTGTCTCTCACGTGCTTGCTGTCCCTCTCTCTCTCAAATATATAAATAAAATCTTAAAAAAAAAAGAAAAGAAAAGGTAATCTGAATAAAAATAAATCAGCAGCTAATTTTTTGTTATGTTTATAGGGAAAATGCTACATTCCTAAAAGAAGTCTCAAAAAGTATAAATCATGGAGAAGGATACCAAATTCATGAGAGACCTCATCTTACCAAGCTTCTTGGGAGTTCTGGTAAATGTCCCCTTTACGGTTCGACAATGAGAATTATCTCCTCCACAGACGCCACACTTATCCTCAACCTTAGTAGAACCGATTTCTTTATCACAGCCCACTTTCTGGAAAGAGAAGATGTTAAATGTGACTAACTTCAATGTGCCAAGTGAAGGTCAGCATCCTAGACAAGGACAAACCATTTGTTTTACCGTGAGCCCACAGTGACACAGTCTGACCAAACCTTGACTCAAGCTCTGATTTTTTTAATGCCTCTATCTTTTTGAAGAGCTACTATGAAGTCAGATGACTTGTACTCTAGGTTAAAATCTACTCTAGGATACATTCCCCCAGTCTAATTAAATATTTACCCCATCACACATAGTCATGACCCATCGAACATTTATTAAGCACAGATATTGTCGTTGATGCTGAGAAGACAAAAAGACAAAAAGTGTTTTTCCCCTGTTGCTCTCCTATTTGGAAAGATGAGTAATAAAACGATGAGCTGGGCATTAGCATAAGCTTTAAAAGCTGGCTAGGGATGCAAAACAAAACTTTACAAAAAATAAAATAAGACGGGGCGCTTGGGTGGCTCAGTCAGTTAAGCGTCTGCCTTCGGCTCAGGTCATGATCTCAGGGTCCTGGGATCAAGTCCTGCATCGGGGTCCCTGCTCTGTGGGGAGCCTGCTTCTCCCTCTCCTCCCCACTTGTGCTCTCTCTCTCATTATCTCTGTCTCTCTCTCTCAAATAAATGAAATCTAAAACTAACTAACTAAATAAATAAATAAATAAATAAAATAACATAAGACGAAATCAGAGAGGGAGACAAACCGTAAGAGACTCTTAACTCTAGGAAGCAAGCTGAGGGTTGCTGGAGGGGAGGGGGATGAGGGGATGGGGTAACTGGGTGATGGACACATGATGTAATGAGCACTGTGTATTATATAAGACTGATGAATCACTAAACTCTACCTCTGAAACTAAAAACAAACCAAACCAACCAACAAACAAAAAAAACTTTATGAAGTGCTGGATATTTTCATAAGGCCCTGTTGAAAGGCATTTCAAGAATGCAGAAGGATAAAAACAGAGCCATGGAAATTGTATGCTCATGGAAAGTGGGTTCTGAGAGCAATACTGAAGCCATGTTTAAGCCAATGGAAAGTTAGTACTGTACGAGAGGGGAAGAACAGTGAAAGATTTGCAAAGCACAGGCCATGAAAGACCTCGAATATCAGGCAGAGTTTACATTTTCACAGGAACTTAACAGGGAACCACTGAAGGTTTTCTGAACTGGGGCAGGCCCCTTCATGGAAATCAGTGCAGGGTAAGGGGACATGATAGGCCACTGCACTCAGAAGTTTGGAATGAAAATGGGCAGAGACAATGATGACCACACGTTTGATGTACTGTGGGAGGGTGAGAGATGGACAAAAGTCAGATTCTACTTTCAGGGGAAATTCATTTCAAATGTGAGGTCTCTGCATTCTTGAGATTCATTCCTACAACACTTTGGTTGTGCTGAAGTGAAGAAGAAACAGGAGTAACATGTTCAGTTAATAAGGCTGATTTCATATCAATTCAACTTGGGAACACGAACAAGAAAGTCAACTGCAGTTTTTTAAAAAAGAGTCTCAGTGGGGCAAAACCCGGTTTTTGCATCTTCACCTCTTTTGTTCTGAGGTAGAATTCAGTGTTTAAACTTAGAATCAATTGGAAAGTAAGAGAGAGAGCAGGAGAGACAGAGGGAGAGAGAGAATTTCTATTATTTTTTAAATAAAAGATAAAATACATTTAGCATTGCGTTTTTGAAAACAGCTCTGTAGTGGAAAAGTGGATGACTACTAGTAAAATACTCAAAGCAAAAAAAGGCACTATCCATCCTGAGCTATTGTATCCCCCAGCCAGAGGGATCAGAGTAATTTAGAAAAGGCATCTGGCTGGAAGAGGACAAAACCATATTTATATCTCGATTCTGCCAATAGCCAAACATTGATGTGAAAAGTGAAAATTTCTACCGCGTTTGGTTTAGGTCTCCTCAGCTAGTCCTAGATTCTCATTTTAATGTGATTTTACAGATAAGACAGGGTTAAGATCTTTTGAAAACATGCAGGTGAACGACAGTCAAAGCAGAATTGCACAATGGCATAGGAAGCTTCCAGGGATGCCATGTGAACTCACCACACACTCTCCCCGCACACATATGCTGTATGGATCTTTGTAAGAACAGTGCGTTCCATCCAGCACCAGCTGTTTCATATACACCACATCTCCAGTCTCTCTGGATTGGCAGTAAAGGTGGCATCTTTTCTTGGCTGCAAAGATGGAGGATTAAATCGACCATGTACATAAAGTGACATATTTGCACACTACAGTGATTTTATTTTTAAAATAGAGTTTCCGCACGATGTCCTGAAAACAAAACACTGTATGAATAAATAAAAGAAAGAGTAGCAGAAAAGGATACGTATTTGGCTTACGACTGATCTAAACTGTGAAACTTCTGAGAGTGAAAAGTGGCTGAATTAATAATTGCATAGGAATGACTAGGACTGTCCCAGGCAAAGCAGGTTGGACGTCAACCATGGATTTAACCACAGCTCTTCAATAAACTTTAATTCAGAACCAATTTCATTTTAGTGACATTTAGAGAATTAAAAGCGTTTCTCTTTTGTTTGAACCGATGACCTAGTATGGTTTATGCCTCATGTAGGATCTCATTAGTTAAATGTAATATAATTTACGTGACTCGCTTCACCGAAACAGATAAAAAATAATGCATTTCTTCTTAATGCACTGCAACTTGGAATTCCTATGTGGATGCAATCTTTCCTTTAAAACAGCTTTTAAACTGAACTCGGCAGTGTATTGAGTCATATGGTAACCAGGTCACTATTTTGTTTCAGCCACCCAACTACGAAGTACGGTGAGACATTCCTATTAAAGAGGGCACGTTCTGCATGGAGCACTGGGTGTTATATGCAAACAGTGAATCGTGGAACACTACATCAATAACTAATGATGTAATGTATGGTGATTAACATAACATAATAAAAAAAAAATCAGAGGTATGAAGTGAAACGCTAACAGGGAATCCCCAAGTGTCTTTTCTAATAACTAGCGTAACGGTACAAAAGTAAAAGGTTATGATGTGCCTTTTGTTCTCAAGTCATGATCTTCTTCTTGTTTCTCAGTTGTAAAGGAAATGTGGTGTTTCCTTGGTTATTTGGAAAGGAAAGATCACAGTATTCCAGAGCGTTTCCTAGTAGAAGGATGTCAGTCAAACGAGGAAACACAACATGTCTCCACGGGTCTTTTCAGCAGTGACAGTGGGAATGCCGTTGGCCAGGAACTAGCCCACAGTCCTCACCTCTCTAGAGAAAGGACTAAGCTAGCCTTGTTCTTGGAAACCCAGCAGGACTTACCCCTATAAACACCAAGTTTTCTAATTTACCAAGTAAGGACCCAGAGTCCCAGGGATTGGTGTTGACAAGGCTTACACTCTGAGTCCCCATCCACACAGCGGGAAAGACAGCGAGCATCTACTCACAGTCGGGATGTTCGTATGGCAACCAGTGGTGTTTGGTATTCTGGAATTCGAAGTGGGAGTTACGCTGTTGGCACTGCTGCGCTCTGAAGTCCTCAAAGTGTTTTGGGCATTCTTCTGTATTACAAAGCTGGTACTCAAAATTAACACCAGGACAATCCTGACCACCGTTGATGGGCCTAAAAGAAAAGACAACATTGAAAAAGGCCCTTTGGCTCTGGGCCAGCAGTTGAAGCTTGCAGACACAGTGCTGGAAGGCAGAAAGCCAGAGCTGCTGAGCTGCGGGCACAAAGGGAATGAACTCATGCTTCCTAATTTCCATCCCTTTCCAAAAGCACCATCCTCCCGCTATGTGTGTTTGTCTGGACGGGGTGGGGAAGTGGGGACCAAAAATTCAACTTAAGTCAGCATTTCAAACAGTATATTTTGAATGCACAGTGAAATATATAAAGAAATTTTAAAAAACATATGTATGGACCAAGGAAAATTATATTTCCTCCCGTGCATAAAACATGTACATGTAACCCAAAGACATTTGATCACAGCTCTATGTCTTAGTTTTCTCCTATGTAGAATGCGAAAAATAATCCCATCTTTCTTAGAGAAACATGGAGAGTACTGCATAAGTTAACATATTTAACATACTTACAACAGAGCATGGCTCATAGTGAACTTTAGCTGCCCTTATGATAATTTTTATTGTTTATATTACTCCCACTAATACTACCAGCATCTCTTCCCGTGAAAACAGGTATGTGACATTTGATATTTTTTATGAAAAACTTTCTCAGAACCATCCTGCTGCCAGAGACTGAAGAAGCCGCTTTTCTTACATGGTAAACCCTAGACCAGAAAGAAGGTCCTAAGTTTTTGCTGAGCACGCAAGAGGGATTCACTATATTTAGTCTGAGTGAGTGAAGACGGAGCTGTTCGCCCAGTTCCTTGGTCTTCTTTCACCATCTTTCTGTGGTCCTGCTCGGCTGTGTTGCTCTCCTAACCCCGGAGGGAGTGAGCCCCTGGCTGGAGCTGCTCCCGGCTCTGACAGGCTGACACACCTGGGCTTCCTGCAGTGGCCCTCCCAGCGTCGGGGCCCAGGCCAGCACAGGGACGGGCCTTCCCTGCCTAGCTCCTGAAGACTTCTAAATAGCAACGGCTTCCAAAATCTCTAATCTTCGCTTGAGCCTCATCTTCACCATTGACGACTCTTCCCAAGATTGATGAATGGAGATTTATCCCAAATAGACACTTAAACCCCTAGTTTTCATGTTTTGTGTTTGACGTGTACTTCGTGAAACAGAATATTAATAACAGAATACTGGAGTGTTTTCTGTCTATCCAAAAATAACTAGAATTACAGGAGTTTACTCACGTGGGATTATTACACTGGCGTGTTCTGAAACGGACACCAGTTCCGCATGTCCGGGAACAGGAGCCAAATTTGGTCCAGGATCCCCAGTTGCCATCCTGTTTTTGTTGATTAGCATTCTTCCACATGCAGTGGCCCTTATAGCACCACTGAGGAAAATGACAAAAGGTAATTATGAAAATCATGCCTAAGCCAAAGCTCAAGTTATTACACAACTACCACCAGTTAAAGGCCTTTATTCCTTTTCTCCCCCCAGGTAAAAATGCATTTAAAATGAACCCAGCTCAATTATAACAATAAGGTACCCTATAGAGGATAATTTAGACTTGCATTTTTAAGTATAAAATGAAAAAAAAATCACTTACTCAGACAAGTTTTTAAATGATACATTTATAGTGAATATCAAACAAAACCAGTAAGAATGATCTGAGGACCCAACTTGCATTGTAGGTACTATTCTACCCTTCATCCCTCATTAGCTAGATTACCAGGGTTTTTTAAAAAATATACGCCTTTACTTTGGAATTAATTAACATATCTAAACATATACAGTGTTCAAAACACTTAGGTATGTTTCTAAATTTTCAATCACAATGATTCTGAGAGATAGATAGGTCATTTGTTATCTTTACATCTTTAGATGAGGAATATTGAGACCCAGAAATGATCATGAAGAGGACAAGACCAACTGCCCAGGATGTAATGAAGTGGGAACTAGTGAACCTTGACAGTGCAGAGGCACCGAGCTTACAATACCCAGGACAGAGCAGGTCCTCAACACGTATTAGTTCTTCTCCCTTTCAACATTTTGACTCCCTTTTTTGTCCTACCTACAATAAAAATGTTTCTTAATACTCAGATTTGGTAAATTTAAACATAACACAAATATATTTAGAGAAATTGGATGTTCAGAGTTGATTTACAGGATATATTTTTCATAAAGCAAAAATGAATCAACTCATTGTCGCTCTTGTTTTTTTAGTCAAAAGTTTGTAACATAGAATTTTTCCAGAGCAACACACTGTATATAGTATGTTTAGCGTAATACCTAACAAAGTTTAAACACCCATAATGGCAGATTTTATTTTTATTATTATTATTATCATTTTTATGCTTGTAATTCTCAGAGCAAATACAGTTCATACACATTTGAAGTAGAGCTCTAAATGGCTTTAAAAGAACTCAAAGCTACATAAATCTTCCTTGCCACTTTTAGTCCTGTCTACAATATCTTATTTCCAAACTAGTCATGGCTCTTCAACTTGAGTTCTTAACATGCCTTTGTTTTGGGTTTGGTGATCTTTCCCCTTATGAGTAGCATAGATTGGCCCCTGGCCACTTTCTGAGCATTCAATCTTGACTACACAATTTGAGATTTAAAACCTCTGGGCATCTTTCCCCAAGGAGCAAGGCCAAATCTTCTGTATAAATTCACATGACTTTATTTCTGGACAACTTTCACAAGGAGTGGGACGCCAGCAAGTAAATCAAATCCCATTAGCAGGGGCCCAGATATTCTGCTGAACTGCTGCTTCCTATTCTATCAGGAATAGCCAAACAGTGGTCTCAAAGATGGTGGGTCCTAATCCCCCAAATCTGTAAATATCCTTATTTGGAAAATGGTCTTTGCAGATGTGATTTGGTTAAGGATTTTGAGATGGAGAGGTGATCCTGGATCATCCAGGTGGGCTCTAAATGCCAGCACAGCACATGTATTCCTATAAGAGAGGGGCAGAGGGAAATTTGCACACAGAAGAGAAAGGGACATTGTGGTCAGGGACGCAGAGACTGGAAGGGTGCAGCCACAAATCAAGGAATGCAGGCAGCCCCCAGAAGCTGGAAGACTCAAGAAGAGATCCTCTCCTAGAGCCTCTGGGGAGAGTATGATCCACACAACTATTCTGGCTCAGTGAAACTGATTTTGGACTTCTGGCTCCTAGAACTATAAGAGAATATCATTTCTGTTTTTTTCAGGAACCAAGGTTGTGTGTGGTAATTTGTCATAGAGCCCTAGGAAACAATGCTAGTGCATTATCATAATGAAACCCCATACACCACGGTTGGTATAAGAATGGCTACAGCAAGGGTCATAATTTTCCAGGTTTCTAAGGATGATTATGATGAAACCTAGATTAGATTTTCATTGTATAAATAGACATACTCACTTTTCCAGCAGCACATTCAGTCCCATCAAGTGGGGGTCCCTTTTTTGTCTTACAAAAGTAGGGATTATCAGGATGGCTACACCACAGCTGTTTACATGGGTCAAATGTTCGGAACTGGAAGAGAGAGAATCAGGATCTCAATGAAATAGAGATGGCATGTCATACCAACATATATCTGAGAGTATCTTCTAGACACTTGCTTCATGTCATGTTCCTTGGGTATTTTAATTTTAAATTAACAGTCATAGTTGTGGCACGATAAGAAAAAAAAAAATACTGCCTAAGAATTAATTCCAAGGAAAGAATACTTTTATTCTGCTTTTCTAAAATATCAATGAGAAAAAATAATTTGTCTGCGATTCTCTGGCTGACTTCAACATTTCTGCATACCATTTCTATTTTATGGTTTTCAGACAATATGGGAATTTTAAAGAATTTGTAAATATTATGACCATTTTAAATATGAAAACTTATTAAGATGTTTTTGCCCCTCTCAAGTTATCAAAACTGCTTCTCTTTATCCTTGTAGTTATGAACTGGCCAGATTATAAATAATACTGAGCTGATTAAAAGCATAAAATATTTATAAGTCTTGCTACGTGAGATGAGGTGTCCTAGGTGTAACAAAATCTCAATATATTCATGTAGTTTATAACGTACTTTCCATATATTTAATCCTCAAAACAATCCATGACTGAGACTGTAAGTTATAAGGTAAGGCTTTAGTTACGGTTATACATTATAAGTGAGATAGTAACAGTCAGACTAGAGTCTTAGTATTCTTATTTGTGAGAATGTTTTTGTTTTCCTAAAACACCACATTATAATATCCAAATGGATGTGGAAGCACACATATTTGTGTGTGGTCTTTACTTGTCTGATCTCTTTGTAACTAGAAACATCTTACCATTATCTAGATTTGGAAAAAAAAAAAACAAATACCAGTTTATCCACATATTTATCGCTTACAGCACTAATTACCTGAATATAGCCTTATGGTCATAGCTTTTATTTTTTTTAAATTGTACTCATTTTGGACCTGGGTTTTTTTTGTTCTAATCCCTATTACTTAATGCAGAAATTGTACTTTTCCATGACATTGAGCCAAAGCTTTAGAATTCTCAGGTTGAAAGCATTAATGCAGGTAATGAGGCGCTGACAGCATGTACCTTATACACAGACCAAATGGCTGTAGACAGCTCTATATGGAAGATTTCAAACAGCAGATCAACTTCTTTTCAGTATCTTGAAATACTTAATTTTTTGCTCTAACATATAAAGCTTGCTCCAACATATAAAAAGCCGCTCTTCTCTCCCCCCCCTTTTTTTAATGAGCTACTAAAGCTCAATGTAGAAATTTAGTGAAACACAGCCCTAATGTGCACAGCCACATGGAGGACTGGCTTCACTGGACCCCATTTACCATGCGCCTGCATTGTGCTAAGCACTGTGATTATGGTATCAAATTTAATCCTGATCCCAATTCTATGAGAGAAATACTATCATTATCCCTATTTTACACCCAAGGAAACTAAGAGAGATTGAATAAAGTGCTCAAACTCATACATTTAGTAAGTATGAGATCCAGATTCTGACAACCCACCTAGCCTGAGTATGAAACCCTGAAACCCATATTCCTGACCTTCACGCTATACCATAGGACTCTCCCATAAGAATATACGAGGATGACCCTTCCCTATGGTCACAGCTACATGAAATCCTGGCCAAAAAACTGATGAAAAGCAACCAACTAAAGGCTTAGAAGTCATCTCTGAAGGTCACAAAAACTAAGGGGGCAACAGGGCATAAAGCTTTAGAGCCTGACAATCTTAGTTTCAATGTCTAGCTCCCCTATTGACCAGACGCGTGACTTAAGCAAATCGCTTAATCTCTGTAAATCTTGGCTTTTTCATGTGTAAAGTAAAAATATACCAGCTCCCATCTTGTCTGCTAAGGATTAAATAAGATAATACATTCGAAGCTCTTAGCTTCAGCACATAGTGACACAACAAACACAAAGTCATTGATAGATGCTGTTCCGCTTGCACCAGTGAGTCCATAAAGCTCACCAAACAGGAGCTATGCAAATAGATTTCAAGATGCAAAAATCTCAATTGACTGTGAGTGACATACCGCAGTGCACATTTTATAACCAACCCCAAAGTCAAAACGACATTGCTCATCCATAGAGTAATTGATTCCAGGAAGTTCTGGGAGTTTGGGCCAATCATGTTCAAAAGGGTCATCAAGGAGACAGTCATAGGAACTGTAGAAAGGAAAATATTTCATGTCGTTAAATGTTCATTTTTTTTTAACACATCCTAATGAAAAACTATTCTTAGGTTACAGACTCCGGAATTTCATCCAATCATATAGCAAGATCATAGAGTC
This sequence comes from Phoca vitulina, assembly GCF_004348235.1. Classification (NCBI taxonomy): domain Eukaryota; kingdom Metazoa; phylum Chordata; class Mammalia; order Carnivora; family Phocidae; genus Phoca; species Phoca vitulina. The sequence goes on from NW_022589706.1 coordinate 52,385,558, forward strand.
ATACCTTTTAAGGTTTTTGGTTTCACTTCCATTCAGAAAAAGACCCATCATCCTTATTCATCCCCCAAAAGAAGCCAAACATGACTCAGGAATACAGTAGAATTGTGACAGCCTTATATTCATGGCCCTCGCGGGACCCCCACACAGTATGGTGGCACAGATCCCGGCCCCTATCCTACAGGGAATATGCAGCACTCTCTGCAGGCGTCACATGACCGTCCTTTCTCTCCTCATCCCCAACTCAAGTTTGACCACCAGTCAAAGATTCCATGAGGAGTTTACTGAAAGGAGACCACAGTTAAAAATTCTCTTAAATTCTAGGCTTACGGCTTAAAATACTGTGATTACATTATGGGATCATTGTGCCAAAAGCTCTGAGTCATAAGAAAATGTTTATCATGAGCAACAATTCTCATTCACTGGGAGTTTGGTTAAGATTGAGGTCCTAAAAGACAGTTTCACGTCTGTGTTATGCTACGACATAAATGCTCTCAGGACACGCAGAAGGGGACGTACTGGATGTATCTCTTCAGTTCTTGGCCACTGCACCGGGACCAGTGGTAACGATGAAACGCTGCTTGCACCAAGGGGGCCATGACACTCCCCATAGCGGTCTCATCACCACACCTGTTGCCTTGTCCGTCGTGCTCCATTCCCAGCCTACAATAAAAGTGAGACCTCACTGGTAAGAATCAGAGGGGCCATGGATTTTGCTTGATTCCACTCTTGGAAATAAATTCAGGGGAATATGCGTTTTATAAATTAACGTGGCTTTTGCGGAGGAGTCCCAGAGACTGTGAAATAGAGAATAATCTGACAGAAATGTCTTTCTTGTCCCATAGCTACGGAAAGCGCAGGGTTATCTCTGCAAGCCAGAGTCATTTATTTAGTTTCAGTGCGTGACCTCCTCCCTGTTTTCAGCTCCTCACACTTGGCAAGGAATGAGAGCTGCATGCTGGCATGTACTCTGCCCAAAGTGTGAACAATACTGAGAGAAGCAGGAAAGAAAAGACCTTTTTTTTGGCTTTATAGCTGTCAACAGTGACTTACACATGGCCAGTCTCATGGGCTACTACAAAAGCAGATGAAAAACCATCCTCATGATTCAGGGTACAGCTTCTCACTGGATGACACATGCCTGTGACTGGAGCATATCCTGTAGAGAATAACAATTACTTTTATTTTCATTTTATGAGAAAGCCCATTAAGAACTACTACTGGACCTTTGCCTAGAAAAAAAAAAAAAAAAAGAGCTTTTCAGGAAACAGAGGCAGTATTATTTCGCTGCTAGCATTGTGCCACATTCTCTTGGGAAAGCCACACACAGGTAATGGTCTCTAAAGAGATTCACTGGGTCTGCGTTTTCTCCTTCCCTAAGGGAAGGAACTGCCTGGGGTTACTATTCTGTTCTGCCCACCAACAAAGCCCTGTCTTTCTGTTTTTAGTGAATGGTCCCTTCCTATGATGGTACTGATAAAGGGAGCCAGAAATTCCATCAACATTGAAAAGAACTCATCAGTCCACTTTTTTTCCAAAGTCTACATCAGAATTTATTAGATAAATGGAAGCTGACTTTGGAAGAAAGCTCTTTGGCAGCAATCATTTCTCATGGCATCTCCTTTCCCTTTCTGAGCAGTTAGTGGAAATCACACTGCATTTTACAGCATCCCCTCCACACCCCAAATGCACAGTCATTATTTTAAAGGCAAGTATAATATATTATAGCATTTAAGTAGCATTTAACATCGTGAATTCCACAGAAGTCACTGGAAGCAATAGAAAGAAAGTGTATGCCTGGCTAAGGCATGGTGGAAAGTGGTGCATGGTGGAAAGGGAGCTGAACATTTGAACAGACTCCTTGATTTAGGATTATTTTTTAAAAGTCATGCCCTTAAGTTTTTCTTCTGCATATTAATAGAAATACCTTGCATTCCAGCAGGTCCAAAGTCTTGCCTGGTTAAGAAAATTGCATGATCGTGGTGTTCAGAGTGGTTCGGATCAGACTTTTGTTGTTGGCAAGCCCAGCGACACACGTTCTCCAAGCTCCTGGATGGGTTTCCCCTTTCTATGAGGCTGATGGACTAAGAGGAAACAGTGCATTGAAGAAGTGTATAACACTTTCCCAAAGGCTTCCTTTCATCACTTGCTCTGAAGTCAACATTTGGGAGTGTAATATTTCAAAGACGTTCAATAATATTATTTAGGGCTTATGCATATATCTGCTCTTATTTGGGAATTCTAAATGCCCATGAAGGTCAATCAAGATCAATGGTACCTGTGTGAAAGGTGACTGACACATTTATGGGAACATGTAACTCTGACATTTGCTATCATGGGGCAACTCAATGTTAATCATTGGGGTAAGAATTCTAGTAGTCCATTTCCTAATTCAGCTCAGATTTCTTAGTTTTATAGATATTAAAAACAATAAAAAAAAAAAAAAAGAGGAAAAGATTCTAGTGTGAGACTTATCCAGAGTTGTTAAAGTGAAAGGTCTTTAGTTAAAATTTTTTTTTTTATTTTTATTGGCCCAGAATTGATCAACAAATGTGAAGAACATAAATTCTTCAATGATCTGGCAAAGCTGGTCAAATCTTCATTTCAGGAGGTGGTCAAATTACATAAACCTTACACTGAAGAAAGCAACTCCCCCCTTTTTTTAACCTCAGAGCAATGAAGAGAGACTCTTATCTGGCAAGTTACAAGCAATGGATTGACATTGCCTGGAATGTTGCTACTACCACATTATGATCAGGAGTTAAAAGTTCAGAGGGAAAAGGGCCCATCTTCAAGAACCCAGTATCCATACTTCCCGGAATAGTTCTGATAGAATAAGGAATGGAATTTGGAACCCCAAATTAGTCTCTACTTGCCTGACCGGCTGAGAGTTTTGTTACATTTCAGCAAATATCATTATCAGTGTTTACATTCTGAATAAAATTAGCTTGGTTTATTACATGCTGATCACATACTTCTCCAAACAAATCATATAACAACCAATTGAAGGCTGTTAACATCTCCAGCTGGAGTTGACTTGTATTTAGTGTTAGTAACACAAAGTAGGTCAGGTTTATGGAATACAGTAAAGATCAATGACACCCTCTCATCAGAAAATGATAAGTGGGTGTTAAATACATAATGAAATGCAAACACATGGATTTTTTTCCTGTTTGCTAAATGCATGATTTCCTTAGTATTTCATAATCAGGAGGATTAATTATGGGAGGGGGCATGTAATCTTAAATATCAAGAAGATTGCCAAGTTAGGCACTTTCTCAAAGGAAGAAACCATGGTTATCCATTCCATTATTTCCAAGGACAAGGACACATCTACTGCCATTTTAAAGCCAGCTGAAGTTAGTTACATTACATGAAATTCCTACCGTGTGCATTTTGACTTAACTTTTTGTTTTCAAAAAGGATTAAAGCTCTTCTAAGTGAATATCCACTGTATACTTCATTTTTCTTAAGTGGAACGATATACATGTAAAATATCGTTTTTAACAAATCATGAGAGAGAAAGGATCTCTGCTATTTTTCTTCACTGATATATTCAAAGCACCTAGAAAGCATCTGACACATAGTAGGCACTCAGCATAGATGTTTTGAAGGAATAAACGGTTCACGAATTTGACAATAATGGGAGACTGAGGAAATTCTCTTTCCTCACATTGGCATCCATTTGTTTTCACCCATATAGTCATACCTAGTGCCAGGATCACTACCTATGACTCCATTAGATAGATAAGCAGAGCAAATGGGATCAGCACAAAAATCATTATCACAATCCATGCTGATTGTGGCAGTTTCTCTTCCTCAGTTAGGTCTACGTGAGACGTCAATACCACATGCCAGTTAGAGCTACAGAAATTTAGTCTTCCGTTTGCTAGCCCAGTCCTTCACGTTCATAGTTCACATATTTTAAGACATTTTACCTTTGTGTAACCCAGCATTATCATGCGCACCAGGACCACATTTATATGCACTCCAAGGGACTCATCGTGGTAAATTTCATTCACCTGGAAACAAAGCAGATCATTGCTAAAAGAAAGGTGGCACGATGACTTCATGAAGTGTACAACATTTCAGGGGTCAGCCATGTAATCACAAGTACTAGAGTCAAGTCACTTTTTTTAAAATTTGGCTTAAGCTGAACTCTCTTACCTTTAGCTTTGAAACAATTCCCAGATATGTGAATTACTGATTTTGTAAACCCCACAGTACAATAAATAATGGAGGATATACTTTAAAAGGGCATCATTAAACTATTGTTGTGTTAGAAAGAGTCCAATGTGTTATATTTACATATAATGTTCATCAAAAGCAACCACAAGTGGGTGACTCTGACAAGAGTCTACTAGCTGAGCGTAGCCACAGCCCTGTAGAGGAAAACAGACAGCAGGCATTTGTCTGGGTGCTCATGTCACCACCAGGGGTCCTACGTCTGGTTGGCAGAGCCCATGGAAATGGAGTTGGTATGCAGGAGCTATGGTGGTTTATCTGCAGGCCAGTAAATGGGTAGCCCTCCCAGTGCTCCCCGTCTAGGAGTGGGGCAGCTGAATCAACAATTATTTAGAAGTCCTTCAACATCTGAATTACTAAGGTGAACGTATGAGTGCATATTAGATGAATATCACCCTTAAGTATAGCTCAGAAAAGCTAAGTTGAGTCACTCCTTTTTATTTAATTTTTTAAAGTTGGGCTGAAATTTTTTAAAAGCGATTTGGTATACTTTAAAATCATAGATATTAGAATTTAAGCAACCTCATAGTTCATAGCCCAACACAGACTTATATAGATGAGCAAGATGAAGACAGTAGAGGTTAACTGGTATGCAAAAGCCACAGTCAACTGTCGGCAGATATGAATCTAAAGTGGACCATCATTGTATCTTCTGATTAAACTGGTGCAAAATCAGTGTGTGTAAAGGTTGCTTATTAAGTTGGCAAATGCTAGCAGGAATGGGGAAGGCGGAGTTACCCGACTAGATTACAAAAATTCTTAGCTATTCCCAGGGACAGGGACCGAACATTTGTCACAATAACTAAAACAGGGATGGAAAACTAACTGCAATTCTACTTGAGATCCAGGAGACTTGTTGGACTGTAAGCACAGCAAATGGAAAACCTATAGAGAAAAGAGAACCATAATCTCATAGAGAGAGACTTTAAAAAGAAATCTAACTTAAGAATGATAGAATGTTCTAAAAAGCTCCCCAACAAAATTCATGAATCATAAAATTGCAAATTACCACACTGACCAAGAAACAGGCGCAAGAAATCCCAACTGAAATATTTCAAGAATCTAATGGGACTGCACAGAACACCTTACAAAATCAAGGCCTGAAATACAGACTAAAGGCATACTTACTAAATTTGTATGGAATGAAAGAAAGGACAGCTAAGATGGAGGTTAAAAAAAAAAAAAAAGCAGCAGAAACAAGTATATACTAAAGAAGACTAAGTACAGTTTGACAAGAGAAGATGTAGAATCCTCTAAAGTGGAAAAATGCACTATTGACATACACACACATAGAGTTTACAAATGCACATACACACAGAGAACGGCAAGAGCCAATCCAAGATAAGCCAAGTTAAAAAAAAAAAAAAAAAAAACACCTCTGCAATGTGCTCTTGTGTGGCACGGGTGTGCAGACAGGCAGCCCAGGAGGAAGCCATCCCTTTGGGGCCAGGGTATCCTTGGAAGTATTGAGTACATTTTATCTATGATGTCTTATAAAAGAGAAGTTGACAAAGATGAATGTATCCAGAGAAGAGTAAAAAGCAAGAAGCCTTGAAAATGTGTCACATAAAGAAGGGGAGACACAGTGGCCAAGAGCCTAACACCAGACACCAATAGTCTTGTTGACCTCTTGGTTCAACCCCTCATTGTTGTGTGGTCTCCATCTTTCTTCGCCTCGGTCAAAGGGGCATAATAAGAATACTACCAGACTGGGCTAGTGCAAGAATTAAAAGATTTAACTCATGCAAACAGATTGCTCAAAAAATTCATGAGTGAGAAGGAGAGAGGGACGTTACGGAACAGTAGAATATGGGAAACAGAAAAGAAAAACCTAGAAAGAAGACTTAATAGCTGCCATATGGAAAAGGGGTTCAATTTATTCGATATATCTACAGAAAATAAATAAAAACCATGGGTTTAAACTGAGAGGGGTAGATTCCAGGTCAATATAAGAAAAGACCAAATGCTGGACCAAAAAACTGTGATTTCTTATGACCTTTTTGGTCACGGGCACATTGTTTTATCTTACTCCATACATGCTTAATTGTAGTCCAAATCCCCTTCCTCTTCTGGATTAATTATCTGATAAGAAATTCCTAACATTTTAATTCCAATACAAGTCTGAAGACAGGCATGTCACTACCACATTCATCCAGAGACTCAGGGACATTCCAAGAGACTTCTCATAAGGCAGATGCTTTGAATTAGTAACACAGCTGCATCACACATACTCAGCTTCATGTAATTGAAATGTAAATGCATTCGACGTTAAAAAAAAAAAAAAAACAAAAAACCCCAAAAGCACAAAATAGGGAAACGATAAAATTTTAAATGAAAGAAAAGTAGTTAGGTAAAAAAAAAATAATTTCTAGAGCAGAGATGATGGAAGGAGGGCCACTGCCGAACAGCAGTGACAACTGTACTTTAAAATGCAGGAGACATGGGGCGCCTGGGTGGCTTAGTTTGTTAAGCGACTGCCTTCGGCTCAGGTCATGATCCCGGAGTCCTGGGATCGAGCCCCACATCGGGCTTCCGGCTCAGCGGGGAGCCTGCTTCTCCCTCTGACCCTCTCCCCTCTCACGCTGTTTCTCTCTCGCTCCCTCTCTAATAAATAAATAAATAAATAAAATCTTTAAAGAAAAAATTTAAAATGCAGGAGACACATCAGAAATCTTAGACTCGTACAATGGAGGAAAGGTGGCAACAATGACAAATAGCTTATGAGAGTTGAGTTAGTATAGTGTATAATCACCCTAAATTAATAAATTCATCTGTATACTGGGGAAATTTTAAAATCAGTACAATACCAAGGAACTCCAATGGACAAAATTTATGTTCCCCATGGTAATAGTACATTATAAAATGATGGAGTAGAAGGACACTTCTTTAAAAGTCAAAGTTACCATTCACCAAATGAAAAGTATTGTTTAACAAAAGTCACTATGATGCCAGGCTAATTAGATAGCAGGGTACGCCAGCAGAAACCAAATAAAAAATCAGTCAGGGGTGCCTGTGTGGCTCAGTTGGTTAAGCAACTGCCTTCAGCTCAGGTCATGATCCTGGAGTCCTGGGATCGAGTCCCACGTCGGGCTCCCTGCTCAGCGGGGAGTCTGCTTCTCCCTCTGACCCTCTTCCCTCTCGTGCTCTCTGTCTCTCATTCTCTCTCTCTCAAATAAATAAATAAAATCTTAAAAAAAAAAAAAAATCAGTCAGGGAACCTTTTAGGTCAGCACACACTTGTGAAACTGTCACAGGACATACATAAATTATTATGGGTAGAAATCACCAAATACAAGGCAATGGTTTGTGCACAGAGCAGAAAGTATTCCTTCAATATGGCAAACCATCACACATTAGATGGCAGTGCAAAGCGCTAGATAGCACTTATTATCCTGTTTTTCAAAGTTTAAAAAGAATACATTATTCTCTTTAAAATGTACTTAATAATTTGGCTACTTTTCATCTTGCTAGGCCTTATTAATAAGAGGATGCAATGTTTTTATACTCAGAGGCCTACAGGATATGATGAGTTGAAGAAATAATCAGCACCATAGGATAAGACAAAGACCTGGATTCTCTCCCAGCTATGCCACTGAAAAACTGAGGGACCTTGGGCTGATCACTTAACCTCTCTGGGCCTCTGTTTTCTCACTGGCAAATTATGACTGGACTTGCTCTGCCTGCTTCAAAGGGTTGTTGTCCAAATCTAGCAAAATGCCACACAATTGCCCTCAGAAAAACACAAAGAACTTTAGCACCCTTCCATCTATTTTTGGGAAAGATTTTAAAGACTTATGGGTGTATTTTCATAATCTACATGAAAAGAACAAGAAATACAACTGCCTCCTTCTTAGTTGTTATCTTAAAGCGACTGCAAAACTCTTATACTTGAAATCTCAATTGAATGAAAGATGTGATTTAAATTATATCTATAAAAAAAATGGGAAAAATCATTTGACACTTAAATTTTTTCAAAAATACTGTCATAGTGTACAAAACTCTTCCCAGCAGATGGCAGTATGCACATTTTTGAGGGGGGTAAAGGCTGCTTAATACACCTGGAGGTATTTACTCACCAGTTGCTTAATGTCTGCCTTTTCCTATATTTATACATAAATAAAATAACTTCCTTAAAATTAAATAAGAGTTTTAAAATATTCTAGCCTAAGGAAAACATTGAGTCATTTGACTCTTGAAAGCAAAGAAAAATATTGAAGACATCTTTCATTTAGATTGTTTTTCAATGTCATCTATTAAAACATATGAGAGGCATAGAGAAACTCCCAGAATCTGACTATAAATTAATCACAGATTTTTAACAATCAATAAATTATATACAGAATGAACTAAAAACATATCCTACTGAATGAACCACTTGAATCTGTCAAGATGAACTAAAATAATATTTGTTAAGATAGCATTTTTACAACTCTTAGTGACAAGGAAAGCAATTTTTTTCCTAAGTAAAAGCAACAGCATCAAACAAAAACAACACCTAACATTATACAGAGCTTTTCAGATTCTAGACACTGCACTAAATATTTTATATTCATTCAAGTAATCCTTGCAACAACTTTAGAGATATTATCATTTCCATTTTACATCTAAGATGTTGAGGCCCAGAGAAGTCAAGTAACTGGCCCAAGGTCACACAGTTGATAGTCACAGCAAAGGATAAAAACCTAGGCAGTCTGACTCTAGAGTCAGTAGTGTTCACCATCTTGCTATACTTCCACAGACCCGCAGACCACAGCACCATCACTCTGCACAAAACAGCTGGTTCTAGAAGAATCGATAGTGATTTGCTATCCCTGAATTTAAGAAATTGGTGTGTGAGTATATTGAGAAAGAGGACTTAGCAACTTCACTTTTTTTCATAATCTTCCTTCATGTAAATTTTAAGGAAATGAGGAATTGGACTCTGAATTTACTATAAATAATGATTTTTTTTAATGATCAATATGATGGTATTCTAAAAATACTAGGAAAAAGAAAGAGATGCTAGAGCAGATCACTGGAAAAACTGAGTAAGAAAAGAAAAGATAGGGCTGAAATTTATAACCAGTGTTTTTGGTATATAAGCATAAATATTCTAAGAAGTCACATATTTGACACAATGTAATGCAAATCTATGTAAAACCAAATATTCTTTTACCATGTGAGCCAATCTATTAGAATGTGTGTAGATTTTCTGTGAGGTGTTCAGGTTTGAGCTCAGAGCTTTTATTAAGTTACCTGAAAGAAGGGGTAAACAGAACATTAATTCAATTTTCAGATGACCTTAAATTAGAAGGGGTTGCCAATGATGTGAGGGGGGAAAAAAAAGGTAAAACCAAGTCAAGTATTCCTTTCCTTGAAAGGAAAATTCCTTCCAGGTTTGTTCCCGGACAGGACAATTTCTTCCAGGACATTTCCCTGGCAGGACAGTCTGACCTGCTTTGTCTGACTAGCTGATGAACAGCTTTGTCTGGCTTCAACAAAGCAACACTCATTTTTCTTTTAGATGGGTGGATTAGGTCTTGAGAGACAGTATGGCTGAGTGGTTAAGAGCATGGGCTCTGCAGCCAGATTACCTTGGTTTGATCTTGGCTATGTGACCTTGGGCATTTTATTTGCCTCTGTGCTTCAGTCTTCTCATCTGTGAAATGGGCTAATTATAATACTGTCCTCACAGGATTGTTGAGAGGAATAAATGAGCTCATATATGTTACAGAGCTTAATAGTGCTGGCCCTTGCAAGTGAAAAATCAAAAAAGTGTTAGCCATCATTAATACAATTATTCATACAGAAGAAAATAAATGATACCCAAGTGTGATTTTTAAAAAGAGAGAGAGAGACTTGGTTTATGGAAGGCAAACAAGTAATGACAAGATAGCCTAGGTAATTTGGGCTGGACATAAAAGCATTCTGAAACGAACTGGGAAGAAACAGTACTCTCTCCACAACTCATCTCTCGCAGAGCTAAAAAGTTCCAAACACACACCTATGTGGATTCTCAGCCCATTCTCTATATTCCTTTTACTCAGAGTAGGTAGCTGACTCTCTTTTCTCTTCTCACCTCCAATCACAGACTAATAATAACTACCTTTATTAACAGTCTTATCAAATATTTACTGAACAGTTACCATGTGTCCAATTGTCCTTGGGGCAGGAAACTGAATAGTAACTGAGTTTGAGTCTCTGTTCTTATCATGACTATGTTCTAAAATGTAAAATAAGTTATATGCATGGACAAAAATCAGTAAATACAAAAAAAAAGACATGCAGACAAGGTCATACCAGATAGGAATTGGTGCTCTGAAGGAAATAAATCTGAGTGATGAGACAGATGACCAGAGGGAGAGGAAGAAGCTACTTAAGACTGAGTAGTCAGAGCAGGGAGACCCACAGTCACGAGGTTATGTCTGAAGAGCAAGTGCAAGAAACCCAACCCACATTATCGCAACAGCCCAATGCCCGGCAAAGGAGACATCTTTATCACTACTTTAGAAAAAGACTGAGACCCACAGAAGTTACAGGATTTTACCCCAAAAGATTAGCACAAATAAATTCAGATAAGGCTATGTGAGGCTGATGGTTGTTCTTTTTTCACAACTACCTTGCTTGCCTTTTTCTTTCTGTCCCAGTGGAAGTGCTAAGTCTCTAGCTGCTTCTGCTCCAAATGATCTGCTCCAAAAAATTAACTCTTTATTGCCTGTATTCAATCTCTCCCTTTCATGGAGTTCCTTTTCCTCTTTAATTAACATTCTCACTCTCCCTCATCATGAAAAAATAACCCATCTACAGTGCTCAGCACCATGTAGTACTATTTAGAAGCATGTTCTCCAATGACACTATTCTGTTTCTTTAGCAATATTAGCTCCCTTTTCTCTGCCTAGCTCACATGTCAGTGTGCCTCAAAGTTTTATTTTCAACACTCGTCTCTTCTCTGCGCTCTCCCTGCAATATTTCATTCACTGCTGTTTCTTCAATCAATACCTATAGGTTGATGAGCTCCAAATGTTGATGTCTGTAACACTGATTCATCTCTCCCATGCTCCAGAGCCATCTGTTCAACTCCAGTTGTAAAAGAACTATCTGTTGGGAATATATCTATATATCTCAAAGTATACTTGCCTTCTCCCCAAAGTCTGTTCTCTCAATATTCTATACAGTTGAAGACTAAACCATCCTTGATTCCCTCCTCTTCTGCAAATACTGCAGTCAGTCTGTTACCCAGTCCTGTGGACATCTCTCAAGTCTATCTCTTTCTGTCCACAGCCAGGAGCTAGTATCCATCCTGAGTTGAACTGTCACAATATCCTGTTAAGTCTTTTGCAAATGTTTGCATTTGGGTAATTTGGGCCCATGTCAGTAGTCCTCCGGAAGGGCAGATTATAAGGGTCAGATGGTTGTTTTCAATAAGCATGAGTCTGTCCTTTTATGTTAATTATGACTTTACCTTCTTTAAGCATCAAAGGAGCTTTGGGTGGACCAAGAAGAGGCAATTCAGCTACAGGGACTTAAAAACTCTTCCGGCCTTTAGTGAAAGCATACCAAAAGCCCAGGTAGAACTGATTCCCTTTCATCAAGAATGAGAATGAATGATTCCCTCAACAAACTAAAAAGCTTTTCTGTGTTTTAGGACCCTGGGAAAAATAAAGCCTGCTATAAATCTGGGAGGGATAAGGTCAGTCTGATATTTGTAGCATAACAAAGGAAAAATAAGTGAATGTCGGGAAGGAAATTTGGGGCTTCAGAAACAAAGGGGAAAAGGGCGCCTGGGTGGCTCAGTCTGTTAAGGGCTCCCTGCTCAGCGGGGAGTCTGCTTCTCCCTCTGCCTCTCCCCCTGCTTGTGCTCATGCACTCTCTCTCTCTCTCTCAAATAAGTAAATAAAATCTTTAAAAAAAAAAAAAAAGAAACAAAAGGGAAGGGGAAAGAGGAAGCTGAGATGCTTCAGTAAATCAAAGGGACCTCTGAGGCGGCACTGTGTGGTCATCCTGTTGTGATGTTAATTTAACCTATCATGTTCAGATTCTTCTAGAACTATGGGTCCAGGATATTCCAGGGCGAGGTATGCATGTTTATATAAGGGATGGCCAAACTGACCCGTGTTTACTCCAGTCTGTCTCTGTGACCTGTTATGGTCAATCCACACTGGGGAAATTAAGACAATTTGTTGAGGCTGGATGATGCAGTATAAACCACAAGGGGTTTGGAGCCAGATAGACTATGAGTTGTGATCAAGTCACTGATCTTCTTTTTCTTTTTTTAAAGATGTTATTTATTTATTTGAGAGAGAGAGAGAGCGTGTGAGAGAGCACGGCAGAGGGAGAGGGAGAAGCAGGCTCCCCGCTGAGCAGGGAGCCCGACGTGGGGCCCAGCTCAGATCATGACCTGAGCTGAAGGCAAATGCTTAACCAACTGAGCCACCCAGGCGCCCCAAATCACTCATCTTTAAAACCCTTTGACTCTTCATTACCAAGGTGAAATTCAAATACCTTAGAATGGCATGAACATTTTTCTAAAGGTAACTCCAGCTTCCCTGTCCAGTCTCATTTTCTGTCATATCCCCTAAATATCCTTCAATTTTACCTATAGACAAGCCTCTCCATTGGCTCCAAAGACACCATGAACTACCCCTGTAAGTATCTTTTTCCAGTCTGTTCCCCATCTTCTAAGAGCCATTATCTCCTTTTCTAGCAGGGAAATGCCAATTTATTCTCTAAAGTCCAACTCAAATGGCATCTCCTCTATGAAGACTCCACCTGCCATTAGCATTATTTGCCAAACCACATCCCTTTCTTCTCAATTCATGTTTACATAATCATTTATAACTAAATCTTTTCAAGAAATTATCAAATTTTATTATTATTTGTTGATATCACCTGCCTGTTAGAACTAGCTCCTTGTGAAAAGGAGCTACAATTTTATTAATTTTTGTCTCCCTAGAAGCACACAGGACTTGGCCTATGGGAAGGTATGTCTGTTGTGTGAAATCAATGTCTAGAGGATTGATGTCAATTCTAATGTAAGAAATGGATTAAAGATAATGACCCAAAATAGACAACTGCTTCATGATTTGCCTAGGTTGCCTGAACATGCATACTCCCCAGACAAATCTGCCTTGCACTCATGTTCAGTGTTTTAAGAATCATTAGTTGAGAAATCAAATGCAGTGCAGAGATTTAATCATCATTAATTAACCAGTAGCCACATGTATCTGCTAACACTTGAAAAAGTCTATTATTAATGCTTTGTTAGGACCAGAGTACTTACATGGAGTATAGATTTTCTTTTAAAAATATTAGGTAGGGAAGCCTGCCATGTCCACATAACACAATGATGTTATTAGTTCCTGTACATAAGTAGCCAATTTCAGTATAAAAAAGACTTAATGAGTTCTCCTTAATTATTAATGATTACTTGGAAGTATGATTATTTCTCATACTTTTAAATTAATTGTTTTCTTTTCACTTGATAAATCCTAAGATTAAAGCATGGACTCAATTCTCTGCAGAACACTGAAAATTTAAAAGACCCAGATCACTTCCTAGATCTTAGTATATGACAACGACACCTGCCACAGACAACAAAGTGTTGATGACAGGGACCATATGGCACAGTGAAAACAACACACCCTCCTAAAAACAGAATCTGCTTCATCGCCCTATTACAGAGAATCTTAAAAAAGATTGCTAATTGATTTGATTCAGTCAGGCAAGTAACTGAATTCTCATTTCAATGACTTGAATGGTATTTTAATAAGACACAGAAACAGGTAAAAGAAAAGACATCAGAATTTGATCTGGCAAGGGATACACAAAATGCCTCGACTTTGTAACAAATGCAGTAAAGTTTAGGGAGGCAGCAGAGCACTGGGCTCCGAAGGCAGAGAGATCTATCTGGGCTCAAGATCTGGCCGTGCCACCTATTAGCTGGAAGACTCTGGGAAAGTCACCTAACCTCTCTAAATCTCAATCTCCTCATTTATAAACTAAGACTAAAAGTGAACATATTTAGGGTTGAAGAATGTTATATAATTCATGTAAAATATTTAGCATAGGACCAGGCCAGAGCAAAGGTTAAAAGTTACTTGGTATAAGCCTTCATGCTTAACAACATGAAATCATTCTTTTGAACCTACACTTGAACTAGATGATTTCAAACACCTTCAAAGATTTCATCACTAACCCTGATTCCACACAATCTGTTTTTTTTTTTTCCATAGACCACCCCATCTACATAAATGGCACCATCATCATCCAATAGTGTTCAAGCCAGAAAATTGTAAGTCACCCCTTTCCCTCAGCCCCCACCTGATCCACTGGCAAATCCTATTGATTCTACCATAAATACTCCCTTGTTATAGCAATCACCACTATCCAATAAGCCATCATCTCTTACCTACACATCTACAATTGATATCCTATTGGTCTGCCTTCATTCTAAACCTCTCCAACCTATTCTTTACAAAACAGCAAGAGGCCTTCAATGGCTTTCCCTTAATTTACTTAAAACTGAATTCAGGGTGCCTGGGTGGCTCAGTTGGTTAAGCGACTGCCTTCGGCTCAGGTCATGATCCTGGAGTCCCAGGATCGAGTCCCGCATCGGGCTCCCTGCTCGGCAGGGAGTCTGCTTCTCCCTCTGACCCTCCTCCCTCTCATGCCCTCTGTCTCTCATTCTCTCTCTCTCAAATAAATAAATAAAATCTTTAAAAAAAAAAAAAAAAAAAACTGAATTCAAACTCCTCCTCTGATCTTAAAGGTGCTAATCTTCTTTAAGCTCTACCTGACTCCTTGTGTGTCAGACTCAAAGCACAGTGGCTTTGTTTAGCAACTACAACACAGGTCACTGTTCAGTGGTGGGCTCTCTCTTTTACTCTCAGTTTAATCATCACTTCTTGGTCCAAGGCTTTCTTTACCATCACGGTTAGGTAAAATCCCTATCATTCACTTGCTCTGTTATTCCTTTTCCAAGCAAACTGCTGGTTCCATGCATTGCTTTTAGCATAACTTATGATGCATTTATTTGATTTCTCCACGAGTCTGTAATCTCGGGATGGACAGAAAATAAATCTTTTGTGTTCACCTCTATATACCTGGTATATAGCATTCAAGTATTTGTTAAAACAATGAATCAATTAAAATTTTGCTGCATGTTTACTCTGTGTCAGGCACTGTTTTGTTTTATTGGGACTTTTTTTGTGTGTTTCTTTAGACTTTAGTTTTTAGAGCCATTTCAGGTTTAAAGAAAAATTGAGTGGCCAGTGCAGAGAGTTCCCATATACCCCTTTACCTCCTCACATATTAGGATAACACCTTGCATTAGGGTAGTACATGCCTTGCAATTGATGAATCAGTATTGACACGTTATTACCCACTATAGTCCATAGTTTGCAGTAGGGTTCACTCCTTGTGTTCTATAGTTCAATGAGTTTTGACAAAAACATAATGTCTTTATACGCCACATATATTCATCATATAGAATAGTTTCACTTCCATGCAAATGCCCTGTGCGCCACTTCTTCATCTCTCTCTCCCTCTCCCTGATCCCCTGATGTTTTTCTTATTTGACGTGTCAGACACTGTTTTTGATGTTGTAAATATGAAGCTTAATAATGGACAGCAATTGCACTCAAGGTGAAATACGGTAAATACTAGTTAGGTATTACAGTGATTGAAAGAAACTCTAGAATCCAAAAGAATTAGAGTAGATGGAACACATATCTTTTATGTCTTTTTAATTGACATTCACTTAATAATTTGGTAAAAGTTTAATCAATTCCAATGAAAAAATAAAATGGCATGATTTTACAGAACGAGCTTGCCCTTCTTTCAAATCAAACTAATATTTAGAGGAATTGTTTTCATTTCATCACCTTTACAAACTCTGTGTTTCCTGGTCTTCACCTGCTAAGAACTTCTTTGTATCCTCCCAATGTCTTAAACATGGTAAATACCCATCCATTGTTGGTTCAATAACTGGTTTTTAAAACAGAACTGAACAAAGAAGAGAAACCTTCACTGAGGAGTTGTATAATTGCTATCTATCTTGATTTTCTTATTTTGCATTGATTTCCTTCAGCCACCAAACTCAAACAGGAGACTTTCAAATCTCCTCTCTGCCTGGATTTCCCTATCACCCATCTCCAAAGATCTAACTTCTACCTACCATTCAAGGCCAAGTTCATGTATACATCTTCCTCATATCATTCCTCATTCCCGTACTTCAAAGGTATCTCTAATACTCTTCCCCTATAGCACCCAATCTATACTTCCTTTCAATCAATGAGTATTTTCTAGGTTTCATTATACATATTCATGAACCTAATTTCTCCTAGTGAAGTGCATCCTCAAAGGGAAAAACATTTCTGTGATAAAAGAAGTTTTCTGGCTTGAATAATAGGGTGCTAAGAAAGCAAAGGACAAATGGGCAAGACTGAATTTGTTTGCTATAATCTCTGAAGGTACTGAGAGAGAACCACACTGAAACAGAAATGTAATTTTAAATAAAATCTCATCAATCTTGTCGTATGTTATACTTTAATAAAAGTTGATGTACAAGAGTAATGTTTTATAGTATTTCAATACTGATTTTATTTACTATTAAATCACATATTCATTGCATATTTTTCTCATGTGTGGTTAGCAAAAATACACAAGCCATTCCTTTTGACTACTTATCTCTATCCATAACTGAACTCTCCAAAAAAGATCACTTTATATTATAATCTTTAATGGTTACTAGAAAAATAAATGAAACAAGGAAAAGCATAAAATCAGGAGTTCTTTTATTACATTTACTTTTAACTTCATTCTGAAATAATTTTAGACTCACAAAAGAGGAACAAAAATAATATAAAGTATTCCTATATACCCTTTACCAAGCTTCTCCAAATTTAACATTTTTCATAACAGATCAATGAAACCAGGAGCTGGTTCTTTGAAAAAGTTAATAAAATTGATAAACCTCCAGCCAGACTTATCAAAAAGAGAGAGAGAGAGAACTCAAACAAAATCACAAATGGGAGAGGAGAAATAACAACCAACACCACAGAAATACAAACAATTATAAGAGAATATTTTTTGAAGAGCTATATGCCAACAAACTAGACAACCTGGAAGAAACGGATAAATTCCTAGGAACATATAAACTACCAAAACCAAAAGAGGAAGAAATAGAAAACTTGAGCAGACTGATAACCAGCAAAGAAATTGAATCAGTAATCATAAAAACTAACAAACAAAAGTCTAGGGCCAAATGGCTTCACAGGTGAATTTTACCAAACATTTAAGGAAGAGTTCATTCCTATTCTCATCAAACTATTCCAAAAAATAGAAAATGGAGGAAAACTTCCCAAATTAGTCTATGAGGCCAGCTTTACACTGATACCAAAACCAGATAAAGACTCTATTGAAAAAGAGAACTACAGGCCAATATCTCTGATGGACATAGATGCAAAAATTCTTAATACAATACTAGCAAACTGAATCCAACAATACATTACAAAAATCGTTCACTATGATCAAGTGGGATTTACTCCTGGCTTGCCAGGATGGTTCAATCAATCAACGTGATACATCATATCAATAAGAGGAAGGATAAGAATCATATGATCATTTCAGTAGATGTAGAAAAAGTATTTGACAAAATACAATGTCAATTCATGATAAAAAAAAAAAAACCCTCAACAAAGTAGGTTTAGAGGAAATATACCTCAACATAATAAAGACCATATATGAAAAACCTACAGCTAATATCATCCTCAATGGGGAAAAACAGAGCTTTTCCTCTATGGTCAGGAACAAGACAGGAATGTCTGCTCTCACTGTTGTTATTTAATACAGTACTGGAAGTCCTAGCCACAGCAATCAGACAACAAAAAGAAACAAAAGGCATCCAACTCACCAAGGAAGAAGTAAAACCGTCACTATTTGCAGATGACATCAGACCATACATAGAAAACCCAAAAGACTCCACCAAAAAACTCAGAACTGACACACAAATTCAGCAAAGTTACAGGATACAATATCAACATACAGAAATCTGTTGCATTTCTCTACACCAATAATGAAAAGAGAAATTAAGGAATTAATCCCATTTACAATTGCACCAAAAATAATAAGATACTTAGGAATGAACCTAACCAAAGTGGTTAAAGACCACTTTGAAAACTATAAAATACTAATGAAAAAATTGAAGATGACACAAAGAAATGGAAAGACATTCCATGCTCGGGGATCAGAACAACAAATATTGTTAAAATGTCTATGTTACCCAAAGCAATATACACATTTAATGCAATCCCTATCAAAATACCAACATTTTTTTCACAGAGATAGAACAAACAATCCTAAAATTTCTATGGAACCACAAAAGATCCTGAATAGCCAATCTTGAAAAAGAAAAGCAAAGCTGGAGGCAACACAATTTTGGACTTCAAGTTATATTACAAAGCTGTAGTGATCAAAACAGTATGATACTGGCACAAAATTAGACACACAGATCAATAGAATAAAAAACTCAGAAATGAACCCACAATTTTATAGTCAATTAAGCTTCAACAAAGCAGGAAAGAATATCCAATGGGTTAAAGACAGTCTCTTCAACAAATGATTTTGGAAAAACTGGACAGCGACATGCAAAATAATGAAACTGGACCACTTTCTTACATCATACACAAAAATAAACTCAAAATGGATGAAAGACCTAAATGTCAGACATGAAACAATTAAAATTCCAGAGGAAACACAGGTGATAACTTCTTTGACATTTCCTATAACAACTTCTTTCTAGATAGATCTCCTGAATCCTGAACAGATTCAAAACAAAGCATAGGGAAACATAAGCAAAAATAAATTATTGGGACTTCATCGAAGTAAAAAGCTTCTGCACAGCAAAGGAAACAATCAACAAAACTAAAAGTCAACCTATGAAATGGGAGAAGATATTTGCAAATGACATATCTGATAAAGGTTTAGTATCCAAAATATATAAAGAACTTATCAAACTCAACACCCAAAAAATGAATAATCCAATTAAAAATGGTGAGAAGACATGAACTGACATTTTTCCAAAGAAGAGATATAGATGGTTAACAGACACATGAACATCACTCAGCATCAGGGAAACACAAATCAAAACCACCATGAGATATCACCTCACACCAGTTAGAATGGCAAAAATTAACAAGGCAGGAAACAACAAATATTGGAGAGGATGGGGAGAAAGGGGAGCCCTCTTGCACTGTTGGTGGGAATGCAAACTGGTGCAGCCACTCTGGAAAACAGTATGGAGGGTCCTTAAAAAGTTAAAAATAGAACTACCCTATGATCCAGCAATTACACTAGTAGGTATTTACCCAAAGAATACAAAAATATTAATTCAAAACGCTACATGCACCCCAATGTTTATGGCAGCATTATCTATAACAGCCAAATTATGGCAACAGCCCAAATGTCCAATGACTAATAAATGGATAAAGAAGAAGTGGTATATATATATACAATGGAATGTTACTCAGCCATAAAAAAGAATGAAATCTTGACATTTGCAACAATGTGGATGGAGCTAGAGTATCATGCAAAGCAAAATAAGTCAGAGAAAGACAAATACCTTATGATTTCACTCACATGTGGAATTTAAGAAGCAAAACAAAGGAGCAAAGGGGGAAAAAAAAAGAAAGAGAGGCAAACCAAGAAACTGACTTGTAACTATGGAGAACAAACCAATGGTTACCAGAGGGAGGATGGGTGGGGAAGTGGGTTAAACAGGTGATGGGGATTAAGGAGTGCACTTGTGATAAGCATGGGGTGATGTACGGAAGAGCTGATCACTACATTGTACACCTGAAACTAATATTACACTGTATGTTAACTAACTAGAATTAAAAAAAAAAAAGAAAGAAACAGTATAAGGGTACTAAAGCCCATTAGGTAGAAATTAGCAAATCAAAAGATGTTTTTAAAAAACTATATTCAAATCAAGGAAAAGTTGTTACCTGCCTAGAATACTCAGAGTTCAATAAAGCATGCTTTATGGTTATTCACATGATAACAGATTTCTGG
Organism: Phoca vitulina; assembly: GCF_004348235.1. Lineage (NCBI taxonomy): Eukaryota > Metazoa > Chordata > Mammalia > Carnivora > Phocidae > Phoca > Phoca vitulina. The sequence continues at coordinate 52,405,850 of NW_022589706.1, forward strand.
CAATAGGGTTTGAATATAAAATATAAAGAAAAACTGTTGGAGAAATTTCCAGGATAGTCCAACTACTTATATTTTTCACTCTAAGAAATTTCATTTCTATTTCTTTATTTTCAAAGATTTCCTCCCAATCTTTTCTCTCAATTCTTTCTTTTTATTGTCTTACTAGTGATTTTTAGCCAGGGGTGTTCATCCAAATTATCTACTGTGCTTAGAAAACACTAACTCTTAGCCATCAGGGAAATTCAAATCAAAACCACATTGAGATACCACCTTACACCAGTTAGAATGGCAAAAATTGACAAGGCAAGAAACAACAAATGTTGGAGAGGTTGCAGAGAAAGGGGAACCCTCTTACACTGTTGGTGGGAATGCAAGTTGGTACAGCCACTTTGGAAAACAGTGTGGCGGTGCCTCAAAAAATTAAAAATAGAGCTACCCTATGACCCAGCAATTGCACTACTAGGTATTTACGCCAAAGACACAGATGTTGTGAAAAGAAGGGCCATATGTGCCCCAATGTTCATAGTGGCAATGTCCGCAATAGCCAAACTGTGGAAAGAGCCGAGGTGCCCTTCAACAGATGAATGGATAAAGAAGATATTACTCAGCCATCAGAAAGGATGAATACCCAACTTTTACATCAACATGGGTGGGACTGGAGGAGATTATGCTAAGTCAAATAAGTCAAGCAGAGAAAGTCAATTATCATATGGTTTCACTTATTTGTGGAACATAAGGAATAGCATGGAGGACATTAGGAGAAGGAAGGGAAAAATGAAGGGGAGAAATAGGAGTGAGAGACGAACCATGAGAGACGATGGACTCTGAGAAACAAACTGAGGGTTCTAGAGGGGAGGGGGGTGGGGGGGATGGGTTAGCCCAGTGATGGGTATTAAGGAGGGCACGTACTGCATGGAGCACTGGGTGTTATACAAAAACAATGAATCGTGGATCACTACATCAAAAACTAATGATGTATTGTATGGTGACTAACATAACATAATAAAATAAAATTTAAAAAAAAGAAAGAAAACACTAACTCTTAGGCCTGTATCCCAAACACTCCTGATTCAGAAGCTCTTTCTTGACTCAGAACTTCTGCAATTAATGATCCATTAGCCTGGATCACTCCTTCCCCAGCTCCTTGCCTAGTTCTCTTCCTCACAGAATCTCTGTATCTCTGTTCACATAATATCCCTCCTCTTTCTAACTTCCTATCCCAAATATTCCCCACACTGCCTCTTCTCTCCTTGACAGTATCTCTTCACTCTTATTTATTTTTCTTCTCAACAGTTATTATTACCTAGACTTACATATTTATCTCTTCTTTGACTATCACCTGTTTCCTCTTTCAAGCTCCAAAAAGGCAGAGAATCTTCTACTGTGTTTCTTGGGAAATTTTCTAAGCCTAAAATGGCCTTGTACACAGTAGGCAATGGACCAATATTTGTATAATGAGACATGCTGCATTGCTGAGAACCACTTTCTGGCCAAGTCAGCCATGTTACAAAATAGCAAAACTAAAATTTCTTAACATAACAAGATATGATATGAGATCCTAACAAAGGCTTAACACATATCACAGACATCTTATTTGAAACATAAAAAGCTTGCCAAGAATCTAGTCATTAGTCATGCTGTTTTAGAATATATTCAGATCTGTTTATTTCTTCTTTATAGATGAGACTTGGATAAATTTCAAGATCTACAAAAAAAGAGTTAAAAATAAAAGGAGATGGAGGCAGCTGAACTACTTCCTCCTTCACAGATTCAGAGAAGCCAGGGGGGTGGGTAGAGGATACCCCCTCTCCCTCTTAGAGAGTTATAGCAAAATCATCTCGGGGCCCGTTCAGATCTGTTCACTTGACCCTTAAACTTCCTGAGAGAAGTGCTAATTTAGTGAGCTGCCTTTCCTGTGTCCAAACTCCCAGATTCACATAGCATATCACTTAAGAACTTTACCACACTCATATATACAATCATTAGGCAATATGGCCTTGGAATAGATGAAATACAGTTGTGTCCAAAAGGTGGCCAATTCACACGGCTAATTTAAAATAGCAGATAAATGAGGGGAGGTCTGTGGGGATGGACAAAATAGGTGAAGGGGATTAAGCGGTACAAACACCTAGTTATAAAATAAATAAGTCACAAGATGGACAGCATAGGGGAAAAATAAATAAAGTAGCAGATAAATTTAAAAAATGTTTTACATGGGGCGCCTGAGTGGCTCAGTCAGTTAAGCGTCTACCTTCGGCTCAGGTCATGCTCTCAGGGTCCTGGGATTGAGCCCCACATGGGGCTCCCTACTCAGTGAGGAGTCTGCTTGTCCCTCTCCCTCTGCCCCCCGCCCATTCATTCTCGATCGCTCTCAGTCTCTGTCTCTCCCTCTCAAATAAATAAATAAAATCTTTAAAAAACAGAGTTTAACATTACTCCTGACATATATTATGTTTCAAGTGTTATTATTGGAGTGTTATTATTGTCTCCCCAAAACCCTGCCTACATCAATTATTCCCGATGCAATGAACTTCTTAAGTTTTAAGATTTTCTCTACTATAGTTCCATTCTCTGATGCACTATTAACTTTAGAATAATTTCTAGTATTTGAGACAAGACTCAGTCTATTATCTAAACTTTTTAACGGACTTAAAAATGGAACAGCCCTTTTGAGTGTTATTAAACCTAAAATGTGGCACTTTGTTCTTTGACACCCTTCAAATTAGAATTACTGTCTGGCAAATGTATTTTATCCATTTCTACTTTCTTGTCAAAAGATTCTACTTAGAAATCCTTTATATTTTCATGGGCCCTTCAAAAGACAAAAGCAAACAGCAAAAAACACAATAGAAAAACAAAGCCCTAAGGACCCAGCTTAACTCCCAACTTCATGAATTACAGAATTAATGAAAATCCTACTGAGCCTTTCGATTTTATAAACAGGTTTTTTTATTTTAATTTTTTATTGTTATGTTAATCACCATACATTACATCATTAGTTTTTGATGTAGTGTTCCATGATTCATTGTTTGTGCATAACACCCAGTGCTCCATGCAGAACATGCCCTCTTTAATACTCATCACCATGCTAACCCATCCTCCCACCCCCCTCCCCTTTAGAACCATCAGGTTGTTTTTCAGAGTCCATTGTCTCTCATGGTTCATCTCCCTCTCCGATTTCCCCCCCTTCATTCTTCCCCTCCTGCTATCTTCTTCTTTTTTTTTCTTAACATATAATGTATTATTTGTTTCAGAGGTACAGGTCTGAGATTCAACAGTCTTGCACACTTCACAGCGCTCACCATAGCACATACCCTCCCCAGCGTCTATCACCCAGCCACCCCATCCCTCCCACCACCCCCCAGATTTTATAAACATTTCAGAAATGAAATCCCTTTGTTGAAGGCCACAGAGCCAATGGGTAACAGAACTAGAATGAAAACCCTTGCCTCCTCAGTCCCAATTTGATACTCTCAACACTGGACACCTTGGATGACAGTTGTCATAGCTGCCTTCTCCAGTCTCATAGCACTTATAGTATAGCACCTGTCACGTAAGTCTTAACAATAGCATTGTCTTTATGGCTCAACTTAAAAAAAAAATTCCTATGTATTTCTCTTTTCTGCTTGACTAAATTATAAGTTCTGTGAAGATAAGGACCATATCAAATCTCTGCTGCATGATGCCAAGAGCCATCTGTAGTCCTGAGCACCAGGATGGAGCCTAATAAGCCTATAACGACTGGCTGCTCTCCCTGGTGGTAGGACAAAGCAGCCTAGGGGCACAATGAATGATGTGAGTGGGAATAGCACCTCCCTAGGGATTTGGAAGTAAATTTCATGTGGAAAGCTAAAATATGATCGTTTCCTTCTGCATGTATACACAGCACAGTGACTTGTATTTATCCATTGAATCCTCCCAACATGCCTAGTAAAATAAGTCTTATTAGTTTTCTCATTATGCAGATGGAGAGACTGAAGCAGGCTCAGAGAGGAGAAACAGCATGCCCAGAGTTTCTCCACTTGCAAGCCAGACAAAAAATGAATGATCAGTAGTCAAAGACATTCATGTAATTCACAAATAACGATCCTCTATACACATCTATTGTCAAAGCTAATAATTTGTTTTCTGTGTGATGTTCAGTATTCATAACAGGAAGCGGTGCCAATGAGCAAACAGAAATAATTTCTGTACTCCCTTTCCATCTCACAGACACATGGCAGGTATATGTATAATTTTATAAATTGGCATCTTAATAAACAAAAATTTATTTAACATATAGGCTTAAATATTAGTATAAATAAAATGATGATTAATAAAATTAATAATTATTCTTCTCTGTTATAATTATTTGAAATCTAATCTTAAGCTTGGAAAGAAACAATATAGATACCCAAAGAAATTAACTTAAAAATCAAAAGCTGAAAAAAAGAGAATAGGCTTGGGTAAAAAAATTTGCTAGATCGATAAAATAGGTATTTTATAATTCTAGGAGGTAAAATATATAAAACAGAGTGCACTATTATCTCAATTATCTTTTCGAAGTAGGTAGTTTAGGTACTATTTCTCCTCAATTGCTCTCCGCCAGTTCACAAGGAGAAAGAGAATTCCAGTTCTAGGATGTGCACCAAATTTCTTCTGCATATGATTAAGGCTCATAAAGGAGAAAAAAAGGGAAAACGTAAAGAGCTCTTGCCGAGTGCAGTGCAGCAGTGCGCCCCGGCAGGCTGTGCTCCGTATGGATATTACCTTCAGTCGTGTGATGTTGAAAGATACCCCCCTTATTCAAAAGCCCTGGCAACAAGCATCCACACAAAGTTATCAGGCCTAAATCATTCCTTGTCATCCCGGGATACAAAATGATGCTATTTCATTCTTTATGGTCCATATCAAGGCAGGTGGACAAAGTCACGAGAGTTTTGATTAACCCCAGAACAAACTGAAAATCGTAATTCCTGCTATAGTTCGATCTTACTACGACTTTTTCAGTTTATGATTTTCCCCTTGATGACAATGGAAAACTAGTTGATCACCCAAAAGAAAATTTTGCTTCATGCTTCCTTCATTTTTGCATTCTTGTATGTTAAATATGGAGATCGAGATTTGAATTTAATGCAATTAGGTGCACAGTTTGGGTGTGGGGGGCAGTGGTGTGGGTCCTCACATAGGATTCCAAAAGACACTAACACAACAGGAGAAGTGAATTAAAAGATCACAAAGACTCAGAGAGGAGGGGCTACTCACAATGTTCATCAGGGTGAGGAGGTAGTTCTGGACGTGCTCTTTGCCATGGAAGCGGACCACGGAGTCGTCCACCCCCAGCAGCACCTCGATGTTGTAATCATTCTCTCCCGTGTGTCTGCGGCGTCTCACTGCCTCCTTCAGCTGCTGGTCAATGCTGCTGGAAATAGGACCTACATCGTCAAGGCCTCCCAGATTCGACTCTAGTAAGAAACAAAAGGAACTCAGGCATTTCAGCTTCCCCAATGGGCCTTCTGACAACTTTTTACAAAAAAAGAATCTTCTAGGGGGTCTAACATTATAATCCATAGTCACTGAGATGCTGCTTTTCAGTTTATTCTTCAAATACTAAACACATGCATGTGATCGGACAGACCTCCTATAAATTCAGCATGGAATAGCAACACTGAGGATTATTGTACAGAAAGCAGGTGCCATCATGCCAGACCGAATGTTCCATGAGAATAAGAGTGTGTACTTTCATCCTCGTGTAGCTGCATCCTCAGCGCAGAGTAGAGAGTGGATACAGACAGAACAGCTACTAAGTAGTTATTAAATAAATGGAGATTATAAATTAAAAAATCGTGTGTTGATTAGTTTATTGTGGTTAATTGAAGTTGTTATAATCCTGGGGGGGGGGGCGGATAGAATTTGTATCACATAAGTTTAAATCACTCCTTTGCCAGTAGCCTTAATTTAAAAACCAAATTCGAGCGTGGCAATACGAAAGCAGCTAGTGGTATAATTACCAGTCATGATAAAGGACTTTATTTCTTATGAGTATGATTTTCTAGTGAATGCCGCTAGGAGACACTACAGATCTCCACATGTGTACCGGCCATCATCTGGATAGCAGGTCAGTGCCATAGCTATATATGTGAATCCGTGAGACATCAAAGTTAAGAAGTCAGTCAGAAAATATATCCAAAGAAAAATAAAAGAAGAAACAATTTTTTCATTTTATACAGTCAAAGGAATTTAATATTACTTTCCCAATGGACAACACACACATACACACACACACACACACACACACACACACACACACGAGATACAAATATCCATATACATCTATCTATCTATCTATTCATCTATCGAGATAGAGAGTAAGAGAGGCATTCTCAGGTTCTAAATTATCTGCTTTCAGATTTCCATATTTTTGGTGAAGAAAAATGTTTTCGTGAAATGAAAAATAAAATTTATCACTTGGATGCTAAAATAGAAGATATTATTCAAAACTGCTGGCATAAAACCAAAAGTAGATTCATTTCCATTTCAAATATATATAAGCTGGAAAGGATTTTATTTTACAAACTGCCTTGATGTCTATAACAACCCCCCATATCTAAAAACAAGTTTGACAGAACCCATTCTGACTCATGCTTTATATGGAAGGCTTACTTAATGCTGCACTGGGGCCCGTAAGCCATTTGAATCGGTGTCTGACATTAACAAATAGGCATTTTCCTCCCCACTTTTGCGGTTTTAACAAAGTTTTTGGGGGAGGTGTCTCTTGGCCAGGAAGATTGATGACCAAGCCCTAGACATATGGGATTAGAAGTGGTAGAAGTACAGATCTTACTCACACCCCTTCCACTATTAAAAAACACACAGAGGGGAGTTTGGGTGGCTCAGTCATTGAGCGTCTGCCTTCAGCTCAGGTCATGATCCCAGGTCCTGGGATCCAGCCCCGCATCGGGCTCCCTGCTCCGCGGGAAGCCTGCTTCTCCCTCTCCCACTCCCCTTGCTTGTGTTCCCTCTCTCGCTATGTCTCTCTCTGTCAAATAAATAAATAAAATCTTCAAAAAAAACAAAAAAACAAAAACCACACACACACAGAAACACCAGCACCCTCCCCTGCAAGTATGGGCATAAGCTCTGAATATGACTACTCAGGTTTGAAAGCTATCCTGTAATTCACTTTGACCCAAGCCCAAATGCTAGATCATTAGCTCGGAATTTTCTTCTCATTGGGGAATCACATTGACTCCACAATACATAAATAGCTCTTACCACCATCCACATCAAACAGAAAGTTTTCCTCAAAAGTTGTTTTTAAGAGCTGCAACCCACACTGAGGGCAAGACACTACACCTGCAAACGCCTTTACCTAATCCAACCTCAAGCCTCTCACACACTTGAGAAAGTGAAAGGATGTGATAGCTAAGGTACAAACAGGAAACTCACACATGAGCTCCCAGTTCTAAAAATGGCTCTTTTTGGCAGAACTGCCAGTGACAGTGTCCAATGCAAATATACTAGCCATGTCATCATATCATTAAATCTGATGCATGAATGGAGAAGACTGAATACTTATTTCGGAAAGACAGTTCCATTCTGCTCTAACACACCTTTGGTTTGGCCTTTGAATCCCTCCTTAAATAGGTGGTTTTCTGGTAAGAGAAGAAAATCTCTTTTTTCATTGCATGAGGAACCTGGAAAGGAAGAAGGAAGCCTTTTTCCTTCAACCATTGCCCTGATTCAATCAAGAATACTTCTGTCCCTATTTCCCCCTGAGCACGACAGTGCCCTGTCTATGATTCCTAAAGTAGGCAGTGTCAAACATTGCAAAGACAGTGAAAGAATTTCTGGCACTTTTTATCTATACACATCAGTAGGAATTACAGACATTTCTGAGGCTGTGAAATATCTTCACTCATAACGAATTATTCCCAGTAGGCCCACTTTGTAACGTAATTGTCATGGGCTTTGTAATCAGACATATTTGACTTCAAATCCTGCCAGTGGCTATCCTGTATGATTTTATTTAAGATGCTTACCATCTCTAAACCTCACTTTCCTCACCTGTAAAATGGGATAATCCCTACTTTGCAGAGTTGCTGTGAAGAGATGATTATAGTAAAAGCACTATGTACAGTGCTTAGATATAAGTGCTCAACAAATAGTATTCACTGTTACTACTGTCACGATGATGATGGTGGTGGTGGTGATTTCCCATTAAGAGAAGTCTTCTACACCTTTTTTTAGCTTTTTACATTTTGTTTTATATATCAGAAATTAAATAGTTACATTTTTCTAAATAGAGATAAGAAAAAAATCTAGACTTAGTGAAGGGAAATCTAAACTGCTAATAACATTAGAAAGAATGAAGGTTAACAATATTTCCTGCAGAGCATTAAATAGGTACAAGGAGAAAAGAATCTAGAATGTTTACCTTCAGGTAAATTAGGATGAAATCCAATGAGACAAGCTTGTTTAGTAGATTAAAAACCTACTATGAAATTGGAAAGAGTTAGCTAATAGATGGCACTGATCTTCACTCAGTGTATATTTACTGAGTACCCATACATGTCTCAGACCCTGAGAAGGTAAAAACTACTTGGTACCTCTTTAGGTGTTAACTCTGGGAACCTCACAGTTGTACTGGGTTTACATTCAGAATGGAGCTGAGTTCGTATCATGTAGTCACAAACCATTATCTAGGCTTGAAAGACTTACACCATTTCTAGTTTAAGCAGATCTAATCAGGGTACTAGAACATGCCTTTCAGTAATAGCTCACACCTTTATAAAGCTTCAAAGTTTAAAAGCTGACACCTGCTTTGATAAAATTTAAGATGCCTCTATGTCTAATTCTGCATTATTTCTGTGCCCCATAAAATATAAGAACAGGAATAATTAAAGGTGAGTATCATGTTAATCATGTCCAAACACCCACCCATCAGATCTGTTTACTGCTAAAAGGACTGAAAGGAATCACAGAGAAGGCCATAGGCAAGTTCCAGAAGCATAAACAGAGTGACATTTTGCATTGGGAGTAGCAAACTAGACCTGTGGGGGCATTCTGTTGGCATCCCCTTAAGTAAGTGCATTCAAGGTGACTTGAATGGCTATAGCTGGCTTGGACAGCAGAGGGTGATTGAAGTGATAATAGAATCAGTGGGAAGAGCATCTTTAAGATAAATAAATAAATAAGGCTCTGCAGTAGGTGCAGTGTGCATCATTCCAGAAAAGTGATGCTCAGAGTACCTTTCAAGCTTCCCAGAAATATCAAAGGCAATCATCCTTAGTACTGAGAGTGAGTTTCCTTTCTTCAAACTTCTTTGAAACTCAGTATTTTGAATTACTGATAAGAATTAATTACTATCTGGAAACATTTTGATTACACCCATTTTTGTCCCCTCTAGCTTCCCAATTGTTGTATATGAATTTTCAGAAAAAGAATAATTTTAAACAAAGTTTATTTTTATTGAAGATGTATTGGGGGCACTCTGGTGATCAACTAAGTCACAATAAATATAGTTATTTTTAGTGTTAAAAACAGGATGGTACCTAGTGTTAAATAAGAATTTTGAACTTCCCAAACACATAAAGTAAATTTATAAGTTGTTTTGCTGATTATGAACACATGGGCTTAAGACATTTTCAGGATGGAGCATGGCATGTTTACATACCTAATCATATTTACAGGAAGTCTAAGTGTAGATTGGTGAAATCACTCCCACCCCGGAAGAAATTCTATAGTCCAAAAACTGATAGGAGACAAAGTTAAAATTGGAAAAATATAAGTTTTCATCAAGTTCTGAATCTGATACAAATACATCTGGGGTTGGAAAGCAATCTCAAACATACTGTGATAGAGACTGTGATAGAATCATCTATTCTCTATCCATTCTCTCTTCCCTAAGGAGTAGAATGCTAATTTTATTTGAGGTGGTCATAAACCCAGCTAAAAGTCATTCACAGTCTCTCTTGGGGACTAAGCACCCCACATGACTAAGAATAATTCAATCAGAAATAAGCAGAAGTATTGCTTATACTTCAGTGGCTTAAATTGGCTGGTATGAAAGGCTTCCACCAAGGCTCCTCAAAGGAGTGTGATTCCTCTTGGTAGGTTAGACCCTTTGGTCCCTTACTCAGTATTCCTTCCTGCTTCCTGGAACATGGACATGATGTCAGGAGTTCTATGAGGTAACCTTAGAATCAAGGCATGTGCTTAGGATGATAGGGGAGCTATAAAGAAGAGATCTGACCCCACGATGACTGTGGAACGGGCATCCCAGCCCTGCAGTGCGAGCACCAGACTTTGTTACACATGGGGGATATAGCACTTCCACCATGTTTAGGGTAAGTTTGGGTTTTCTTTTATATGTCACTGAATCTAGCCCTAATAGATAGGACATTGACAATAATTTTATTGTATAAATTCCTAATGCTCTCCTGCTCCATTTGGGAATGCAAGTTAATTTTCATGTGGATAAGTGAATGGTAAAGTAAGGTTCAGTTTACCAAAATGTCCCAGCTTTCTTTGTAGCACACCCATTTCAGAAATGAGGAAGGAAATGTTTTACAGTAACCATAAACATAGGATGAGTCTATATGTATAAATTTAACATTCTTTGTGAACAGAATACGGTTGTGAAAATGAAGTGACCGGGATGCCACAAGCTGGATTTTCCAATAGTAGGTGGAGATCCTAAGATCAGAGCTAAAAATAGGTGCAAAATTCAACAAATGTCATATGTTAACATCAGAAGCAGAGAGGAGTTAAATTGTGTTGACTTGTTAAATCATCCAATAGTGATTTTTCCATTGACATCTTTTTAAAAAATTTATATTTTTATAATTCCTAAAAAGATACACTAACAGCACCTCTATATATGGGGGCATCATTTCACCAAGATATAAAAGATTTCTATGAAAAACAGCTGAATCCTTCACCAACTGGGAAATTCCATAATGACAGTTCAAAGAACTATATTCAGGCCAATTTATGATGTCAATTCCGAAGTCTCATTAAGTAACTGTTGCTTTTTTTAAAAAAAGACATTACCATTGAATGAATATTAGTTTCCGTGATTTCTTTTCCCCAAGTTCTAATTCTAAAATACACGTTTGCTTTTGTTTTCACTGACTACTTTAAGGGATAGCATACAGCATTTTTTTTTTTTTAAATGGAAAACGTCTTACCCTTCAAGTGAAACAAGTAACGTTTTTATGGTTTGAGTTTATGATCATTAGCAAATAAAAAAGACAGAAAAGTCACCCCAATGTCCAATATATATGACATTCTGACTTTTAGTGTGAATCTCTTGTATGTCAGTTAAAATGTTTTAAGCTGCAAATAAAACTTGCAAGTGTTTTAAGCAACTAGGAAACATACTAGTTTGCATTACAAGAGGCCCAGAAGTCAGGTGATTCCTGGGTTAATCGGTTTATTGACAGATCACCAGGTAAGCAGTTTTCTCCATCTTTCATATCCTGCCATTCCTAGTGAATCAACTTTGTTCCCAGATCAGCTTCTTTGATTATTTCAAAATGGCAGCACCAATTCCAACATCATACCCAGGTACCACAACTTGTGTCTTCCCGTACATGTTTCTTAGGAGTAGGCAAAAATCTTTCGTAGAAGCCCAGTACCTTTAACTATAAGTTTCAGTGGCCAGAATTCAGTCCATGCCCATGCAAAAATCATTCACAGATAAGGAGAACAGAACCCCACCTACGTCTTAGTCCCATCAGAAATCAGCCCCTGTAACTGAGGCTGGCCTCCCCTGAAGATGAAGGGGGGAGGCCTTGAAACAAAAAAAAGAGAGGAAAACCAGTGTTGTACAGGCAACCCACACTGCTGAATTCTCCGTTTCAGATCCTCCTCTTCCTGCATTCCCTACCACTGGTCTTCTACTGGTCTCTTTTATTCTTAGTTTGTATTGATGCAGTTTGTGTTTCATTTCTGTTATTGCAATCTGTTGGCCTAGAGATGATTTCTGCATTCTCTTGCAAGGTACAGTCCTTCCCATGGTAGGGGACTCTCATCATTGCTGCTTGCCTAGTCCATTCCAATTGTTTCTTGAATAAATTACTGAAATGTTTGGGCATGGGCAGAGTTGTCAAAATAGAGTATACTCTGTTAAATTCAAATTTCATATATACAACACTTTTTAAAATATAAATATGTCCCAAATATTGCATGGGATGTGACTAATACTATAAACTTATTCAATGTTCATCTGAAATTCAAATTTAAATGAGAATCCTGTATCTTATCTGCTAAATCTGGCAACTGTAGGTGTGGGGTGATCTATCTTTCTCTAGGAGGTCCACATAGTTACAGGGTTTTATGCCCGCCCGCCTTCAATTCCCTCCTCCACCCCTGTATACTCAGCTCTGGTAGTGGGTATTGACCCAGGGATGGCCAAGTACTATATTCCATTTCCTTGACTCTAGTGATCGGTTATTGGATGGGTAAATGGTCTAAGTTATACCAATTAAACAATGACCTAGGATTATTTTATTTGTAGTTACTAAGAAAGAGAAACTCCCTCTACTAAGCTTGAAACTGGAAGAATATAACATGGAATCTGCTTGGGACTAGCATGGGGATAGTTGTTGATCTGCGTTTAATGCAAGAAGATGAAAGAGAAGATTACAAATGGAGAGAACAGATTATGCTCCATTGACAACTTTCAGCCACTGAATTCAACCATTCCTAAAACCTTGGTCTTTTCAATTTCATGAGTCAATAAACTACTGCCACCTCATTTTCTCTCTTACGACTTAATTTTTTTTTTTTTTTTTGCTTAAGATAGTTTGATGTTAGTTCCTAACAACTGAAACTAAAATAACCCTAATAAATAAACCCATTGATACCCTTCCTGCTACAGTCATCAATTGTCCTCATCTTCCTTCCCAGTCTTTTTTAATAAATTATTCTTGGGCTATACAATCCTTTGAAAGGTTGATATGTTCTGTTTTATTTCCCAAATTAATCATTTTCTTCTCTTTATCTCATTTGAAATGAAGGGCTTTGCTACTAGTGATCTGTTTCCTAGTGTGTTTCTTCTGTTGCTCTTATTCATCTAAAACTATAACCTTAAGTTTGAAGGACAGCAGTTTTTCATTTCCAAATATTCTCCCTCTGTACATTGAATAGCATTTTAATTAACATCTCACCTCTTCTTGACTAAATTATATTCCTTCTAACTTCTGGTTTTTGTAGATGACCTCTCCTAAATCCAAGAGTAGAGGAAGGAGTCCCTACATTCAATGTACGAGAGTACATTCTAGTAATCTGACATTGCTAGAAGGTAAAGTTTTCTAAGTAAGCTCCACTTCATAAAGGAGAGAGAGAATTCCATTTCACAGCTGCCAATTTCAAAGCTCAAATTATGTCCATCAGTATAATTATGTTATATGCACAGCTGACTGTAAGATAAAAGCATCATTCAGGTGGGCCTGATCTAATCTCGTCAGTCATAAAAAGTGCAAACCTTTCCCTGACTGGTTGCAGAAGAGAAGGTCAAAAATGTGAACAATGAAAAGGAAATGATGTACCACTGCTGGCTTTGAAGATGAAGGGAGGCTGTGCAAGGATCAGAGAGAGGTTTCTAGTTGCTGACAGTGAACCCTAGTCAATAACTAGCAAGGAAATGGGGACCTCAGTCCCACAACTACAAGAACCTGAATTCTGCCAACAGTGGGAATGAGTTTGGAAGTGGATTCTTTCCTAGAGCCTCCAGACAGGAGTTCAACCTGGTTAGAACCTTGATTTTGGCCTCATGATAGCTAAGCATAGAACTCAGTCCAGTAACCTTGGATTCTGATCTATAGAACGGTAAGTTAATAAATGAGTTCTTGGTGATTTGTTATGCAACAATAGAAAAATAATACAGTGAGAACAGAGCTCTAGGCCCAGCTCTGCTATGCTCCATCTGTAATGATTTGGGAGAGATGCCAAACTTATCTGGGCTTCAGTTTCCTTATCTATAAAATAAACGGGTTGTGCTAGAGGATCACTAAAATCTTTTTCCTGGCTGAATTTCCATAATTAATCATTGGACCATGATTTCACTATTTTAGATGATTAAAGTTGCTTTCTTGATCATAAATGATTGATCATTCTTATAATTAACTTGTTGCTAAATCCTTGGTCAAGGGTATGATTCACAATTAAAACATTTCACATGGAAAAATGTGCTACACTGTAAGACAAACTGCATTATGATATAAATACTTTGTGACAATGGAGAAGCCTAGTAATTTATTACAATAAAACATAATCTTCTCATTTACCATTTAAACTGGTAAGAACAGATACTACACTTGAGCTTAGCCAAAATGCTGAGAAGTGATTCGTTTACCATTTAAATAAGAGCACAGAGTGTTCAGAAAGTCTGGAGGCATAGAAAAATGTATATAATATCATCAAGGACATACTCAGTTTCTTCTGTGAAAAATAAAGTATTACCTACGCTTCCAGATTTGGTAGACAACCTATAAAAGGTTTAGTAAAGGGGACTTTTAGATTATTTAAGTATTTACACATCCACAACACCAACCAGAATTTATCCTAAGTGATTAAAAACTCATTTTTTGCCTTTTTGTTGTTTTGCAATAAAATTTTACTATGCTACCGCCAATAAGTTTTTACCAAAGTTATAAAAATATGGAATTAAAAATGCATATTACCCATAAAATGAAAATACTGAAATGGTCATCTATATTTTTTAAATCTGAAGTCGTATGCTCACTTAAATAATACTGATCAAACACTTTTGACTTATGTTCAGATGAAAGGCTATTTTTTTAAACAAATTGTGATTTATTCATACTCCTCAGCAATAAAAAAGAATAAACGATGGATACACAACTATACAGAGAAATCAGTAGCATTTCTATACACTAACAATGAAGTCGCATAAAGAGAAATTTAAAAAACAACACCATTCATGACTGCACCAAAAAGAATAAAATACCTAGGAGTAAATTGAACCAAAGAGGTGAAAGACTCATATTCTGAAAACTATAAAACGCTGATGAAAGAAACTGAAGATAACACAAACAAATGGAAAGATCTTCCACACTCATGGACTGGAAGAATTAATATTGTTAAGATATTGTTTTAATTATATTGAATGATAATAATTGAATTATATTGAATTAATATTGTTAAAATGTCCATATTACCCAAAGCATTCTACAGATTCAATGCCACCCCTATGAAAATACCAACAGCATTTTTCACAGAACTAGAGCAAATAATACTAAAATCTGTATAGAACCACAGAGGATCCCGAGTAGCCAAAGCAATCCTGAGAAAGAACAAAGCTGGAAGTATCACAATTCCAGATTTTAAGATGTACTACAAAGCTGTATCAATCTAAACAATATGGTACTGACACAAAAATAGATACACAGATCAATGGAACTGAACAGAGGGCCCAGAAATAAACCCACACACACATGGTCAATTCATCTATGACAAAGGAGGCAAGGATATACAGTGGGGAAAAGACAGTCTTTATAATAAATGGTGCTGGGAAAACTGGACAGCTATATGTAGAAGAATGAAATTGGACCACATTCTAACACCATACACAAAAATAAGCTCAAAATGGATTAAAGACCTAACCGTGAGACCTGAAACCATAAAAATCCTAGAAGAGAAGAACACAGGCAGTAATTTCTCTGACATTGACCACAACAACATTTTTCTAGATAAGTCTCCTAAGGCAAGGGAAACAAAAGCAAAAACAAACTATTGGGACTACACCAAAAAAACCCACTTTTCCTCAGTGAAGGAAGCCATCAACAGAACAAGAAGACAACCTACTGAATGGGAGAAGATATTTGCAAACGATATGTCCGAGAAGGGGTTAATATCCAAAATATAGAAAGGTTAATTTTATAATCCTATCATTAATGTCATCAATATATTTAAGCCATAGTAATTATTTAAGATAAATTATGACAGAACAGTATTTGCTATCAAATACTAGGATTGGAATAGTGTAACTCCTAAGCCAAAAATAACATTATCCAAGTTAAATTTAGTAACATGGCATGTTTTGCATTTAAAAAAAATCGTTGCGCCATTCCTAAAGTGAATTTCCATTAAAGACACTTATTTGCTAAAATAAAACTATTCTTAATCTAACAAATAAAATCCACCAGAGGGAAAGAAATATTGTTATATTTACATTTTATTCATATAAATACATGCCTATAATACATCCTCCCACATAGTCCTGATCATATGGAAGCCAAAAAATCAAGCATGTTTTTATATCTTCTGTTTTGTAAACAGCTATTCTTTAATAGCTGTTTTCATGCATTGTTTTCTAACATTTCTGTCACTTATGGATCAGTTTTGACGGATTGATTTTGCTCATCATTTTGGGTTGCATTTTCCTATTCCTTTGCATGCTTACTAATTTCGATCAGATGTCTGACATAATGAATCTTACCTTGCTGGTTGCTGATGTATTCCTATTCCTGTAAATATTCTTTTTTTTTTTTTTAAGATTTTATTTATTTGACAGAGAGAGACATAGCAAGAGAGGGAACACAAGCACGGGGAGTGGGAGAGGGAGAAGCAGGCCTCCCGCGGAGCAGGGAGCCCAATGCAGGGCTCGATCCCAGGACCCCGGGATCATGACCCGAGCCGAAGGCAGACACCCAGCTACTGAGCCACCCAGGCGTCCCTCCTGTAAATATTCTTGAGCTTTATTCTTGGATGCAGTCAAATTACCTGAAAAAAGTTTGGTCCTCTCAGGTCTTGCTTTTAAGATAAATCAGAAAGGACCAGAGCAGTGCTCATCTAGAGCTAACTGTTCACCACTACTGAGGGAATGAGGGAAGACTTTTCTGTGTGCTCCATCCAATGCTGGGTGAATCATGAGACATTCCAGTCCGTGTAGTTTGAACAAGCACTATTTCCAGCCCCATGCAAGCATGGGCACGGTTATCTCTAATCCCCTCAGGCGGTGGTTCTTTTCCAACCTTTGCAAAATTTCCTCACATATATGTGCTGATTAGGACTTGACTAAATACTAGAGGAGAACCTGTTCAGATCTTCAGAGTTCTACCTCTGCATAGTTCTCTTGTCGCGTATAGATCTGTAAACTCTGGCCACCTACATCTCCCAGACTCTTAGCTCTGGCTTCTCTACTCTGAATATCTCTCAGGCTCAGCCTGGTTGTCCTTCCCTGAGATTCAGACTAAAAACCCTCTAGGCAGTAAACTGGAGTACTGCTGAGGCCCACTTCATTTGTTTCTCATCTCTTAGGGATCCCTATCCTTCACTGCCTGATACCTGGTATCTTGCAAACCGCTGTTTCATATATTTTGTCCATTTCTGGTTGTTTAAATCAGGAGGGTAAATCAGTCTTTGTTGTTCCATCTTGGCCAAGAGCAGAAGTTCACTTAATTCGGTTTTGCTAAGAACATACGGTAGTTAAGAAACTTGGATTTATAGGCATGTTACTCTGTAACATGACTTAGAAGTTTCTACAGCAATTCAGCTTTCCCTAAATAGCTTTCTATACACATTTACTTGGACTTGTGGAAGTTAGGCAGTAGTAAAATGTTCAGTGTAAAAACCCTGACAACACTCTTAATTAAAAAAAAAATCATACTTTCATAAGATATTAAATCTCCTTGAATATGTTATTGCAACATATGATATCATATGCAAAAAAGAGATATTTAAAGGTTAAGCAGCCCTTAGGCGATCTCAAAAAATATGTATACTCTGTTCACCTTACTCCTAAAACAATCTGAATTTCTTTGTTCATTAAAAGCTGGCTGAGCCAGGAGGTACTGTAAATGTGTTTACAGAAAGAAACTGTCTTCCAAGAGTAGCCCCCTCTCAAAAAAAGCTGCTTGCTACTTAACACAAACATGGAGGAAAATAAAAAAGTCAAAACCTTAGCAAACATAGGTATCACCTTACAGTCCAAAGAACACAATGTTTGAAATACTGACTGAAAATATTTTTACTAAGTTTTGTAAAGAATTATAAACTAAGTTTTTTTTTAAAAAAATCACCTATGTAGATGAGAGAAAATTGGGGGTGAACTGCAGGAAGCCATGTTTCAGCAGTGAAGGTAAGAAATAAATCCTTTAAATTAGTGTTAACTGTGGGACATTTCCTAAAATCAACAACAAGGGCTCCAACAAGTGGGATGAAACTGCTCACTCAAAAAAGAAATCATCTCGTGAAAAGGAAAGTGAGACCTTTTTGCATTTTTAGTTCAAGAAATCTAAACATTTATACATTCAGCTCAAATCGAGGAATAGCATATTTGATGGGTTAACATGGATGAAGTGAAAACATTTCACCACTGACTGTCATCAAAGTCAATAAATACTGATATTTTCTTCAAGTATCAGATGGGAAATCCAGAGAAGTTTGTTTCTAAGTGAATGTGAGCTGATTTCATCTCAACTCATTCAGTAGTTCTGAAGATCTAATAGTTTGGTTATACAAAAAGAAGCCTCACGGGCGCCTGGGTGGCTCAGTTGGTTAAGCGACTGCCTTCGGCTCAGGTCATGATCCTGGAGTCCCTGGATCGAGTTCCGCATCGGGCTCCCTGCTCGGCAGGGAGTCTGCTTCTCCCTCTGACCCTTCCCCCTCTCATGCTCTCTCTCTCATTCTCTCTCTCTCAAATAAATAAAAAATCTTTGAAAAAAAAAAAAAAAGAAGCCTCACAAATGGAAATACTAGGATTACTAGCAGTTACTAGCATTCCTTTCTCAGCTCACTCCCTCTGTACTTGATTTCCTTACTCTCCTCCTCATTTCCTTGCACCCATCTATTTCCAAACACTTCTTGAGCACCTTTTTAGCATAGAATCTGACCTAGCTTCTGGGAATAAAAGGTGAATAATCCCAGTTCCTGTCATTGAGGCGGTCACAGTTATATAGGGGGGAGAGATAGATAAACAGATACTTTGATACTAGGTAAGTATGTAACTGAAGAAGAACCAACTTACTCTACTAGCAGAAATCTAGACTATTTCAACAGAGGAGGTGATACCTGAGCTGGATTTTAAAAGACTCACAGAAGTTAGACATGTGGAGAAAGAGGGAGGGCCATTCCAGGCGATGACACATGTGCAGAAGACCTGAAAAGGACTGACAAATGGGGAGAACTCCAAAAATGATGGAACAAAAATAAGTGAAGATTTTTGTCAAGAGATGTGGTCACTAAGGGAGGTTGAAGTAAGATCATGAAGAAATCTTAAATCATTTATATACAGGCTTAGAGCTGGGTTTGCTGGGGGTCATTCTGGATCATGCCTGTTATCCTGGCATAATATATTATTATATATATATTAATATATAATATTATTATATTATTATATTATAATGTTTTCTTGCACTCTCAAATGTGGCCTAGTTTGAACAACAAATCAAGTGGTCAGCTTACTTATAGGTCTCTTGGTATCAGAATGTGATTTTTAGAAGGAGGGCTAAAGCTATAAGTCTCCTTTTTGCACTTACGTTCAATGATAAGGGAGGCACTGTAATAACAGGCCTTCCATGTTCTGTTGCAGTGATGTTCCTTCCCTAGTTGTGCAAACAGGGGTGGTGAATACGACTATGTGGCAGTCAACATCCATTCCAACCTCCATGCATTGCCTGCCCCTGCAGAGGTGGGGACTACACCCCAATGTGCTTGCAGCGAGGATTCCAGGTGAGCGTTGGATTATGCCAAGTAGGCTGAGTTTTGAAATCAGGAGTGGCGAATGTGGTTGGGGAGATGCTGCAGGACTGGGGTGCTCTGTAGCAGCCTCCTACGTCTAGCTGTGGTCTGCGTGGAGGCTGTGAGGAAAGTGCAGAGCAGCAGAGCCTGTTGTCATCTTCAGAGAAGTCTTCATCCTTGGAGTCACAGATGCGGTGGCAGCTCACTCATTTCCCCCTTCCTTGGCCTGGGCCGTAAGAGCAGCTGCCTGGGTGGGCCACTGGCTCTATCATTCTAAGAACAAGCCCTGGAGCTTGAGCCTAGCGGCCACTCCTCCAACCCTTCCAACAATTTAATGCACACTTAATTCTTTATATTAAATCGTTTCATGCTTAAAATAGCTAGTGTGGTTTCAATTTCCTGGAACTGAACCTTGACATATATATGGTAAGTTATTTAACAAAACTGGGCCTCACATCCACAACCATGTAATGAGAGGGCTGGGCTATTCAGTGATCTGCAAGATCTCTCTTACTTCTAGGATTTGCTTCTGTGATTCTGTAATTTTGTCAGGTTTGCTGAATACCTCCCTCCATTTTTCCTCTCCTGCAGCCCTCAGGGACTGCTTCTGACCTGGCCTCTAGCTTACATTTCCATATAACTATTTCACTAAGATCACTATTAATAAACTTTTCGTAGTCAGAAAATGCATCAAAAGCCATCGGATGTGTACAAAATAGCCACTTATCCATTTAACAAATATTTATTGAGCACCTATTCATGCCAGGTGCTCCTAAGGAATATTTTATAAACTCCTTGACCTTGTTAAAGCATTTGTTTAGACAAAACATTCCTGGAAGTATATTTTGTCTTGGTCTTGTTTGCAATTTAATAATAACTGTCACTCCCCAACCTCTAGATACCCCCTCTCTACCCCTCTTCGTTCTGGGCTTCAGTCAGTCCCATGGCTTCTTTATAGAAAATGACCTGAGCAGGATTTCTTTTTCCTTCTCTCTAGACCAGTGTCTCCATTTCCAGCCCATTTTGCTTTCCTTAATAGGGTGAATCAGCACACATTCTCTTCACTGATGTGGTCTTTCAACTCCACCATTTTGTTCTTCTCCATTCTTAGTTTTCCGTATGTGTCTTCAGGTGGTCTTTTCTGGATCCTGTGCTCCTCACCAATTGGCTGAGAATCACCCAAGGTCCTTTGCTTTCATATTCCCTTGGACAAATCATTCAGTCATCAAGTTTTAATACCATTTTAACCTTAAGTTACACATCCTGAGTTACAGAACATTTCGATGTTGCTGTTTCAATGTCTTCTCACTATAATTCTCAAAGCATTACCTTATCTCAACATGATAACCCTTCCACAATCTTCTTGTACTTCCTCTCCAGGCAATCAAAACTCTGATGTCATTTTTACTTTGCTTGCCTCGTCAGACCATTCCCAAATTCTGGTAATTCTTGCTACACGCTATTCTTAGATTTGCCATTCTATCTGCAATTCTGCATCCAGTATCATATCCCAGGTTCTATATTGGACTCTGTCTTCTTTTTCCCTATTTTCTGTCTCCACCTATCCTATGTTCGGCCACTTAGATGATCTCTTTTAAATGTTATCACAAGAGCTTTGGTACTGCAAACTTCCTTTCCTCACTAAATCTAAACCTTTTGTCAGTGGCCAAACATTTCACTATACCTAAACTACATATCACTTATTGTAGTCTGGTTTCATTTTTTCTCTAGAAGAGTTAACCTAATTGTCATTACACAATCTATTCATTTTTACCCTTTTACTTATTTCATCAGCCTAGAATGTTGTCCACCTGAACTAAACAGTATCTCAAAAAATCCTTAAAGGAATTGACCAAAGTGTTTCCTGTTCAAGGATCACCTCATGTGACTCTAATCAATATATTAAGCAGTTCTAGAGGACTTCCTAATAATATTTGTAAAGCCAAAACTTAAAAAAATAAAAAAAGTGTTGAAGGGTAAATTCATATGCTATATTTTCTCTCTTGCTCAATGAATATCAGAGTTAAGTCCCTGGTAAAGCAAAGAATAGTCACAGATAATAAAACTCACCATAGCACATAACTTCATATAACAGCAAACCTGAACGCTAGGTATGTACTGCGTAATATTTGTTATAATACAGTTGTACTCACATAAGCATATGATATATGAGAGTTATTTCACCTTTATCCTATTTACTTTGGAACTCTTCCTTATATTGATTTCATGGTACTGTAGACAGAGGGAAATAAATAAATGTTCTTGAATGCAGAAAACTTGATAATTAATGATTGCATCCATTTTTTTAAAAATGGGGAAATATGCTAAAAAGTAGTCCAGTGAGCCTGGCCACATTAAGCGATCAATAAATGTTTGTTAAATAAATGAGTAAGACAGCAGGTAAACTGCTTAGTTTAAAGAAAATGGGGATAGAAACAGATGACAACCTATCAGTGTACATAAAGTGGAAGAATGGAAAAAAATATAATAACTAATTGTTACTGAGGTTTCTGACAGTACTAGAAATAACACCAAAGAAAAATTGGAGACATATATCCAGAAGTAGGTATACAATTAAATAAATTCTGTCTTATAATACACACTATATCTATGATATTATAATTCATGTACATATACATCTGTAACATAGTTAATCCTCATTATTCATGGATCTTTCTATTTGTAAATTTGCTTATTCAATAAAAGTTATTTATAACCCCGAGGTCAATACTGTCAGTGCTTTCTCAGTCATCTGTGGACATGCACAGAGTGGACAAAAAAATTTCAATAAAACAAGAAAAGAAAATTTTAAAAAATTATGATTTATATGGGAGAAATAAATGTGTCACTATTTCCAGATGACATGATTGTATTTATAGAAATCCAAAAGAATCTACAGGTCAACTATCAGAATTCATAAATGAACTAAAAGCAAGTCACTGAATACAAAGCCAAAAAAAAAAACAAACTTGAATTTTATATATTAACAGCAAAGGATGAGAAAATTTATCAACAAATAAAAACAATACCATTTAAAAGAGTATAAAAAATGAAAGTCTTAGGAAAATTGAGCTAGGATGTTCCAAACCTCTACACTGAGAACTATAAACATTACTTAAAGACAATGAGCCACAGAGTTGGAGAAAATAATTGTGTAACACATATCTGACAAAGTATTCACATCCAGAATATATAAGTACTCCTACAAAACAATAATAAGATAGACATTCAATTCTTTTTTTTATTATGTTATGTTAATCACCATACATTACACCATTAGTTTTTGATGTAGTGTTCCATGATTCATTGTTTGTGTGTAACACCCAGTTCTCCATGCAGTGCGTGCCCTCTTTAATACCCATCACCAGGCTAACCCATCCCCCCACCCCCCTCCCCTCTAGAACCCTCAGTTTGTTTCTCAGAGTCCATAGTCTCTCATGGTTCGTCTCCCCCTCCGATTCCCCCCCTTCATTTTTCCCTTCCTGCTATCTTCTTCTTTTTTTTTTTAACATATAATGTTAAAAGTGTCCTTAACACTTGCATTTCACAAAAACAGCAGTCTATCTATGTGTTTATGTTTCAAACATATCACTGAAGTAATGCATTTCCATATTAGTTAATAATTATTATATGCATTATAGCCAAGAGGTGTATATAAAGGTTTTCCACATCTTTAGACATCAGGAAAAACAAATTAAAGCAAGATAAAACATACCTGCTACAATAACTAAAATTGGAATAGGATTTGATCAACTGGAACACTCACACACTGCAGGTGGGAATGCCTATTAGGATACTAGTT
Organism: Phoca vitulina; assembly: GCF_004348235.1. Lineage (NCBI taxonomy): Eukaryota > Metazoa > Chordata > Mammalia > Carnivora > Phocidae > Phoca > Phoca vitulina. Next base: position 52,429,341 of record NW_022589706.1, read on the forward strand.
TGTAAACCATTTGGCATTATCTACTAAAGGTGAACACATGCATACCCCAAGACACAGCAATTCTACTCCTATGTAAAAACTAAACAGAAATGAGCGCATATGAGTGCCCACCATAATACATGTACAAGAATATTCATAGCTACTTATCATAGCTAAAACTAGAAAATAGATTGGATGAATAAATTATGTAAATGGGTTTGATGGAAGAGTATAGAGTGATAAAAGAGAACAAATTGCTACAGCATGCAGCAACATGGATTAACCTCATGGATATAATGTTAAGTTAAAGAGACCAGACAAAAAAAAGAATAAATACTGTATGATTGATTCAATTTATATTATATATATTAATTTCATGAAAAAGCCAAAATACACTATGTTGACAGAATTCAGAATGGTGATTACCTCTGATGGATAGTGAACTAGGAGACAGCACAAGGTAAGCTTTTGGGATGGTGGAAATGTTCCACCACTTGTAAGGGTTAGATTTGTAAAAATTAATTGAGCTGAAAACTTAAAGATTTGTGAATGTTACTGTATGTTTATTATAGATCAAGACAAAACTACAAAAAGTAAAACAAGATTTAAACATAAACCTCTTCTATCATATGTTAATGCCTTGTCTGACACAAGTCTAGAAATACGCAACTTGGGAGAACATCATAAAATTCCCTGAAGGATAAAATAGAGCAATCTAAATTGATGCAAAATAATTTATGCAAGAGTGGCAAAAGGCCTCCCACAAAGACTGCCTTCTTTCCCCCCAAAAAAGTGACTTGATAAGAAAACACTTTAAATCAAGCCACAAAGTGTAGCTCCTGGGGGTGGAATGTCTGGTGAACATAAGCCTAGTAGAGTACACAGGACGTCTACCAGAGTTCCATCACAGAATGCGTATGAGATCATTCTTCATAAGGTCTCTCCTCCGTACTCCTGACATGATATAAACTGCTTTGGTATTTATGTATGCTGGACACTTCTTCCATATACTTTATAGGTTTTTAAATAAAACCAGCTGGCACTTTACATACCCTTACGGGAAAAAAAGAAAAAGTTTTCTCTGCAGCACACTTGTGTGCATTAGAATCCCCTAATTCTTGGGTCTCCACTCCGACGTTTTCCTGCAGTCAGTCTGCAATGGGCCTTAGAATCTGCATTTCAAGAAGCACTCCAGGACCCCCTGAGTCAAGTGGTTTGGGTTACCCATTTGAGGTATACTGCTCTATACTACTGTATCAACTATTCATTTTCAGTTCATTTGTTTATTTTAAAAATACAGTGTCTTTTCTCTATGTGATCTTAGTTTGGATGACCGAACTTAATACAATAAGCAATAAACTATATATGTGCTTATCTTTCAAATATACCATAAATCTCTTATCTGCTATTTAGATTTTATCTTTCTCTGTCACCTCAGTGTAACAACATTAACCTATTCAATAATCCAAGAGGGAAAGTAACTGAAATAATGCCTTTCTATATTAATTAATAATTATTATATGCATAGAATGATTTTTCATTCATTTCATTATTAATTTTTTATTAGTAAGAGAGATAACTCAGACTTGGACCAGAGCTATCTGAATCTGCTAACACATAAATGCAGGGTTAATGGAATTCAATCATTTAAAAGACCAATGCGCACTGTTAAAATATAGAGGAGAAATTATAACGTGAATTTACCTGGGCTGAATGAAAGACAGAGGTGCGAGGCTTTCCAAAGGAAACAAAAAGAAAAGAAAAAGACAAAACAGGAAACAAAGAAAGAAAAATCTGACAAAGACTGAAGAAACAAGAGAGGAATAAATAACCTGCAATTTAAATTGGGAGTGACTAGATGAAAATCAGAACCTTCTGATTGTTGTTTTAAGTGAGAGAGCAAAAATGTCCTAGGAACACATGCAGAGAACATGGTGGAAAGTAGAGGTACACCATTCAACAAAATTAATGTTTGCTGCTGGGAAAATAATTTCTTAAATAAGCAACTAAGAGAAATCAAAACAAAATAAAATGGTGAACCAGGTTAATATTAGTTATATTATGAGCCTTGGAAAATGCCCTTGACTTTTTGGTTTCTGCCCCAATATGAAAAGGAGATGCCCAGCCATGAGACACACCCTGGGCCTTAAGGTATTATTGTGCAAATAATGAATGAAGATCAGTGAATTGTTTTGAGTTTCTCAAGATACAGCATATAGTTATTCAGACTACTGTGTTTTCAATTTATACTAATTAAATTATATGAGTTAATATTTTAATAACATTTAGTATCATGAGCAGGAAAAAATCAGCAAATGCTATAGTGAAAATCTACTATGGGAAAAGGCCATATGAAAATATATATATATACGTAATTGCTAAATCTTTCAGTGAAAGAACACAATTATTTCCCCCCCTTCCACTGAACCCCCCACTGATACTGGACACCATTTGAATCTGAAGGTGCTAGAAACACTAAGACCTTGTTTGGTTTAATAATAACATTACTGAGGCTATCCCAGCAATGCTGACTAAATACATACTACCTACCAAGCACTTAAAATGCTAAACGAATGAAACGTTCCCAATTATTAGTAATTCTATCAATGTTCATGCACGTCACCACTTTACTATAACAAACACATTATTAATGAATTATCATCCCGGGTGAAAACAAAACAGTCTTTTAGCTTTGAGAAGCTCCCAAACTTAGGAAGCCACACAGTATTATCATCATTAGGATTAATTTGTATGTAATTAATACCTACTTTTTATTACAGAATTGTAAGGAGAATTATTCTAAGGGGAGGAGGACAGAAAAATGGAGCAAGTCATTATCCCAACTTCTAATGTGAAAAAGGCAATTGCAGCTTGCTGATCTCACCAGGTTATTTGACAGTCCTAATTTTTCCAATCCTTTTTTCACTGGCGTAAGACTATATAGTTACAGAATCACTCTGACTACCTTGATGGCCTCTGCCTTTATTTATCCCTGTATAGTTCTTGTGTGCAATACAATCTTATGACAATGCCTTATACTATCAATGGAATTTTCCCTTGAATCCCCTATTCTCTAACAGTGACCAAGAGTGTAATCACGATGTAGCTTATATCAAGCAATGCTGTAGCCTGCTGAAAAGGATATACATGCTCAACCTGAAAGGCCAGGGTCTCATAAGATTCTAAAGGAGTTAACACATGTCAAAAGGAAACTTCTTTTCAGAGACTTTTGTTTTCCTAATTTTTGACTGCTTGACATGGCAAAGTATTTTGTACAAACACAATTACCTGCTTGAATTTCTTCATGTAAGTAAAGACATCTTTCAAGAGAGACTGAGTAATAAATGTTTTTTGTTGAAATTTAGTTTTACACAAACGGACGTGCATTACCAAAGAGAAGAATGCCAGTGGTTTTCTGTATTATGAACTGCACAGACACACACAACACACGCACACATTTCAAATTAAAAACTACATAATATTTATATTTTGCTCATTGGCACCTCCTAGACTATCAACCCTAAGATATTTTCTTCTATTATTTTTAATACTAATATTTGTATTGTATAATAAAAATTTGCCAATTGAACTATTCTTTCAAAATATATTTTAAATATAAATACTCATAAATATCTCTATTTTCCCTCTTTGGTATAAAACAAGCATATTCTATATTTATTGCAATAAAAGATTTTTCTTCAAAATTCCAATTTTATCTTTCCTTATTTAACATACACCTCATTAACAACAAAATTAATACTTCATAGTCTAGGCACCATTGTAACAGTTTTAAAATATTAATTAATCTTCCCAGCAACCTTATGAAATATTATTGTCTCCATGTTAGAGATAGGTCACAGATAAAGCGAGTTGCCTAGAATAACACAATTAGGCAGAAATGCTGGTGTTTGAACTCAGGAAGGCTGGTCCTACTTTTCTGAGCTATCCACAGTTTGAACTTCTGCAGGTCAAACAACAGCAACAACAACATAAGGAGTACAAGAAAAACTTCTCAAAAAATTACATGAAAATGATGGCTATCCTTTAATATTTTGAAGACCCTTATTTTACAGAAGATTTACTCATCATAACAAAATATGAGCAAGGACATGAAAGGTCAAGGAACCTCACCATCATCAAGTCCACAGCGATGTATGAATGAATACAAGGAATCAATAAACATGAAAAAGTCAAGTTCAAAACACAGACCCATACATGCATGCACGCACATAGGAAGAAGAGAGTAAAAGGATATGTAGTAAAAAAGAATTTCTTTTTTAAATTGCTTATTTCTTTTTTTAAATGTTTTTGTTTATTTTTTTTAATGTTAAGCAGGCTCCACACCCAACATGGGGCTTGAACGCAACAACCCCGAGATCAAAAGTCTCGTGCTCTATGGACTGAGCCAGCCAGCTGCCCCTTAAGTTGTTTATTTCCCCCCCAATTTTGAGTACTATTATAACTAGAAAAAAAATCAGTAAATGCTACACAAAAGAAAACAAACGGACAAAAGGGCAGATTTATGTGCAAGTTCTCAAGAATCTTATTTAATATGTACAAGAATATATACTACCTCCAAGAAGCTTTTTTTTTAGCTACAATAGCACTTTATAAGTATGTCTACCTTGCAATTTGTACATGTACTTAAGTTTCTGTTTGTTTTGCCTCCCCTATTCGTTCTGTAAACTTGTTGAGGAAATGACCATGATTCATCCTATTTGCATCCACTGCGCCTACACAATACAAGGTCTGGCACGTAAGGAGGCAGTCAGTAAACGATTGTTGAGGAATTTCGTACTTGTGGGGAAAAGAAACTAAGGACAATAGTGTCCTCTACCACATATGAACAAATTGTCTCAGAGGCTAAAATCTACCAGATATAACCTCATAACTGCATACAGATACACCTAGCTGTGTGGTCATAAGGACAGCAGGTTATCGGGTAGAGAAATGAGAGGCATTTCTCACACAGCTGGAAAATCACTCAAATTCCAACCTCCTTGTATTTCTGGTAAATATTTTACTCATACTTGACAAACTCTTTTTAGAAACCTTTCCCACACCACAATGTCATTTGTGTTTCCCATGAGTCTTTATGCCTGCCTTTATTATATGCATAATAGAACTACGTTATAGTATTATTTGTGACTGTTTTATCTGGCTGCACTGGAAGCTCCCTGAAGGCACATATACATCAGGACCCCTGCATATAGTCTTGCAGGTAGTGGACTGCACAAGGGCACCACATTTAAAGAGATGCTGTAAACATCACGGATATCATAGATTGGTATATTTATATCATCAATTTTCTGGTGTGTGACAGTGAAGTTTCTTGTAAAGAAAGTACTTCATTTTCTAATTTAAAATTCCTGGAACTTAGAAGGTACTCAAAAAATGTTTATATAAATAAACACACCAAGAACTGAACCAATAACTAATGCATAAAAATTAATATACTAAATATTGGTTTTATCTTTCAAATTGACGTGTGAGGAAAAAAACAAATTCAATATGATAGGTAACACAGATTAAAATGTGATAAAATGAAAGGTATTTTGGCAATAAATATTCATGAATTTTATGGTCTGAAGACATGTAAAGCAAATTCTCTCTAAAGTGAGTATTGTAAGTTCTATCATTACACCTCAACGCTAATGGTACCAACATGTGAAGCTGGGTTTAGGAATTTTCCATCTCTCATAGTGCTTATAAGCTTTCATGTCATAAAGCACGATTAGCACTCCTATTTAGCCTTAAATACATGTTTTTACTTTCAGATCTTCAAGGGCACTATATCTAAGAGATCCGTAAATAGGACAAGAAGCATTAACAACCTGACAAAATAGCCTGTATTTCTTGGCTCTGTTTCATTTTATCAGTATTTTCTGACTATGTGTTGTATATAAATGCTATGCTGAGTACTAGCATTCCTTAGGCAGATTTATGTCACCAAACTTATTCCTTAGCAAGATTATAGCTTTTCACTATTTTGATATTTACTGTTGGGTAGGATAGAAGATACCACTAACCTGCATGTTGTGAAATTTTTAAATTTAATCCAGGTTGCCAGAGGTATAATATAATTAAATCCAGGTTTCACATGGTCCCTACTCTGAATGAAGGGGTATATCCAGATTTTCCAAGCTATGCTCTTTAGAATTCCCTTTGCATTTAAATGTGTGCCATACATATATTGTGAATCTCAGCAGGGAAAAATATAAATAGGTTAGAATTTCCAAAAGTGATGAATGTTATCAAGCCACAAATTTGGGAAGCATTACAAAGCTCAAGGGAGATGAACAGAAAGAAAACCAGACCAAGGAAGTGAAATCCAAAGACAAAGGGAAAATTGTAGAATCAATCATAAAGAAAAAGAAATATCACTTTCAAAGGAACAACAATGTGACTGGCAACTTGACTTCCCACTATAGATGATGAAAGTCAAAAGGCAGTGGAATCATATTTTTAAGGTGCTAAAAGAACATATTCTATTAAAATAACCTTCAAAAGTAGGGGAAAAAAGTCATTCTCAGATAGGTAATACTAAAATAAATAAACAGTCAAAACCATTGTCAACAGACCCACAGGAAAAGTTATACTAAAGGTCATTCTTTAAAAAAAGGAAAGTAATATCTGATGAAAACTTGTATGGAGAGGAATGAAGAGCAACAGACAAAGTGGATAAATAAAAATCAATCTTGATCTTTTTTGGAGAGGGTGTTGAAAAATACATGTAGAATTAAAACATATCACAGAAATAATCGAAATGATGGTAGGGAGAGGTAAATGGAATTAAATTGTTGTAAGATTCTAGTATTTTCTCAGAAAGTATCAAAAATTATATTAGACTATAAGTAAAGTCTGTGTGTTGTAATTTTGGCATAAACGTTAAGTGAATATAAAGGAATATTTATGTAAATAGATAATTGAAGGGGGAAATGGAATAATTAAAAAAAATACTTGAGTAATGAAAAAGAGGGCAAAAAAGTAGAGAAGGAGGAAGACAAATAGGAACAAAAAATTAAGAAAGATACCCGTATCTATCTATGGGTAGATATAATCCCAGATATACCATTAATGATTGTTCTGGGGTAGGACTGTATCTCCCAAAAAAGATATATTTAAGTCCCAAATGCTGGTACCTCTGAACATAACCTTATTTGGAAGTAGTATCATTGCAGATGTAATCAAGTTAAGATATGATCACACTGAATTAGGATGGGCTCCAATTCAATGATCGGTGTCCTTATAAGGAGAGGTAAATTTGGATACAAACACACAGGGAGAGAACATCCTGTGAAGGTGGAAGCAGAGTTTGGAGGGATGTGTCTACAAACCAAAGAAAGCTAAGGATTCCCAGCAACATCAGAAACTGGGAGAGAGGAATGGAATGGATTCTCCCTTGGAACCCCCAGAAGGAACCAATCCTACTGACATCTAGATTTCAGATATCTAGCCTACAGACTACAGAAGAATAAATCTGTTTTTTTTAGACCCCCAGTTTGTAGTACTTTGTTATGGAAGCCCTAGGAAACTAATACAATTACATTAAGTGGAAACTGAATATATGTTTGAATTAAAAAGCCAAGACTGTCATACTACATAAGAAAAACAAAATTTAAAAAGTGGCGGTATGGGGTACCTGGGTGACTTAAGTTCTGATTCTTGGTTTCGGCTCAGGTCATGATCTCTCAGGGTTGTGAGATCAAGCCCCGAGTACATTAAGATTCTCTTTCCCTCTCCCTCTGCCCCCCACCCCCGCCAAAAGCAGCAATATGCTGCTTACAAAAGACATACCTTAAATACTAAGAAAGGTTAAAAATCAAAGGATGGAAAAAGAAAATAAAGATGTAGCTCTACTAATATCAGATAAGCTAGACTTTAAAGCAAAGAGCTTACTAAAAAAAAAAAAAAAAATTTTAAAAATCCAATCCATTAGGAAATACAGCAATTAAAAAATATATAGCAATTTTAAATTTACATGCAACTTATTTTATAGCTTAATAATATATAAAGCACAAATTGATAAAATTAAAATGAGAAAAAAAACCCTTTAATCATAGTGGGTAATTTTAACACAACTAACACTAAAGAACAGATTTATAAAAACAGTACATTTCTAGATGACATGAACAACACAATTAACAAAACTGACTTGGTAACAAACAGCACTGTATCCAACAATGACAGAATTCACATTCTTTTCAAGTGATCATAGAACTTTTGTCTATTGCTGGACCATAACATTTTATGCTGGGCTATAAAGCAAGCCTGAACAGATTTCAGAGAACTGAAATCACCGGGAATTGAGCAAGAAATCAAAAGCAAAATGACAACTAGAAATCTTCAAACATGGAAATTAAACAATATACTCATTAACCATGTAGTGAAGAAGAAATCACAGTGGAAATTTAGAAAATATTTTGAATTGAATAACAGCATATTGGAATTTGTGGGATGCACATAAGGCTGTACTTACAGGGAAAATTTATAACCTTGAATGCCTAAATTGGAAAATGAAGAAAGAGTAAACATTTACTTCCTAAATATTCATCTCAAGAAAAGGAAAAACAAATTAAGTCATTAAACTAGATAAAGTAATAGAAAAGCAGAAAAAAGTAGAAACAAACATACAATAGAAAAAAAATCAACACAGCCAAAAATTAAATCTGTGTAAAGAATGATGGATTAGAAGACTTCTACAAAAATCTTTCAGAGAGAGACAAGATACAAATCCCAAATATAAGAAATAAAAAAGGGAATACCATTAGAGATCCTTAAAAAAAAAACCTGTAAAAATAAGATGAGATCACAAGCTTTATGCCAATAAACTTTATAAGAAATAAACAAATACCTTGGACAACACATTTTATTAAAAATGACACAAAAAGAAATAGAAAATGTGAATTGTATTACATCTATTAAGAAAATTGAATATGTCATTAAAAACCTATCCTGAAACTCAAAGGATTCTATGGACAAACTATGAAAATTAATAACTGAATTTAGCAAGAAAAATGAATATAAAGTCAATATAAAAATCATTTTTCTATATGCCAGAAACACACAAAATTTTTTTAAAGATAGAATTCACAATGGCATCAAAAAACATCAGATGACCAAGAATGTCTCTAACAAAAGATATGCAATACTTGTATACTGAAAAGAATAAAATGGTATTGAGAGAAAGTAAGTTCTATCTAAATAAGTAGAACAATTAACTGTGTTCAGGGCTCGGAAAGTTCATTATTATAAAGATGCCCATTCTCGCCAAATTAATCTATAGATTCAGCACAATCCCAATAAAAATATCAGTAAGTATTCTTTTGTGAAAGCTAGCAAAAATTTTAAAAAATTGCAGGGCAATACAAAGGGTCAAAAACAGCCATGGCAATTTTAAAAATTAACACAGATTTGAAAAATTTACACCACCACATATCAAAATCTATGAGAAAGTTAAACCAGTTAAAACAGCACAACGCTAAAGCAAAGACTGACAAAGAGGCCAACAAAAAAGAACAGAGTCCAGAACAGTCCCACAGATGTGTGATCACCCAAAACACAACACTACCATGAAATGGGAGATGAATGGCCTTTTCTGTAAATGTTGCTAAGTCAACTGGACATCCATATGTGGACAAAAATGAATCTTGAGCCATACCTCACATAAAACACAAAAAAACAAAAGCAGAGGGTTTCAAATCTAAATATGAAAGAAAAAACAGGAGAGCATTTAAATGAAAACAGAGACCAACTTCATGACTTTAAGAGGCCACAAAAACCCTATGTTAACTCCATGTAACCTATGTAAAATGGAGTTTCATACAGAAACATATAAAACTACACGTAAGAATCCATGTTAACTATAGGAAAATTTTGCTACATTTGATTTTAGGATCTGTTCATCAAAAGACCCTATTTAAGTGAAAAGTAAGCCACAAATGTGAGCAAAGATCTTTGTTATATATATATATATATATATTTGTATATATATTTCTCTAAAAAAGTATTCATGTGCATAGAGAACTCCTATTCCACAAATCAATAACAAAAGCATACACTCCAATAGAAAAGTGGATAAAACACTTAGGCAATTAACCAAAGTGTATATTCAAATGATCAATAAACATATGATAAGATGCTTAGCCTTAATAATCACAAGGAAATGTTAATAACCAGAATGAGATATCACTACACACCTCCAGAATGGCTGAAATTAAAATAATAACAACAATAACAGCAATTACAACAATACAAAGTGTTGATGAGGATGTGGAACAAGTAGATTTCTCAAACACTTTCTGTTAATAACATATACTGATGAAGCCACTCTGAAAACTGGAACTATCTAATAAAGCTGAATATGTGACACAGAAATTTCACTCCTAGGTATATACCCGCCAAAAATATATATGTATGTGCACCAAATATATGCACAAGAATGTTCATAACAGCTCTGTTTACAACAGCCCAAAATGGAAACAACCCAGTCCATTTACAATAAAATGGATAAAGAAATTGTGGTACGCTCATGCAATGGAAAATTATACAGCAATAAGGATGACGTATAACTACACACATATGGATGAATTTCATAAAAATATTCCTGAGTAAAAGAAACCAGACACAAAAAAAACTACATACCATACGATTTTATTTATTAAAAGTTCAAAATCAGGCAAAACTAACTTATGGTGTTTGAAGTCAAAATTGTGGTGCAGGAAGTGTCTTGGGGTGCTGACAACGCTGTAGGTCAAGTACAAATTGTGACACATTCATGCAAAGACTCATGATTCCACAACTTAATGAGGAATATTCTAAAATAAGCAATAGTGCCCATTTCTTCATTTCCCCAGACAGAATGTGGTAAAAGAATCTAAAAAAAACAAATGCTTTCAAAGCCCATGGCTATGTTAGTAATATATATATATATATATATATATATATATATAAGAAGCACATACTTTGCAAGTTATTCTATGTATTTTTTCATTTTGACAAAATTAAAAACATGTATTTATTTAATTAAACAACTGAGTGGTAGCCTATTTGTTCTATTGCATGTTTGGGAATAGCTCTCTATCTCTCTCTCTCTTTTTTTTGGTATAGAATTCCCTATTATTATTTTCCTGCTATGCTTTGAGTCTTCCAAGCCAAGAGTTGTTTTTAGCATTAAGCAGCTAACCCAGAGGCAAAGAAAACCAGTCACAAGAGATTATCTCCCTCAGGACTGTACTAGAATTATTACACATATGAATTATTTAAAAATTGGATAATTTTATGTGGCAAAAAGAAGAAGAAAGTTATAAATAGAAAAGAGCAAAAGATGTCACTAATTATTAACTAGGCAATATGAAAATAAACGCTTCCATAAATAGATTTTTATATTTTTTCCTTACACTAAATTTTCTTCCACTTCTGTTTCTTCCATCCTGTCCACATTGGTGGATTATTTATTGCTATTTCAGTTATATATTTCAAGAGAATGAGGTGACTGATTATATTTTTGCATAGTTGCTTGGTTTAAAATGCCGTGAAAAGAATTTATTTTTAAATTTGAAAGCTGTTACTATGGTATCAAAAAAAATGACAACAGAAATGACTAGCAAAGAAATACTCTAAACAACACCTTTAGTTCTAGTGATTATAATCATTTAAGACCTCTTGCCCTTGATCCAAGCAATTACTAGCTTTAAATGAGAGTAGATATTTCTAAGAAACCCCAAAAGCTACTACCTGAGTTTTATTGTTCTAGTTCGACATTAATGTCTTAAGAAATGCTTCCCACATCTCACAGATTACTACATGAAAGGAGATCATTGTCTATAGTCTCTGTTCTGAGCCACTGGCCCCGAAATGTTTCCTCCCACTACAGTTCTTGATTTAGACCTTCCTGGCTATCTATTTTATTACCAATTCCCCCATTTCTTTCATTCCTAGCATTATCTCACACTTCAGACTTTGTGGTAGGCACTGCCTGCCTGCCCCACAACGAGGACTCAGTGATCGGCCTCTGGCAACCTGGAGTAAATATTTCACCCTGTGAGTTAGCACACTGGCCCAGCAGGTTGCCTTTACCACAAGGAATTGCCCCTAAGCAGCTAATGCCCTTGTGGGGATTCAGTCCATTCAATACTACAAATATTTCTTGAGGGCCTACTATGTGTCCAGCACTCTGCCAGGTGCTGAAAAAGAAAATGATGAGTAAAACAGAGTCTTGGCTCTTTGAGAGCTTTGATGGAAAAGCCAGAGCTTAAAAGAGTAAATGCACGGATACATGATCACAGACTGTAATGAGTGCTAGGAAGAGAAAGTTCGTGGTATACGAGCACTCTGAGGGCATACGATGGTTGGCCTGCCCCAGTCTGCAGGGTCAGGAAGGGCTTCCAAGGAAGTGACATTCAGCCAAGATCTAAGGAACGATAATTAGGCAGGGAGCCATACCAGGCAGGAACTTACATAGCAGGATAAGGATAAGGGAGGAACTTTCTTTTGGGAAATTATTAAATAATTAACCAAAGATAAGGGGATGGGGGAAAACGCTGACATTTTGAAAGAGAGAACTAAATTAAAATGTATCCCAGTGCAAGGATTATTTCACTGCAAAGGAGAAAACTAATCACCCTTATCTTCAATGTTGCCAAGAGTCTCTCTGTGCCTCCCAAAAAGAAACTGAAAAAGGACCCAGGGATCAGGACATGATGTGGCATGAAATTCTGTAAGGGAAAATACAGATGACAAAGGGGAAAGGTGCAAAGTTAGATATCATTTTATATGGAGAAGCAGACAGGGTCAAAATGCCATACACCAGAGGTAGGGCGGTAATAGAAACAGGAGAGGCAAGTTTAAGGTGAACATAATATATAAACTTGCTAAATCACAATGTTGTGCAGCTGATACTAAGGTAATGTCATGTGTCAACTACACCGCCCAAATTAAAAATACATACATAAATAATTTTTTTAAAAAGATGGACATCAAAAGAGGGCCCTTAGGTAAGTCAGAGTTTGCAAGTTTTAAACACATATGCTCAAATATATGTAACAGGTTATATCAGTGCTATATACTGTTCCATATAAGTAAAACACAAAAGAATAAGCATTTGAAGTTAGAGCAATTTCATTCACAATGTCATATGCAGGGGGAAAAATATATTTACCCAGAGAAGTAGAATGACACAGCAGTTCTTTTTTCATTTGTCTCTGCTTTATATTTAAGTTGGACAGCTCCTGTGATTCACAGATATCATCAAGAGAGTACCCAACATTAACCCCAATGCAGGCTGCACACAATTATTCCAAATTAGCCTGGACATCTGATAAATACCTGTCACCGTGGAGTCAGAGAGGTAAGGTGGACAGGGCGCTGGACTTGAGTCCTGACAGAATGTCTCTGAAGGCCTAAGCCACTGAACCTCTTGACAGTCTCAAACATGACAGTGCATTAGAATCACCTGGAGGGCTTATGAAAACACAGGCTGCTTGGTCCCACCCCCACACTTTCTGGCTCACTAGGTCTGGGTTGGAGCCTGAAAAGTGCATTTCTAACCCCTTTCTAGGTGAGGCTGTTATTTCTGATTTTGAGAGTCTCTGCTCTAAGGGTATGTTCCCTTATTTGCAAAATGAGGATATTGTTGCCTCCAAGGCCCACCTCACAGAGTTATTGAATAAAATCAGTATGTCCTCTAAGGATATAAAGTGTTTCATATTTTTCTTACATCGCGCTATGATACAAGGATGGTATCTTTGAGGGACTGAATGCCTACATTTGATTAATAAAATGAGACTATGTGAGCATAAGAGAGTAATGATCAAGTACCTACAAATTTTTCCATAGGTGGCATTCATTTAAGTGACATAGATAAACAGGAATTCAAATACTGAAAAAGAGAGGATGACTAGGTAGGTAGGTAGTTACGTAGCCAGGACTCTTAACATTATTTTACCAGATATTAAAAAATTAAAATTCTTCCAAATACTTGCAAATAACTGCTGTCCATGCCATCCCCTGAGCATTGCAGGCCCACCAAGGCATCTCAAAGGAAAATGCCTGTCATAGCAAGGGACTGCCACCACCCTGCCCCAGCCCCTGGTCAATGCCTCTTCTGATGAGGGTGCGCCCCTGCCACACTGGCCGTTAAATGTTTTCAATATCACCCTTAGAAAGGAGAGGGGATGGGATGGTTGTTAGCTCCTTGAACACATCTTTCTAGATCATTCCATTGCAAATGGGTTCTTCCTCTGCATCATTATCTTCCATCATATAAGAAGTTCCAGGAGACCGGGCAAGTATAATGGAGAAAGGAGAAACACCAAAGTAGAAAAGGGACTTAGGGTTATATGTTGTTGCAGAATAACTCGACTTGGGAATTGCTAAAACCTACTCAGAAAAGTCAATTTAAGTCAATTTAGAGAGGCCTAAAGGAGAAAGGACACGGCAGTCACAGAGCATGACTGGTCTACATCTGCCTCTCTGTACCAGCATTTTCCAAATCGATGTAAACTTTCCTCTGCAAATGCTACAAGTATTCCAAATTGCCATCTAGTGTGACATAATTCCATTGCAGCAGCTCTGCCACCTTGAGCAAGTTAGGTCTACAGCCTTGATATTTTGAGTGGCCTTTGACGTTGCCAAGCAGTGGACAAAAATAAGGAATCTCTACTCTGGAGCTAGGTCAATGTGGTCTCTACTTGTGCTCAGAGAAAGGACATTTTCTCCATTATCTCAGTTCATATTTCTGAGCTCAAAAACTGTGATTCACTAACCCACAACAAAAAACTGGAAATAAGAATGAATGATTGCTCTGAATTTCTTCAAATATTTATCCCTGAATAAACTACTTCAAACTGAGCTGACTCTTCATGCATAATCTGAGTAATGCAGAGGTGAAGAATGCATGCTTACAGTCATAAGAAACATCATTCCAGGAAATGTTTTCTAGAAAAATTCTCTTCCATAGATGGAATTGAAATGGATCATTATGAATGATCCCATCTGAACTTATAAAAATCGCACCCATATTAAAAGATTTGTGTCTCTGACTAAATTCCTTTTTTGGTTTCCACAAAAAATGGTAGCATTCTTTGTATCTACCCTAATTGTAGCTCCAAGACACTGGATACAATGACTAAAGCATTTAGTAAACCATAAGGCACTGAAATGGTATATTTTCAATCAGTGTTAAGAGTCAAAATGGCTATTTTCCTTCCTGTATTCACTAGAGAATGTGGTAAGAACACTTGTGTATTCTCTGTGTTTGAGAAACAACTACTTCTAAAGGTTGGTCAACTAGTGCAGAGCAAAAGGCACATGTGTAACATTACGAAGAAATGCTCTTCAGTTTGCATTCCCACCACCACCACCTTTTTCTCCACATCCTCGCCAACACTTATCACTTGTTGTTTCTTGTGTAAAAAAGTTAAAAATAGAATTACCCTACGATCTAGTAATCGTACTACAGGATATTTACCCCCAAAATACAAAAACATGAATTCAAAAGGACACATGCACCCCTACATTTATTGCAGCATTATTTACAATAGCTAAATTATGGCAACAGCCTAAGTGTCCACTGGCAGATGTATGGATAAAGAAGTGGTGCTATATGTATGTATATATGTGTGTATGTATAATATATATATAATATATATATGATGGAATATTACTCAGCCATAAAAAAGAATGAAATTTTCCTTTTGCAATGACATGGATGGAGCTAGAAGGTATAATGCTAAGTGAAATAAGTCAGTCAGAGAAAGACAAATACTGTATGATTTCACTCATATGCAGAATTTAAGAAACAAAACAAACAAAGAAAAAAGAGAGAGAGAGAGAGACAAACCAAGAAACAGACTCTTAACTATAGAGAACAAACATGGTTACCGGAGGGGAGGTGGGCAGGGGGATGGGTGAAATAGGTGATGGGGATTAAGGAGTGCACTTGTCCTGATGAGCACTGGGTGATGTATGGAAGTGTTGAATCACTATATTGTACACCTGAAACTAATATCACACTGTATGTTAACTATACAGGAATTAAAATTTTAAAACTTAATAAAAAGGAAATGTTCTTAAATAGATATGGAAACTAACTAAAAAAAAAAATACAAGTAAACTTAAGAAAAAATGAGGAAATCCATAAAACACAGTACTGTAAATAGTGAAAGTTACAAAGAAATACTACCCAGTCTGAACTATATAAAAGGATGGGTCACTATTTGGCTGTGCTCTTGGGGCATTGCATGAAATCTACAGTATCCTTTTATTGACAGAATCTTACTGTAACTTTTTAAAGCCTTCACAAATTTTCAGTGGTAATGGAAAACAGAAAAATACACTGCAAATACAGTAATAGTGCATAAATGTTAGAGAGTAAAGTAATAAGGTGCCAAATTTGGCATTTCAGAAATATGACATATCTATTTCTAAAAGCCAGAGGGGGGAGGGAACAAGTAGGCAAATGTGGGACAACATAAAATGGGGCACGTGTACAGAAAATCTGTATAAGAACACTTTAATCAGTGTTTGTTGAGCATCTTTGGCTCTTAAAATGACAGTGTTTTTAGGATCTTCAGAGAAGAGTAAAAGGAGGAAGAGCAGATAGATACTAATGTTTTGGGGCAGAGAAGGCTCTTAGTGTGACAGTGCAAGCTTTTTAACCTAACCAAATAACTTTGTAATAACTTAAAAAATAAAAAGGCAATTCAACAAAGCAGGTGGATAATCAGGGGAAGAGTGGAGGCATAGGTGTGAACGGAATGGCTGGTCCTTTACATCTGGAGAGAAGTTTCGATTTCCACAAAATATACCTAAATGGAACTGAGCCTTGAACTGGTTGTACTCATTGGAATCACAAATATTTGTCATTTACAAATAGAGCTCCCAAGTATTTTAAAATCGATTACAGTGAACTATGTCAGTTTTTCTGAACGATATGAATGGGCAGTTAATTACAGATTTTTATGACCAGAATTTCCTCTCTTGAGTTGAAAATCAACATCCAAAATAATATCATTTAAATTGATGAGAGGCAGCATGTAGTACTTAACAAGGGCTATACATTAGAAATTGGACAAAAGGGATTACCATTACTAGCTTTGTCACTTTCTAGCTATGCAAATAAGTTATTTACTCTCACTGAACTTGAGATATTTCAGTAAAATGAGGATAACAATACAATCTATTTCATATATATCATTCCTTTATGTATTAACTCACTAGACTGTAAGATCTCTGAAGAGAAGAACCAAGACTGTTTGGTCCATCCTTATGAACTTAGTTCTCAGTATATAACAGACACGTTCTTTCTTTTCTTTTTTTTTTCTTTGGCAAATAAATTTAAAAAAATACTTGTAGGGGCGCCTGGGTGGCTCAGTCGTTAAGCGTCTGCCTTCAGCTCAGGTCATGATCCCTGGGGCCTGGGATTGAGCCCCGCATCAGGCTCCCTACTCAGTGGGAAGCCTGCTTCTCCCTCTCCCACTCCCCCTGCTTGTGTTCCCTCTCTCACTATCTCTCTCTCTCTGTCAAATAAATAAATAAAATCTTTAAAAAAGAAAATATTTGTAAAGCACCTAAAATATCAGGCACTATGCTAAGTGCTTGGGCAATAAAATAAAGTTATATAGCTAAGTGTTTATCAAAGTGCCTAAAACATGGTAAACTTAAAATGAATGTTTCTAGATGTCCAGTCCCACCTCCCCCCACCTAAGAGACTTGTGGGAGTCCAGGGTGTTCCCCAGGATTTCAGCAAATTCCCAAGGACTAGTTAGTACTTTTTCATGGCCCCTCATTCCCTGAAGAATGTGTCCTTTACATCTCATGCTAAGATACCAAGTTCATTCCTTTCTCTGGCTCCCAAAGAAGATCCTCTTTCAACAAATATTTCTCAAGTTTAGTTACTTTCTTAAGTTTTTCAGGGCAGGGTGGCTCAGCCTTCTATCCTTTCAATGTACCCAACCTCCTCAGTGGTCCTCCTTGTCTTCCTTTTCTGGGGCCCCAAGCAAATTCATCTTTTTTTCTCAAATGGGAATCCTGCTTACATACAAGTCCAGTATGATTTCATCTTCTGACCCAAGCAGGCTTCTGTATCTTTTTTCCAACAAAGGCTGATCCCTTCCTAAAAGAGAATTCTCAAATCATGTAATAAATAATATAATATAATATAATATAATAATAATGCTTTCACCACCTAGTTATATTACCTACTATTTTTATAATTATATCATCATCATTAGCAGAAACTTCCATTTCTAATTCTGAATAGAACCACATGAAGCCATCTTAGATGGGCTATTAATAGTAAGTCTGAGATCCTATGCAAAAGGCAGCTTTCATTATATACTGCTAAAATATAAGTGCTCTTTCATATAACTGTATATGACATCTCCAAACCATCGTCAGCATGATTTGGAATTTATATTTGCAGTCACAGAAGTCGCAATAACTAACGCTACACCAACTGTCTTAGCATTCCATTTGCTGTGTAACAAATCACCACAAACTAAGCAGTTTAAATCAACACTCATTTGTTAATTCACAGACTTGTAGGTCTGAGTCTGGGCAGGGCTCAACTGGTTTTTTTGGTTGTTTTGTTTTGTTTTTCAGGTTTGTACAAAGCTGAAATCAAGATGTCAGCCATGCTGAGGGTTCTCATCTGAACACTGGAGTCCTCTTCCAAATTCATGGGTGGTTGGCATACTTTATTTCCTTGCAGCTGTATAACAGAGATCCCAGTTTTCTTGCCAGCTCTCAGCCAAGGCTTCAACTGCTAGAGGCTTCCTTCAATTCCTTGCCATGAGGCCCCCAGAGGCAGCTCACAACGTGGCTTCTTACTTTCTTCCAGATCAGCAGGAGAACATATCTCTAATACGTCACCTTCTTTAACTGGGGTCAAGCTCACCCAGGAAAATCTTCCTTTTGATATCCCATCACATTCATAGGTTCTGCCCACACTCGGGGGAGGAGATTGATTATACAGGGCATGTGCACCAGGGGGGTAGAAATCCTGGAGCCAACTTAGGATCCTACTTACCACACCAATTTTCCTGAACACTCTCCTCCACAGAGCAACCAGTGATCCTGAATGCACCTCTTCCCTGGAAGCCAGGGTCAAGGTGAAGCCAGGGACTGAAACTCAAATGGAATAGCTCACTTCCATCTATTTCACATACTGGACTTCCTGTACAGATAATTATTCCTTAATAAGTTGTTATCCGGGTAAACAAAACTGTTTAATAAACCTTGGACCAGATAAATCACTTAGAGATCACCCAGTTACCAAAACCTCTTCCTTCATTAACATTCCATGATTTTATAAGACATAAGTTCAAATCAATCATAGAGCCTATCGTCTAAAATTTATGATAGAGTGAAAGAGCATTTAATTTTCAATCAACTGGACTCAAGTTCTGCATATACCAATTATTTGTTCTGAAATTCTGGGAAATCTAGAGTATCATTCACTTCAGTTTTCACAGTAAAAGTGGTGATAATAATTGTAGTAATAATAAAAACCTTCATAAGATGATCACGAAGATCGAATAAGATAATGTGTATAATATAGTATAAAATGGTATACGTGTGTAATTATTATGTATATTATCAGTATTATCACTGGCACCCTTCCGGTTTGTTCAACGGAAAACCAGTGTTTTTTTGGCCGACTCCTCTTCCTTCTTGTTCCATCTCATATGTATTCTGTATCAGTGGAGGTGGACACAAGCAACAGAACGTGTTGCTGTGAATCAGTAGTAATTGGTGAGGACGCGGAAGGCCTCTGCGGTGTACCAGTCAGAGAGTATGCACGTAATTCCAATCGGAACACATTTTATAGTAGGGCCAGTGGGATGCCCAAACACATCCTATACATATTTACAATATTCTTAAGGATATATTGAAATGGATACGCTAGGAAGTTGTCAGGCTACCCAAACCCCAAACAAATGCCCCAACTGTGGCTCAAGAGCTGTTACGATAGAAAAGACCAGTGGGAGCCATTGAGGCACTGCCTCCTTAAAAACAAGAGTAAACTTTAAAAAATTACTGTATTCTTATTGAGCCATTCAGAGAAGATTACTACACACAAAGACCTAAAGAACTCCAGAGTGATGATTGCTGTCACTTCTCCACTTAACTCTCCAATCTGAGCTAGTGTAGAAGATAAATGGGTTTTAAAGAATGATAGGGAGTTTGTATACAAGTAATAAAGTGGTGATTATAATTATAGCTGCTGTTCAGATACTGTTACTGGATAAAACTGACATAGCCTGTTTCACCTCTGCAGTTTTCATTTGATAAATGTATTACCTTTTTTTCTCTACCCTGTCAAGAATACCACGAGCAAACTGTTTTCACCTGTCAAGGCCAGCAGTTTATGTGGGCCATTCTGCCTCAGGGATACAACAAATCTCACACAATCCCACAGTATGTACCACTTTAGTCTTTAATACTTATGTTACTGACAGGTTCTAGAAAGCTGGAAATAGCTATTATTCCATATGATTCTCTAAAACAAATGTGTGGCAGAGATTGAGAAAGAAATCTCATAGAAATACATGATCTTGCCACCTCAGAGAAGTTTTGAAGAGTCCATTGGTTTAGAGAAAATCAGCATACTTCTTTCACAGTAGAGAACAAGTTGCTCTGTCTTGTACACCCAACCACCAAGAAGGAGTAAGAACATCTAGTTAGCCACTCTGACTTTGGAAGTGACTTTTATCACCGACCCATTCTCCAGATTATTTTAAAAAGTTGCCAGTTTTGAGGGGCCCAGGGTAAAAAAAAAAAATTCTCCCACTTGGCCAAGATACAGTGCAAGTTGCTTTATTTTTAGTATTCATGATCAGATGACTGTGTTTAATAAGAGAATCACAGCAGAGTCCTCTGTTATATGGTATAGTAATAAGGCCAACTTTACCTAAGCAAATAACTTTTATTTTTAAGAAAATATCTCCTAGCTTCCTACTGATGTCTGGTAAAACTGAATGTCTGATTACAGGATGCCAAATAACCATGCAAGTTGACCTTTTATTCTTGAATTAAGTGTTACCTGATTAATTTTGATATTATGACAGGCATATCTAACAGACCTCCATCTCCATCAACCAATGAAAGTGAGATATATGGGATCAGATCCTGATGGCACAAATTGTTGATCATTCTGTTCACATGACCCAGTACAAATGCTCCTAACACTTTTCTTCTTCCTTAATTCATACCTTTTATGTTCCTGGGGAGTTCCTCTTTACTAATTAGCTAAAGATGAAAAACCTCTAGCCTTTTTTATTGATGCTTCTACACGATATACAGGAACCATGCCAAAGCGGACTGTGAAAGTGTTACAGGCTCATTCAGAGATAGAGATAAAAACAATGAAGAAGGACAGTCCTCAGCTGGCTGAATTTAAGCACTATGCCGTACTTTCTATTTCATCTGAAGGAGCTATAGCCCAAGGTTAGGATCTACATAGCAATTCCTTGGTTGTCTGGTCAAGTAATCAGAGTCATGAAAGAAACGAAATTGGAATTTTGGTGACCAAGAAGTTCAAAGGAAAAGTTAGGAGAGATTTTTTTGGAATAGGCCCAGGATCTGAGGATATCTGTATCTTGTATAAATGTTAACCAAAAGGCTCCCTGCAGAAGAGGTTCTTAATCAGATGGGCTGGCTAACTCCTTCTGGACATGTCAGTTATTCTCCTTGTGAAACCAGCTCAGCACTCAAGTGGCAGTAAATAAAGCTGTGCATGGGACAAAAATATGAACTTAATCTCGACAAGGCTAGTCTGGATCTCACTTCTGTTCATGGCCCAACTTACCGAGTACAGGATCCATCCCCATGATGTGACACATTAAAGAAGATAGCTTCATAACGTACTGCACGTCATGGCACACATACTTCATGATGAAATTTGTATGGCCCACTAGAGCAAACAGACAAGACTACTTGGTGCAAAGCTAAGGGAATCACTGTCACAACATGCAGATGATCCGATCATGGTACACGAAAGTGCCATGTCAAACAAGTTGAAAACCATCATATATTAAGAGGACCAACCTGATTGATCACACCATCTAATTTCACTGTGGAAGATTTAGCAATCGTTCTCACAGAAACAAAAACTTGTTTGGAATTTAGATTTATTTTTATTGCCTAACGTGAGCCTCCCAGCGTCACCATCCAAATTCCTTAGACGACCATGTATGTCTCACATAATGATGCTTCCAACAAATGAGTTCAGTTGGAGCAAAAACAAATAAATAAGTAATAATGAAATAGGCTATCATTTAAGATTCATTCTTTTTTTTTGTATGCGTCCCAAAGAATGACCTTTTGAAAGCTTAGTTTGGAAAATAAAACATTGTGAGACTGAGCTACTCTCTTGCATGAAATTTTATGCTATGAACCAGTTAATGACATGATACTATTCAACAACAGCCAAAGTGTAAAAATCCATGAACCAGGGAGTGAGTCTTTAAAAATTATATGCAATGACTAAATATCAGTTTTTCCCCTGACCTTGTGATTCTGCGTACTGCTGACTTGGGTATTTTAATAAAAAAGGGAGGAATATATCAGCAGGGAACACAATACTTCCACTGTATGAGAAGCTGAAACTGTATGACCAAGCCATTTTAACCTCTTCATTGGCTAAGATGCTTGGTGAAGGCAAGGAGAACACAGAGTGGATAAAAGAAGCTACAAATGTAAGTTATGACCCAAAAGCCAATGAAGAAAAAAGCTTGCAATGATATACATGCACACTTTGTCATTTTCTCTCACTTTTTCTTTATTTCCCCTATTATGGTATGTACGATGAGTAAGGAGGTATCTATATTTACCATTTGATCTACAGGTTATGGAATATTTAGATGATAATATAACAAAGCTGGGAAAAAACCAGACCTGATCACGGCCCCTTGACATGTATGATTTTAGGATAGCACCCTTTAGGATATAAGTGGACCTGTAGCTATATTCAGGGAATTCTACATTTCCACTAAGAAGGGGATATTCAGAATTGTATATATGGTGGGAACAGTGTCCTTGGGAGCCAAAGGGCAGAATCTATTGCTGATCTTTCTCTTTTTTTTCTGCTCAGTATCTCTGAAGGCAACTCCAACAAGCTGCCAACCATAGGACCTTTGCTTCTGAACACAGGAGTAAGCGTACACCCCATACTAAGCCAATCAGATTCCTTTTTAAAAAAATTTAATCTTTAAAAGAACACTGAAGGAACTGATGTGGCTGTTGGAACTGAGTCATCCAACCCTAGCACTCAGAGTATCGCCATGATTCTCTGCAAATGAAGATCTCAACATTGCTGCATTGTTCTAAACCTAGCACCTGTTTGTTCAGCTATGTACTTCTTTGAACTATGCGGGATACTTTCAATTAATTCTTTTTTATTTGTTTGTTTAAGGTGGTATAGTCATATTCTGTTGTTTGTAGGCAAATAATCGTAAGATGAAATGCCTGAGAATTCACAGATCTAACTTGCCAAACCACTCCCTCCTCCTTAAATTCCCATTCACAGTTATCTCAGAAAGCCCCAAATCTGAGTTGGGATTATAAAATATACCAGTAATTCTGGAATCTAGCTATGGAGCAAGAATCACCCATAAAATGTATTAACAATACATATACTTAAGCAACACCCCCAAACGTATTAAACCAGAATATCTGGTGTATTTCTCACAAATCTTATGGACTAGTATATAATATACTTCATATTAAGGATTGAGACCTACAGTTTCATTAGACTCTCAAACTGAAATCTGGAACCCATTGGACAATTGGGTCAATATTATATTCAAATGCATTCAGTATCATATTCAAATATATTTTTACATCTTCAATCACCAATTTATAAATTATAACTTTTAAACTTTTGTAACAGTTGAACTTTTCATCTAGGCAGTTTTTTTAAATACCCCTAGGATTTGCAGTGCAATAGAATTTAGTATAGTTTAACTCTTACTTAAATGATCTCCTACTAGACAAAATTTCCCTGAAGCAAAATTTATAGCCTTACAGTATATCCAGTGAATAAAAAGTTTCTTCTGTTTCAAGAAGAAATGTTTTTCCCACTATTTTTATTTACAGCTGGTGCATCCACATTACAAAGTAAATAACAGCAGTTCATTTCTGGTATGGCTGAGTAGTTTCTATCCAACCAACTCTCTTTTAGATAACAACCATAAACACTAGACAAAACGATAAAACAGCTTTCTGAAGTCACTGGAAAATAAGCAAATCTAGGAATAAACTGAAGGGGAATTGAAACTTGGAAGAATGGAATGGCACACTGGGTAAGTTTTCTGGTTTTACAGCTTTTTTTTTTTCTGAGGGAGATCCACATGGGGATGGCTGAAACTTGAAAGGGAACCTATAGTTTTACTACTTCAAATTCAAGTATGGGGTTTGAGCATCAAAGCACCTAAAGACTGGGGCAGGATGGGAAAGGTTTGATACAAAGTTCTACTCTGCTCAGGATGGGAAAAGGTTTGATCCACAAAAATAAAAACCACAGAAGGTGATCTCAAAGTTCTACGCTGCTCAAATCTCTGGCTGACCCTTGTACTATGTGTATTTGGGGCAAACTAAGCAGCCAGCTAAGGCTAAAAGAAATGAAGAGAGATTACAGTTTAGAATTTGATTCCAGCCAAACAAACAAACAAAAATACCAATACTATCTGGTAGAATATAACAGAATTCAGAAGCTCTATAATGTATCCCTCAAAATGTCCAAGATGCATCCCCCATTACTTAGATATGTAAAGAAGTGAGAAAGGGTGATGCATAATCAAGAGAAAAGGCAACCAACTGACACCAAATCTGAGATGAAACAGATGTCAGAATTAGAATACAAAGATTATATAATTCCTCAATGATATAAAGGAGAATATGCTCATAATGAATGCACATGTAGAAAAGCACAACAGAAAATGAAAGAGAACTAAAAGGTACAATACTAAATATGCAATAATTTTTTTTAATCAAGGGAACAGGCTTAACATATATTGGAAATGACAGATAAAAGAGTAAGTGAACCTGAAAACACACCAACAAAAAATATCTAAAAAGAACAGAGGAAAAGATCTGAAAAAAATAAACAGAAACTTCAGTGATCTGTGAAACAATATCCAAAGGTATAACATACATGTAACTGGACTATAAGAAAGAGAATAAAGCAAGAAAGAATTGGTTGAAAAGTTATTTGAAAAAATTATGACCAAAAATTTCTAAAATTTGGTGGAAGATATAAATTTTAAAATTCAAGAAACTCTGTGAATTACAAAAAGGATAAAGAGAAATACTACCCATAGGCATTTTATAGTCACACTGCTAAAACCACTAATAATAGTAGATCTTGAAAGCAGTAAAGGAAAAACAGCATAGCATATACAGGAGAATAATGATATAAAATTATCTCCGACTCGGGGCACTTGGGTGGCTCAGTCTGTTAGGCATCTGCCTTCGGCTCAGGTCATGATCCCAGGGTCCCGGGATCGAGCCCTGCGTCGGGCTCCCTGCTCGGTGGGAAGCCTGCTTCTCCCTCTCCCTCTGCCTGCTGCTCCCCCTGCTTGTGCTCTTTCTCATTCTCTCTCTCTGTCAGACAAATAAATGATATCTTAAAAAAACTGACTCTAATCAGAAACAATGGAGGCCCCAAAACTATAGAATAACATCATAAAGCGCTAAAGAAAAATACTGTCAACTTGGAATTAAAAATCTATTGAAGGGGCGCCTGGGTGGCTCAGTCGGTTAAGCGGCTGCCTTCGGCTCAGGTCATGATCCCAGGCTCCTGGGATCGAGCCCTGCATCGGGCTCCCTGCTCAGCAGAGAGCCTGCTTCTCCCTCTCCCTCTGCCTGCCGCTCTGCCTACTTGTGCTATCTCTCTGTCAAATAAATAAATTAAAAAAAGAGAAAAAAGAAAATGTATAAAAAAAAATCTATTGAAAATAGCCTTCAAGAATGGAGGCAACATGGAAAACATCTTCAGGTAATTAAAAATTAAGGTATAAAGTAGATCTTCACTACAACAAATTAACTAAAGTTCTTAGGGCTGAAGGGAAATGATACCAGGTAAAATTCAGGTATTTTGGAAAGAATAATGTTCACCATAAAGATAAATATGTGGGTAAATATATATAAATATACAGCATGTTAGTACTCTCAATTTCTTAAAAACACATTGTTTAAAGCAAAAAATACACCAAATTGTGGAGTTCATAACATATATGCAGGTAATACCTGTTATAACTACAACATAATGGAGAGGGGAATAGTAAATGGGCCTATATGATTGCAAGGTTCTTACGTTTTACATAAATTGGTACGATATTAACTCCAAGCAGACTTGAAAATTAAAACATTATATACATATATATATAGAGAGAAATAGAATCCCTAAGTAACCATTAAAAAATAAAGTGACATAGCTAAAAAGATAATAAATTAAAATAGAATTACATAAAATAGTCAATTAATCCAAGAGAAGGCAAGAAAGGAGGTACACAGGGACAAAGGGCAAGAAAGATAAACAGAACAGAAAAAGTAAAACATTACACCGACTTCCAACCATATGAATAATTACTTTAAATAAAATGTTCTATATAAAAGGCAGAGATAATTAAAAGGGGTAAAAAAAAATAATAACAAAAAAAGCTAGACCAAACTATATGCTAAGATACAGGTTGAAAGTAAAAATATGGAAAAAGAGACAGCATGTATAAAGTAAGCATAAGATAGCTGAGTGGCTATATTAATATAAGAAATAGCAGATCTCAAAAAAAAGGCAAAGTATGAAAATTTCATAATTATAAAAAATTTTAATTACAAAGTCTTAAAACTTTTGGACATCCCCAATTTATCAGGAACATATAAAAATAAGTTGCACTTAATTACGTTTAAACCTCATTGAATTAAGTGACTTTCATGTATTTTTTTTCATACTTGTTATACTCTATTACCTAATAGTTAGAGAAAATGCTCCTGAATTAGTGCACCTACATTTGTGGTGCTCATGTTTTATATGTAACATTGCTCATTTCCATCTATCATCTATACACATACACACTTGCTATGAAGTTATAACAAAAAGCCAACTAATTCCTATATTGGGTATTTCCTTGAAAAGTCTCCATACTCAGTCAAGAGATGACAATTCTTGGTAATCCCCCTTAAATAGATCATTTACCAACCAAATTATTTCCCATAATCAGTAACCAAAACAGAGTTTTATTTTTTTCTTTCATGTTTTTTCACTCCATCCAAATTTGTGTTTGTGTATATGGATGCATATATATGGTCATATGTTTATACATATACATGTCTTCTTATTTTAAAAGCACATTTCATCCATCTGTGTCACTCCAGCCATACCAAATGCTTACCCAAAAGTATTGGCAAAGAACATTTGCAAAGACAAAAGCAAGCAACAGGAAGCAAGGATCGTGTGCTCCTTTATTTCTATAATTGTTTGGTTTTTTTTTTCCATTAACCTTAGGATCAATGCAATTAAAGAGAGGAATAATCTGATTTATTTTTCAAATCTGTTTTCAAATTTTAGAATAAAGAATGGATAGAGAGAGTGATTGAGAGAAAGAAAGAGAAAGAGAGGGAGGGCGAGAGAGGGGCAACTGGACAAATACCCAGGGAACTATTACAATGTTTTCATGAGCTAGTTACAAATGAAATAGTAGATAACTTTTCCAACACTGTGTATCTACTTGGTGTAAGGCTAGGATTCAAATGTAGGCAGTCTAACCAGAGAGTCTGCCCTTTAAACCCATTGTACCATTTCATCAAAAATAATCAAGGTATAAAAACACTGCGATGTTTTAAGGGTTCATAATGAAGTGTATCTTTATGGCGAGCTAGCATTTTAGGAAATTTTATCCACTGCCCCTCCTATTTAAAAGTTAAGGTGAATGATAAAAATACAATATCTACTTAAAACATCAGAATTCATTTGGAAAAATAAAGACTCTTCTTAATAGTTAATGCTATATAAAATCTCAAGAATCTGTTCCTCAGATAGGTAAAAAAAATCAACTAATTGATCAGCTGATTAGTGGGTTGATTCCACCTGCCATGTGTTTTCTTGACGCCAATCGTAACAAAGGTTCAGAAGTCTTAGAATAAGAGGGCTACTTCATCTCTCAAGATAGGAGACATTATCAAGATAGAAATTACCATTTAGAATTTCTTCTTAAATTCTGAGTGCATTCCCTTTAGAGGACTAAAATCTATTAGCTGATATAAAGTATTAAATAACTAAGATTTATAAGATATTTACAGGTTGCAAGATGCATTTCAAATGAACATTTTATTTAATCCTCATAACAATCATGTGAGATAGGAATCCCCTGTTATTAGATTCACTTCTCGGACCATGAAACCGAGGCCCACAGAAGTCTAGACATGCTCCCTGGCCACATGACTGGTAACTATCAGAATTACAGCTGTTCTTAAGCCTGTGCTTTGAACGTCATACTTAGTCAACCATACTTGCTATCCCTTACATTTATCATAAGTAATTACAAAACTTCTTAAATGGCAAATACCTCTCACAAACAATGGAATCACAAAGCAGTTACTGTGCAACTGACAGTTTTTGTGTTCAAACCTCCTAAGTGAAAGTAGGGTGTCAAGCCTCCTGTAGGTGGACATTTTGAGGAAGGGAGTCCGGCTGGAAGGTACGTATTAGGGTTGTGGTGAGTCTTCTCTCACTCTAGCTATGCTGCACAAGGTTAATCCACAACTAGAAGCATCTATAGTTTTGGGGTGAACGTGCTATAGTGAAAATTTTTTTATCAAAAAATTTGTCAAAATTTCCCACTGAAATTAACTTGAATTTGGTTACATAAGTGGTGCTAGTCAACATAAGTAGTGCTGGTCCAAAAAAAACAAAAAAACAAAAAAACAAAGGGCAACATAAGTGGTGCTGGTCAAAGAAAACACAAAGGGGTCAGTCTCTTCCTAGTTGATTAAAAGGCTCAGACTCAAAAATGCTATTTAATTGCTGTCTCAAAGTATATAATTAACAAAAGATGAAAAACTAGCTTTTTTACAAGTTCTAAAGAATGTTATTTAGCAACATCAGACACTAAAGAAGTAATTTTCTAACATCAAAGTATAAAAGCATAAATCCAGGTAATTACTAACTAATTACTAGCAGCCAGTCTCTGTCTCATTTGTCAGTGAGATAGAAAAGAACTGAAAGCATATTACTCATTATTGTAGAAATAAGCCATTTGTCATATATAAAGACAATATTAGTATCCACCATTGAAGAGCTATGTACCCATTCTGAGATGCATTTTCATTTTCAGTAGAGATGATGGTTCTACCCTGTCTAAACCCTTTCATTGTATTCCTATTTCTCTGGGACAAATGGAAATAATGTGTAAGGTATCTATCAGGCCACTGCAAGAGCTCAATCAGCATCAACAGAAGAGATTCTAAATCATTTGCTATCAGAGTAGATGGTCTTATTTGCAGTCAGCATTAGGCAACTCCAAATTTCACTTCCAGTGAAAAGAATAAAGAAGGGGAGGAAAGGAGGGAGGGACAGAGGGACTGAGGGAGAGAGGAAAGCAAAGGAGAGTGGGCTCTCTTAAATAAAAGTAGCTAGGACATTTTGTTTAATCGTACATTTATACCAGGTAAGACAGATACAATTCTAAAAGCATCTTCTCTCTGGGAGAATAACATTTTCTTTAGTGGCCTTCTTCCATGTGAATGTATAACAGTTTTTGGAAGGGAGTAGCAAATTAAAAAGAAAGACCTGCAGTGTTTACATCTGGATAAATTAGAAAAATAGCTCTCCTAAACTTGTTTTATGGTCCATAAATGACCAATTCATCTTCAAATCCTTGGACAAGAAAGCCAAAAATGCTGCGGCTGGTCACTAGGCATCACAGTAAGGAGGGGGTGGGGGGAAGAGGAGAGGGGGAGAAAAAGAAAAGGAAGCAGCAGACCAAATGGAGGACCTTTGCTATGCTTGGTCCCGAGAAAACACACAGTGGATGGAGTCAACCAACTCATCAGCTGATCAGTTAGTTGTTTTTTTCCCCCTATAAACTAGTCAAATAGGCTGAGTATTCAATTATTTAATTGGCAACCTTGCTTTTTTTATTTAAATTCAATTAGCCAACATATAGTACATCATTAGTTTCACATATCAAGTTGCTTTGAAAAACAACAAAATCCTGAGTGTCATTCCAGTATAGATCTTTACCACAAAAGTACTAATTATAATCAAATAGTAAAGAAATACTAAGAACTTTAAAATGCTGCCCCCAAAATACCTAGAAATGCTACATGAAATATAACCAATATTATTTTAAATGGAAACTTGACCTGGCAATAAAAGAGAAGTCACCAGTACCAAAAACTAAGAAAGAACTGGAAGCCTTTCAGGTGTAAGCCACATTCAGCAGCCAGGTGAGGAAGGATGTTAGGGCAGGGAAGGAGCACGGAGAGGGAGACTAGCAGCCACCTCAGCAAAATCGGGGCACAGATTTACAGACCCAAAGGAGGCTAGGAAAAAAGTACAGGGGCACAGAGACTGGGATCAAGTCAGGACCATGGAAAGACTGACCCATCTGTAAACAGGAGAATAGTTAAAACCTGTCCATTAGCAGAGGCAGAACACAGGGAGTCTTCTCAGCCTGAATGCTGCTACGACAAATCCCGTTGCTGGTCTGCCATGTCATAGCTGTAATTGCAACTGGGAGGCTTGCACCCCAGCCCCCACCCGCCAATGTCAAGTCAAAGGCTGGTGCTCTCCCAACCTCAAACCCTCATCTGGCAATATAGGCCTGCCAACCTTCTGCCAGGTCATACTCCTGGGTATTCAGTCTATGATCGCACCAGAAGAGGAACTGGTAGGTCCGCAGTCAATGCCGCTTAAAAGCACTCCAGCCCAGATGTTAAGATTCCTCTCCCAGAGCCTGTCATGAGGACCTGCTAGAGTTTTTGCGCTGCCCTAGGACGTGATGGGCAACAGAGGGGCTGTGCCTGCCATCCCATATGTTTTCCCTAACATGCTTCAGTAATGTGTGTGTGCTGCCCGGCCATTTATCTCTGCCAATCTAATAATGGTCTTTCAACTTCTAAACTGTTACATTAGAAAAAAATGTAAGTTTCTTTCTTGCTCAAGTCACTGCATTCTAGAATCTCTTGTTGCAGCAGTTTAGCCTATATTCTAACCGGAAGGAAAAAAAAAAAAAAAAGCTACATTCTGCCAGGGGTCTCTAAGACACCTGCAGGTTTGATGATTCACCTGGACTCACAGGACTCAACATATTACAGTGCTTATGGCTATGACTTATTACAGTGGAAGGATACAAAGAAAAATCAGCAAAAGGAAAAGGCATACGAGGTGAAGTGCAGAGGAAACCAGGCACAAGCTTCCAAGAGTCCTCTCTGAGTGGAGTCACACGGGACGTGCCTGATTCCTCCAGGATGAGTTGTGACCACACATAAGAAAAGTTGTCTGCCAGGGAAACTCATTAGAGACTCAGTGTCCAAGGTTTTTATTGGGGGTTAGTCACATAGGCTATCTCCGCCTGGCACATCCCCAAATCCCAGATTCCCATAAAGAAAGCAGGTGTTCAGCATCTACCACATTGTTTATATACTTTAGGCACAGTGAGCACATTTTGGGGATGGTGGAAACCTGAAATTCAAGTTCTCGGATGCCAGCCAAGGGCTAATCTTGCAGGCAGGCCTTTCAAAGGACAGCAATCTTAGGATTGCGGTTAACTCTTTCCACACATAGAATAAAATATAGTAAAAATATAAAAACATTCCCAAGAATCATTCATATTAAAATTTGTGAATGAATACCCAGATAGGAAGAAGTACAAAGGAATGAATAGTAGGGCTTTAACTGTACCTATAATGTTTTATTAAAAAGAAAAGAAAGATCCAAAGCGTGTATGGGAAAATATTGATAGCTATTTAAATTTATGATGCATAAGTAAGTGTCTGTAATTTTATTTGTGTTCATTTTGTACCTTTGAAATATTTAAATTAAAAGATGAAAGTAAAAAAATTAAAAATATACAAAAGGGAAACTATCTCTCATCAGAGCATATCATTTAGAAATGACTATGCAACTGGAGAAACAGCTATGAATCAACCCAAATGTCCCAAGATTAAGATAAAAAAGTTGTAAGGTCGATAAAAGTATATCAAGTTAAGTGATTTTTTAAAAAATTTCCTGACGGGGGCGCCTGGGTGGCTCAGTCGTTGGGCATCTCTCTTCGGCTCAGGTCGTGATCCCAGGATCCTGGGATCGAGCCCCGCATCGGGCTCCCTGCTCAGCGGCAAGCATGCTCCTCCCTCTCCACTCCCCCTGCTTGTGTTTCCTATCTCGCTGTGTCTCTCTCTGTCAAATAAATAAGTAAAATCTTTAAAAAAAATTTCCTGAAAAATGTTTTAGAACGATAATGAGTACTGTGAAAGAGAATCTGAGCTTAAAGCAATATTAAACAGTCATCCATCAGCCAATCAATCATGAATGCCCCACACATCATTCTAACCATAAAGCCACAAAGTTCTTTACATAGCCTAGAAACATTACGGACAAAGTAATAAGAGAGGAAACCACCCAGAACTCCAATGTACAATAGTTAATTAGCTAACAATTTACTTCCATTTTCCTAATGATGGAGAGGCGAGGAGCAGGGGAGGCTAGGAACATGCACATGTATGCATGTGTATACACTTGAAAAAAAGAGAAAGACAGATGGGAAGAGAAGAGAGGACTCAGGACAGGGGAGACAAAGAATGAATATGAATGAAGGAGAATGTATTTCTGGTGTCTACCACTAATTCTGGTATTTCCAAATCTAAAATGCCCTAGAGGTGCAAACATCCTATGTTTTCAAATAATACTTTTTCATTATGCTTTTTCAAGATGTTTGAACAAGTTCAGCTTATAAAAAGAATGTAAAATAACAACTAAAGCCATACTTAAGCAAGTAGGAAGTACCAGAAGATTTAGAGAGTGATCACAGCCCTGTAGTATTAATCTGAGAAGGCCTGCAGAAGAATTACATTGTGAAATATTAACCAACTCTGGAAGCCCCTGAGGTTTTCTGCATGACCATTTATATTTAAAATAATAAGCACACTGATTTTATGGTGGTGATGATGATGCACCAGGTGATGTTCAAAGTATCTTATCTCATTTAATCCTTGAAAGAACCCAACGGGGAAGACACTGTTTCTTCCCTCATCCACATGTGCAGAAACGAAGGCCCTGAAAGTTTAAGTAAATTGTGTAAGGCTGGAGCCCAGATTCACCTGGCAGCTTAGATCCAAAGCCTGTATTTTTAACTTTCCTTATTTCACTCACTTCATTTCCTATTATCTCATACTTTATGAAAGCATAATATTCAACCAAAAATAACTACATTTCCTATACTGATTACTCATAATTCTGGCAAAGCTAATGTTATTATACAGGAAGGAGCAAAAGGGTATGTTTCTCCTATGAATTAAAAGGAGGCCTCAGTAGCATTTCTCCCATACCAGTATTCTAAAGCATAGCAAAAACACCTGTGTGGGAAAGTGCCTCATTTCCTAAGCTGTTCTATAAATACCTGAATGCTATTTTTAGAAAATAATAAAATAAACTGTTCCTGAAAATTGTCATGCCTTCCTAACTTCCCAATGATGACCCCTTTTTCCTGGGCTCCTAGAAAACAGAAATCCGGGCCAAACATTTTTTTTAGTTCCTTTTATGTCCAGGGCAATGGAAAATCACTATGAGCTCACAGGGATAAATAACCACCTTAGAAAAGCATACTGATGAAATTCTAGGGCCCCAGACAAGGGCACTCCTCTCTTCCGACTTCTACAGCAGTCTCTGCTCATCACACCGCATCTGTGGTACTGTGTTCTGTCTTGGGTGCTATTACCGAAATGGGACAGGAGAAATGCTTTACAGGGAATAAACTCCTTCTCTAAATAGCACTTTTCACTTCTAAGATACTAAATGGTTTATGTATATTATCTCTCTTCTACTGCTACAATGGGTGTTGGCCAAGTTAGGGTACAGGGCTGAGGGTTGGAGGAGAAAAAGGAAAGGGAAAGGGAAAGGGGAAGGGAATGGAAGGGAAGGGAAGGGAAGGGAAGGGAAGGGAAGGAAAGGAAAGGAAAGGAAAGGAAAGGAAAGGAAAGGAAAGGAAA